>NW_024962272.1:13127983-13150483 GCF_019238085.1 Lagopus leucura
TTTTTTTTTTTTTTTTTTTTGTTTTCTAAATGATACAGTGAGTTATTACTTTGATTTGGAAGATGGTACTGAATTTGTCTCTAATTACAAAAGCTGCCTGAAGGTTTCCCTACATGGTTTCTTTCCTTCCTTCAGGAAGGTCTTTCAGGACAGCATCACTGTTACAATCCTCCTTTCCCCTAGGGGTTTGACTTCAACTCCACACATTGGCAAGAGTCCCACCAATTCTAACAAGCACTCACTTTGATTCAGTGTTGAAACATATTGTTATTGGAAAAGGGTTGTGTACTGAATCTAGTAGGCAATTTGCTGAAGAAAAAGAAATTATATTTATAAAACTGTTTCAGATGTTTCAAATTCACTTGAAAATTAAGGTTGTTTGTATGTCAAATACTTCATTCCAAGTTGATGTTGGATTTTGCATCTGGGATGGAGCAACCTGGATATATGAACAGACTGGGGGATGAGGGCTCGAGAGCAGCCCCAAACAGCCCCATAGAAAGGGATCCAGGGGTTCTATCTGACAGCAAGTTTAATCTGAGTCAGTAATGTGCCCTGGAGCCAAAAGGGCCAACAGCCAACAGCAGGCAAGGGAAGGGTTTTGCTCTTTGCTGTGCAGCCTCATCTCCAGTACTTCTTGAGGGTCTATTCCAACTCAGAACTTCCTATGATTTTATGAGAAAATACTTCATTTTTTCAGGAAAAGAACATCTACTGATTCTATTTCATTTCAGATTTCACTGAATTTACACTTGTGGTTGGTTTTTCTTTTTTTTTTTCTTTTTTTTTTTTTTCTTCCCTTGGGTTAAACACAAACCTTTTAGAAGTATCACATAACAATAAGTAAGGAAGCCTCCTTTCTCCTTTACCTCTGTATTCTTTTGACTGACCAACATAAATGAAGTCTCTTTAGAAATCTGCCTTAACAACCTTATTCTGAAACCTACTCATTTCCCAATCATCTCAAACAGCTGAGAGATCTGGGACCATCTGCAGGTGGTATGGCACAGGAGTTCCTGGGTGCATTCACCAACTGGTCCAACAAAGATGCTGTACTGAAACAGATTTTATGATTCTTCAATTCTGTTGGTGATTTCCCCCAGAAATGTAATTTGTCACTGCTTCATAGCTTACTGAAGAGAAAATTGATTCTTTACAAACTCGTTACTGGAAGCTTTTGTATTTTGTTAAGATTTCTCATTACAGCATGCCAGACCACTTTTTTGTTGTCAGTTATCTCCCTGGAAAAGGCCATTTAAATAATCTATGATGCTCTGTCATACTTTAGAACAAGAAGAATCTTATATAGAAACAAGAAATTTAGTTAACTTGTCCATTAGGATTGAAGTCGGGAAAGACTATAACTGCTGAATTGGTGGCTCAGTTCTTGAAGATGGGAGCAACATTGTCTATTTGATTTCTCACCAGTTCCTGAGGCTCTCTGGGCTTGAAGAGGACATTTGCACAGCCTCCTGCAACAGTTGCTAATGGATAGCCCAGCTCTGCTGTGCACTGGGAGGGATAGGCACTGCCACTCTTCCCTCTTCAGTCTGCTGTTGCAGAAACCAAGAGAGCACTGATGTTCTTGATGACACCAAGGTGATGAGCAGGGACACTGAGACACTGGGAAGATCCTCAGGCCTCCCAAAAAGACAGGATTAGAGAAGCCTGGGCATGCACTCCTGAGTAAGGTAAGGAAGGGAAACACGAAGGTACTTGTTTTAAATAGAAGAACAGTCCTAGCCATTTGTCTGGGAAAGTTTTGATATATCCTCAAGTTTAAAATAACAGGATTTTCATTCTATTACTTTCATAAATCTCTTCACAAAAATAGTATAATGTTTTCACTGGGCCATGTGTATTGAGCACTGTTCTTTTTTCAAGCAAACTCCTCAGCATGGAAATTTTGTATCTTCCTAGTTTGATCATTTGCAGGAGGATAACAGAGGCTGATTTTTTACCAGTTATTTCACTCTCATCTTTATTTCTGAAACTCAAAAGGCTAGAGCCAGAGAAGGAAAAATTGTTGACTGATCATATGAGTTCAAATGTTCTTTTTCCAAGAGAATTAAACAGTCTTGAAGGTAATTTTTATGGATTAGTACAAAGCTGTAACAGCACCATAAATGTGATGAAGACAGCAGACTTAGAGGATAAGAGATTTCAGACATAAAAGGTCATAGACCTAGGTAAATAAGTTATCAGCCAATGATAATGAATGGCTAACATGAAATTCCAAGAATTTAACTCTGACATTGAAAGATTTCCTTCTTGAAAATAATGGGACAACTTCATTTCTGACTGTATGTATATAGGAATGTAGTCTATGAAAAAGATGTATGTCAGCTTTAGAATTACATAAATCACAATTGCCTCACTTAAGTCAGTTTTAAACTACAGTTAAAAAAAAAAAAAAAGGAAAAAAACCTATGTCCATTTTGAAATATAATACCTAAAACAGAGCCAACAGTTTTGCTAATGCATTTATTTATAATTCTGGGCTCCTGCTTATTTGGGAACGTTCAGGGCTTCCAAGTTCCAGCTGGGTTGCTTCATTTTGACTAGAAATAATGTGAGATTGTATAGTCTGTGATTGGATGAAAACCTTGCATACATGTTTTCTTTTGAACTCGGATAAGGATTGGCCTTTTGAAAAAAAAATAAAATAAAATTAAAATAATCAATGTGATTAGGTACTATTTATTTCTAATTACTTACCTCTCCTTAGTACTCTCTGGAAGCAACTCGAGCGTCACTCTGACTTTAGCAGCTGCCTTTGCAAGCCTTTACATAGACAGAGTGGAATTTTTAGGGTGTACTTTCAAACGAACAGAATTAAAAAGTAGTGTAGCCAAC
Organism: Lagopus leucura; assembly: GCF_019238085.1. Classification (NCBI taxonomy): domain Eukaryota; kingdom Metazoa; phylum Chordata; class Aves; order Galliformes; family Phasianidae; genus Lagopus; species Lagopus leucura. The sequence goes on from NW_024962272.1 coordinate 13,130,840, forward strand.
AGCACGACCTCAACAAGAATTTGTACTTTTTAGGACATGGGATACACAGTTACAATTTACAGTATGTTTCCCCACTCAGTAAAGCTGCATGTATAAATGCCAAGTACACACAAACTCTTCTCTGAGGTCATACAGATCAAGTCAGACTGGCTCTCTTCTGCTTTAATGTGGCAGCATTCGTCATTTGTTTCCTGGTGAACTCCTTCACCTAGGGTGAATGTGTGACAACTTGCATCACATGGCATGTTATTTTCAGATTACAGGGCATCACATGGCATATTATTTTCAGATTGCAGGCAGTCATGTACACATCCTCTAAAATGCCAGATCCTGATCATGACTTTAAGGAGAGGTTTGTCTTATGGCTTTGGCTCCACGTTTCGAATTTCATTTCTATACTAAGAAGCTGCTACTGTTCTCAAAAAATGACCTCAGCTCACCTATCTTGTCTAACTGTGGCCCTGTCTGTCTCAAGGAAAGCAATGTGATCAGTGACTGTGTCCTTCATTGTCCCCTGTTGCAGTTAGCACATTAGAAACAAGAAAAAGGTAAGATGGAAATCTGGGATCATCATTTTCCAGTCTTTCACTGGTATATTTCTGGAACAAAATCATCAGAGGTGGATAGGAATGAGGTACATCACCAAGGGTACCCAAAACCCTTTTTTTTTTTTTTTTTTTTTTTTTTTTTTAAGAAGTTGCAAAGAGGATAGTGAAGAACAGGCTCTGACAACTGTATGGGGACCATGCAGATATCCACTGCAGTGTTTTCAGCTTACTTGTTGCTCTGGCCACCTAGTCTTAATCAAGAAAACTGCTGGTGGCTGAGATTGCATGAGAAATTTTGTTGGATTTGGTCAGCCTTGCAGTAGCCTCTGCAAATCCTAGCTTGCCAGCAGAGCAGTCTGTGGCACAGCAACACTGGAAAAGAAGCACTGTACAAGCAGCATGTTCCTAATCTGGGTAGAGCCAGCTGTGCTAACTCTTGAGCACTGGATGAAGAAATCACCATAGCCTGTGCCAGTAAAGCTAGACTTGTACTGAAGACATCTTTTCACAATTTGTTACCCACTGTTAAGCACTAAGAGACATAAGCTGATGGAATGTACAATACGCAAGCTAAAACACAAGCTTAAAACATACCTTAACTCAGGAGACAGCTTCCTGTTGAAGCATTAGGACACATCTGTTCTTTCATAAGCTCTAATTTATTTTATCGGTATATATTCTGCTAATTTTCTAGGCTCTGACTTTGGAAAGGATGCTCCTAATGTTAAACATATGCTTTGCAAGTGTCATATAAACCAAGCAGTCTGAAGTATGGATGTCTATTAAAGACTGTAATTAAATATTATCCTTGCTAGGCCTTCTGAACTGGGGCCCTGATGAGGGCGTTTGGGAACAAACATTATTTTCTTAGCTCTACATTGCCTCTACATTGTCTGCTGATAAAAATAGTGCCTAAGGACAAAGAAAAGTAGTGCAGATTATAAATTAGTCAGACACAGGACTGCACCTAGTTCGATGGTGCACCTGAGGCCTTCAGATGTACACTACACTCAAGGCTGTTCACTGATTAGCAAGAATTAGTCCAGATCTGAAATTGAATCTAAGCAGATCCACAACTTTGAAATTCCTTGGCTTACAGCAGCTATCCTCAAAGTCTGCAGCATCATTTATTGTTATTACATTATTACTACTACTACTATTACTATTATTATTATTACTATTCACTCATGGAACATGGACAGTTCAGGCACATTTGGAGATGAAAAAAAATACTCCTGGCTCTAATAGGAGTTCCCAATTAGTTCTTTTGAACTCTGGGTTTTAGGATAGATTTTTGTGCTGTGTCCACAGACACGATTTTGCTGTGTTTTGCTGTTTGCTGTTTATTACCTATAGCTGTGAGAACATGTGCTGGAGGAATAGGCCAGGCAATTCAGGAGGTTGCATTATCTCTTGGCAAAGAGTTCTGTGAGTCCTTTAACAGCAGGCATTTGTCATAAATGAGAGAGAAAAAGAAAAAAAAGAAGAAAAAAAAAAAAAAGAAAAAATAAGAAAAAGAAAAAAAAAAAACAAAGAAAAGGTGTCAGGAACAATTTTACATTTCTTTTTCCCTACGAACGAATCTTCACCACTTTCGTCAGGTGTAGTGGTGGAAGCTGATCTAGCAAGCCGTGGTAATTGCCCCGGATTCCTGAGCCGCCCTCGCCAGGACCAGAACCAAGGAGCACGGAGAGGCCGGGGTTTGCCCGCCCGCCTGGAATGTGACCGAAGCTGAAAGCTGACACCAGCTCAGTGGAAAAAGGCTTGCGAGCAAAGGCTGTCTCCAAGACAACTGAGTATTTTCCCTGTGATGCATTTACACAGTGAGGTTAAAGTTCTGTGAAAGCAACAGCTGCTGTAAAAACATGGTATTAAATATGCTTAGAGCTGTAAAATGCATGCTCCTCATGTTGCACTGTGCTCGAGAGAAAAGTGGAAACCAGTGGTATGTCTGAAGGAACGTTTCTGCTCTCTAAAGGCTATTTTAAAAACCCTATACTCCACGTCCAACTTTTTCCTTCTGAGAGAGCTTCTTCCTAGGAGCATTTTTATTTAAAATTGACTTTAAAGTTAAAATGAATGACTGAATCAGGACTCAATCTATTTCTTACTTTAATCCCTTTCAACTATGCCATTTGCTGGAAAGCATGGCTTTTGTTTTATGCATGCTCTTGTGTTTGGGCACAAGCAGCTGCGAATGGAGCATGCATGTCCTGGTATCACTCATACCTGTGCACAGCTCCCACAGTTTAGGCTCAACAACACTAATTGTTTTCTATCCCCAGAGAGCAAATATCCTGCAACGCTCTCCTATTACGGACTTTGTTAATTGCTGGAAAGAATCCTTCCACATAGTTAACATAGCTACCAGATACCCAGTGGGCTTCTTCAGGCATTAATATGATAGCTGTACATTTGATCCTTCCAAAGCAAAATCTGTGAAAGCTGTAATAGCCTATAGCAAAGTATGCCTGCACCTCCTGCTTACATTTCTGCCACCTGTTCTCCTCCTTGCTTGGGGTTTTGTTCTGCTAGAAGAAAATCAACAAATCATGCTGGATGGACAAATTTACATATCTTTTCTAAAAGACGGGTTTAATAAGCAGACTACAAGAGGGCACCTTCTCTCTTCTCTACATTCAATCTTTAACTTTCCCCTTTAAATCTCCCAAAGTAATATTTAGGAAACACATTTTAAATTGTGGGTTTATTTTGTGCTTTGTGATTTTGTGTTTATGTTTCACTGTGTTAAGTCCTTCTCCCTGGATTCTGTGTTTTCACTGGACATTTTTTCTTCTTCTTCTTCTGGTTTTTTGTTTTTTTTTTTTCCCCGACAGAAGTGTTTTTTCCCTCCCTTCCCAGCGGTGCACAAAATAAGCAGTATGTGAGCTTTTACTGAATTTTCAGGTCTGTTGGATCTGAGCCCATTGAGACAATGTGAACCTGCCCATTCCTAGCAATAATGCTAATAGAAAATTACTTTTCCACCATAATCAAGTTCCAACATCTGGAGATAGCTTGTACTAATGGACTTGGCAACAGTGCCAAAAAAGCTTCTCCATCCTTCACCCAGCAGCTGCCGTCATCACAACAGTCCAGCTCCCGCTGGGATGGCTAAACATTTCTGCAAAATTATTTATGTGTGTTTCAGGAATCCTGAGAAAGATGGGCTTGAGAGGAGGGTGTTGCTTGCACATATGAACTCCCAAGTATGCCAAAGAGGGAAGCAGGATGACATTGAAAATCCTGCACTTCAACACATTTAAGATCTATTCAACCAGTTAAAATAATCATCATAAAGATTAATTTAGATTGTACAAATGCATGTGTGGGAAAATCCAGATGAGATGCTGTGTTTTGGAAAAAATCATTTAAACATACACCTGAATACATACGTGTAAGAGAGAACAGTCTGAAGTTGATTACTTCTAAGCTCTTAAAGGTACAAACTTCAAGTATCTTCGACATTTGTTGAAACCTGGCAGAGCAAGACTTGTCAGCTTCTTGCTTCATGCCAGAGTACACGTGTATTGGATCATACTGTTGTCCTGCTTCGTGTTAGAAACCGGATCTTCAAATGCACCTAACTGTCTCAAATTACAGAACTCATTTCTCTTCAATGGGAAGAGCCTAAAGTACTTCAGCAGTTTAGAGAATATCAGTCTAAATAATTTTAACACATCAAAACTGAAAATGCTTTCTCACTAGACCCAGATTCAAATCCAATGATTTCAGCTGAAGCTTTGGATGTTTAATCCTCCTCTGGACTGATCTCTGTAGGGGTAGAAAATCCAGCCACTTAAAAAAATCCTCTCAATTTTGGAAGACAAAGCTCCTCAGTAGAGCTGTGGGGAAAGCTTTTGAAATGCTCCTTCAAGGACTCCACTAGAGGAGGAGGTTGTGCTGAATGTCTATTCAATAGTAGAAGGAACTTGCAAGTGTCTTTTTTTGGAGCAGCACGAATTACACCTTGCCCACTTCTATTCGCACGTGTTTGGAAGACATTTTCTCATCCTCCTCACTGATACCTCTGTCCCCATAAAATGCACATCAATCAAAGAAATCTTTTCAATTCAGTAACAAGAAGATATCAGAGTGTCACACTTACTGAAGGGCTCAAATAGTGAGAATTTTTTTATTTAGTTTCCAATAATTCTTTTTTTTTGAACTTTGGTTTTTGGCACTTGCTCAGAAGCCAAGAGGTTAAGGGCCAGATCTTCAAATTCAGCCTAGAATTGGCAGTATCACTTGCAAGATGGAAGAGAAAGGGATTCTGTCTGAAGAGGGAGAGAAAGAATAGAAGGCACTTAACGTTAAGGAGCATTTTGAAATAGCTTGAGTGCTTAGGTCTCACAGTTACAGAATGAGTTGTTGTTAGCCACGGCAAAATCATTCTTTAGATGAAGACTGAGATTTTCTCTGCTTTAACCCTGTTTCCTACAGAATTCAATTGAAGATTCAACACTGATAGCCAACATCGAAGAATTAGACTTGTTTAAGACTTGACATTATGTGAGTTTACTGTTTAGGAGAGTGAGAGATCTGTCTTTGCTTGTTTGTTTTATTTGCTTACTTGCTTTTAAAAATATATATGTATGTATTTATGAATATATAAGGAGACAATATATATATTCGAAAGCCATTTTTAAACATGTGTATCTTTAAAACTGAAGTAACTGATTCCCAACAATGCCAAAGCCTTAATTCTGTGATGAACTCATTATCTTGCCTTCAACAAGTATGCAGTCTGTGGTTTTATATCAGAAGAAAGATATTGTACTTTTCTTAAGCCCCAACTTATATGAAATCCTATTGTTAAGGCATTCACTACAACAATAGCCTTTTGGAGCAAACGAAATGCCTGGCTGTCAATTAGGTTACTATAAGGAAGGAACAGGACATTGTTTACATCACAATGCAGCATCAATGAAGGTATATACATTAGCCAGATGAATGCATTCTGCTGTGTTTTGGTAAGCTCAGTGCAATCAATGCTGATACAATGAATATCAATCAGATCTCTAGAAAAAGTCTATGCTGTACTGTAACTTGGTGCTTAGAAGAAATCAAATGTGGTATGCTCCATAGATTGGCAAAGTTTTGGAGAGCTTTGCTTCAGGGGAAGGTTATAGATGGGATGTTCAAAGATACCTAGCAGCCTGGCACTGACCCATTGAAAATAAGGAAGCAGTTTCATACAGCCTCGTCATTTGCCTTTGTTATTAGGAAATAAATCAGCCTTTGTTTTTTCTGGACAAAGTGAAGGAATGTCATTATGACTTATAAATTGCACAGTTACAAAACAATCAGGAAATCTTCCCATTTAAATCTGAATAACTTTAATTGTTTGGAATTTAAACTTCAGTCTATTGAGTGAAACAAATGCTTAAAAAGAACTCTTCATTGAAATTCTGAGTTTGAGCTAAAAGCAGCACAAAAAACCTGTGGGACTGGTTAAAGAATGAGCAAATCTTACGGTTGCATCATTTTGCACCTTTTGGCTGAAGATGAGACACAGCTGAGAGATGACAAAATGGATTTTTAGTGTGATTGATACTTTTATTTATGCTACTGCAAATGTGTTCAGAATGCCTTCATTTCATATTACTGTGTAACTACCAGTATTCTGCCTGCAGTTTCAGCCCTGAAAATCCTAGTGTATTAGGCACTGGTGCACAGTGTCCAAACCACAGAAGTAAACTGTGTGCCGAATTCTTTGATTGCTCATGAAATAAATTTGAACATTTTTATACAGCATTTTCTTCCAATTTATTGAAGGTAGTTTAGAGAGCAGCTAAACTTCTCTGACTCAGTGACAGCAACATCAGGAAAATTCAAACAGAAGAAAAAGACAGACTTTTTGAGAAATGGATATAAGTATTCTTACTGTGCATATAAATAAAAGCAAACCCTCCAATTAAAAACTGCACTTTTGTCACTGGGCAGGTGAGCTGGCATCACTGATCTAGTGACTGGTGTTGTAGGGTTATGAACGATCTATGAGTAACCTCAGCACTTTGATAGGTATGATTTTATTGGTTTTCTTACTGTAACAACCTCTCGACTTCTAGAATTTCCTCTCCCCAGGCTTTATCTCCAGCTAAGCTCCACCCCTTGTGGATTTTCACACTGTCCCTTCTCAGAGATGACCTCTCTTCCACCTCTGACCTCTTTCAGAGTTTTCACCCTTGCATTAACAATTGATTTATGACGTGCCCATGAAAGGGTCAAGCCTACTTTTATGGTTTGCTTAAAATATTTCTTTTTTGGGTAGATACAGAAGTGGTGCTTAATAAGTGCTAAGTAAATAAACTAAGAATTGAAGACAGCTTCCCTTTTCTGCTAACTACTAGACATCTCTAAAACTCTTTGTAACAAGTGTTTACCAAGTCTTCAAACAAATTAACTGATACTTATAATCATTTTGTGCCTAATGAAATGTGTCAAGGGTTTAGGATTTCCAAAAAGAGTAATTTCAAATTAAGTTGGACCCCAGTTCAATGAAAAGGCAACCGCTAAAGATAATTCAAGGACTTGTATATGTAATGGACAGGAAATCTATTTTTCTTTTTGTTTGACAGATCGATCTTCCAGAAGAGAAAGAAAAAAAAAAATTCAGAAAGACTACCAGGCATAAACTTCAATTGCTTCCACCCTTCTCAATCAAAACTCCTTTTTATCTCTCTCCAACTTTTCAGTTAAAGTAAGGTTGCAGGATTAAATCAATTGCCTCAAATGTAGACTTTGTCCTTCTATTTCACTTAAATGTTATTCTTCACATTTAATTGATCATGCAAATTCAAATCCATTTGTTTTCCTGTCAATATCATTCACTGTATCTCAAAATCGCAAGTGTACATACTTAGATAGAAAACAAACAAACAAAAAAAAAAACATCAAAAATCATACACTAGTGCTGGTATTTATGAAACTTTGAGTAAATACTGACAAGATGATAATGGTTGTCCTTGTTGCAGGAGATCATACCACACATATGACACAATTCGGAAAAATGAACGCTGTGTTTTGAGGTGCTCCTCAAGCTGAACTGCCCCCTAACATTTTCTCCATAAACGTTGTCACATATGTCTATTCCCCAGTTAATGATCCAGGTGATAATGTTGCAGATGCCACAAGAGACGTTCAGTTTCTTAAATGTACTGAATGTTTTTCCTGGCCATTAAAAACTTGATTTACTATCCTGACAGTTTTAATAGGGAAAGAGACAGAGGTTTACTGCTTAATTTTTCTCATTTCCACATTTCCTTGAAACACTACCGAAGTGGAAAACCTGCCAAGATAAAATCTACTGTACTATCTGGCTTGAATATAAAAGTTCAGAGAGGTCAAATTTGGAAGATTTTTCTTTATCACCAAAAACTTTTATTTGAAAAAATGTAGTACTCGCATGTTTTCCAAGCACAGCCATGAGCTGGGAACTGGAAGAGGGACAAACCAGGTGAACAGAATGACTGCAGGGCCTCACTCAGACTTCTTGGCAGCATGCTTGCTGCACACTGCTGCTGCAGGATCAAAATGTCCGTTTTTCTCTGTGCCATTCCTGTCCCCTCACAGCAGCCAGAAGGGAAGGGGTGTAGCTTTGTTCAATCTACCCTGTCTTGGACAAGCATAGAAGGATCAGATGGAGCAGAACAGAGGGTTTGAAAGGATCATCTCCCAAACACAAGGATTGCTGTTAGGACTGGACACTGTCTGCTTTGTCACTATCTACCTGTGTAATTGCCAGGCACAACGAAGGCTATTCATTAAAGGCTCCACTATGGGCTTCTTTGGCATGCTTAACACTTCCGCCGACTTTAAGGGCCTTTGGAGTGTTCAAAGGATAAAAGACTGAACCCTGTTTATAGTTTTGCTGCTACTGAGAGGGTGGCTGAAATCCTAATTTCTGTTCTTAGACTATGCTCAGTTCCTTCAGCTGAATGGATAATAAAAATAAATAAATAACCATTAAAAAGATGACCAAATGAAAGCATTGCCTTTGTGTCCATCTGCTTGGGGTGGTGTCACTTGTTACATGCTGGTGCTTGTAAAGTGCCTTTTGATCTTGGAAGTTTTCTTGTCTTCTTATTCCTTTCACATTATATTTTATCAAAGTTCTTCTATAGGAAGCAAATTACACTTTCTTCTCTTGCTCAGATCATTCCAGCTGGTGGCTCAGACAGCTGACAGAACATCATGGAACAGAGCTGGGAAAAATAATTTAACCAAAAAAAAAAAAAAAAAAAGAAAAAAAAAAGAAAAAGAAAGTAAAGAAAAGAAAAAAACAAAAGGAGCTGAAAATACTTACAAATCTTGACTACACTTGACAAAAACCAGAAGTGGCCTGTGAACTATCTGTTAGCTGAAAAGCTGGTATAGATCAGTGTCACTGCATTGAAGACAATGGTGGTTTGTCAGCTGAGAAGCTGGGCCAAGTGGAAAGAAAGAAAATGGTCTATTCCTGGCAGAGTTTAACCAGCTTTCTTACTCCTTCCTGAAAGCATCTTTCCTCTGCTTTCAGTGGAAACCTTTGACTTGGGAGTATTTTATTGTTCATGAATAAACACTATGCCCACATTTCTGTGTAATTATGTCAGTAATGTGATCATAATATTAAAGGCTAATTGCTTAGGTCTTGTTCTGTCTCTATCCCTCTTTTCTGCACTGTATCTGCTTTGAAGCAGTACTTTTAAAAACAGAAATTTCAAATGCATATTCTGAAACTCTGGGAGAAGGTTTTGCTGAAGGCTTTCCATCTCCATGTCTTGCAGGAGCAGTGACTGATGCTTTGTCATCCTTCTGAGCAAGGGTTTTCAAGCCCTCTCCTTTAAATTTAAAAAAAAAAGAAGAAAATTGAAGTAAATAAAAATAAAAGCTTTGTTTGAGATTAATAGTGCAGGAACAAGACCTTTACTACTCTGATCCTGGTGCTAACCATGAAGAACAGAGTTAGATACCTGTATGTGATACTCATGGGAGCCACCTGACCTCTGCATCTCAGAAAGTAATGCTTGTTTAACAACAGACTCGATAAAAATTTTGTTAGGTATCCTGAAATGGAAAATTAGAAAAAAGTCAAAACATAAAATTATACTGAAAACAAATGGCAACTACAAATATAAATGCTGTTATATATGTGCAGTAATTTCAGCAGTAATTAGCTTCTCTTGTACTTGTAGCTTTCTGAAATATTTTCAGTGGAGTAAGAAACCTTTCATGCTAAGGAACAGTTTGTGCAACATACAGAACCTGTGGAATTAGATGAAAGACTAAGGCTTAGGCTATGAGCAGACCAGAATTTATGTCCACCAAGGTTCAGAGTAGTATTCATACCTACCTCGACCTCACAAGTAATATAGAGGTCACCAGCCCTACAGCACTATACGTGGCAGGCATCAAATAGACACTTCCATGCCTTCTTGGACAGTCAACAAAGTCTGCTTAAACCCTGTTCACTAGCAGTTCAAGGTTACCTATCCCATTTTGCCTAAAGGCAGAGAGAATGCATGCTAGTTAACTTATACCTTTACCCACTAGCCAAGACACACATATCTTGAAGGGTGCCTAAAATCTGTCACAACACAGTTTTGTTACCTGAGAGAAGGAAGCATCCTGATGCAGCTCTTCCACGTTTTTTCCTGAAGCTGGCTTAGAGACACTGTATAGCTTCTGCTCCTCTGTCTGCCTTTAGAGATAGTCACTGTGCACTGAGAAGGATCTGGTCATGCTGCTGAGGGAAGAAAGTTCTCATGGTTTCCAGAAATGATGGAGGATACTACAGAAAGTTATAAACTGTAGCAGAAGAGGGAACCATCTCTCCTCCTTCCATCTAATTGAACTCTTTTTGGGCTAATAGAGTGCAGGGTTTGCTTATTTCACTGCTGCAGAGGAAGCTGCTTTTCCATGCTTCTTGGTTTCTCATTGGATTTCATTAATGTAGCCTGGATATTAGAGCAGCCACTAGTGACATGGGCAACATCAGTCTCACGATGGGTGAGCACTGTCCTCAGAGGTCTCTGAGAAAGTTGAGGATGATAATGGCCCTTCATCACCAGGTTCTACCATGCTGGTGGTGGCACTACTGCACATTTGGTCAACTCTGGAAAAAATGTATTGTGCAGGAAATAATCTGCACATAAATGTTAATTTTCTTCAAAAATTTTAGTTGGAAAAATACCTCCCAACACAGTGTGATCTCTTGCTATATAGGAGATCTCTCACTTTTATATATAGAGATGGTTTTAGTTTAAAAATTTGTTTGGTTTCTTTCAAATCTAAAACGGAAAGGACTCCCCATGCAAACCAACTTGTATTTTGAAGCCAGCTATAGATGTGGATGCAGAACTAGGGGCTGCTGTAGAAGCTTGTGTTAGATCTTGGGAATAACATTCCCCAGAATTTGGGCTAAGCTTTGTAAAGAATGGAAATCCCACAGGTCTTTTTTCCCCCCTTCTGCCTCCTGCTGGTTTTCCTACAGGTGGGCAGGAGAAGAACCTGAGAGCAAAATTTGTCCCTCTGCTAGAACTGAATGAAGACTGCTGTCTGGGTCCATAATCTTACTATTATAGGGCCAAATCTCGACATCTCTGGCACCCAATGAATCCATGTTTATTTTAGTGGTGAGTGTAAGTCAGATGAGGAATAGACACACAGTGTAAAACTAAACAGTGGTCTTTGCTGAAGTCCTAAATCCTCCTGCAGTTTTTCATAGCTTTGCTATCATGACAAATGGCTCATGTCTGTGGAGGAAAAAGAATACAGTTTCCAACAAGATGCTGAGAATGAATTCTCAATTCAGTTATCTCTGTAACCAGTTCCTACTTGTATACTATTTCAGTAAAATATGAGGATGTGTTGCTTCATGACTATTTTGCTGGAATGAATTTTAGAAAAGAAATTGGTTTTTTTTTTTGTTGTTGTTTTTTTTTTTTTTTTTTTTTTTTTTTAAGGGGGATGGGGGAGGTGTAATGTGAATTTCTCCTTCAAACATTCCTATCATGCTGTTTCATATTCATTAATTAGTCTGAGGTTTCCCTCGTGTTTAGTTTACAAAGCCACTTAAACCCACGTACCCATTTAACATATTTATGACCCCAGTTTTCTTTCTTTTCTCTGAGACTGTACCGTAATTGTTCTCTGGACTCAGGGACTGCAGAGTGCCTTCACTGATGAAAAGAGACAACATAAAGAAGGAAATGAATGTGTGAGGGATGAATACCTTCCACAAAACAACTGGGTGCAATTTGGCCCATGGCCCCGGGGGTCACTTTAATAGAGTGGAGCCTCAGTCTCTATTGAGTGTATGGGAGACTATTAACTCTTAACAACTCAGTCTCAGGTTATTTATTTATTGCTTAAATGATTTGTTATTGCTACTTGAATTTAATATACCCTCTGGGAACTGAGATGGCAGCATCATGTTACAGAAAAACTACAAGTTATTTTAAAACTGTAATTGAGATTTTATGAGCACCATAAAATCTTTCTGAACAAATAACTTACCGTTAGTCAGAAACTTCAGCAGGAAATCTGTAAAATTAAGGATTTATTAGAACAGTACTGTATTTGTGTGTTTCTTGGGGATAGAGAGGGTTAAATATCTGATGCTTCATGTGTTTTTATTATTACTTGAATGTAATAACACATAAGTAGTACCTGATGTTTTCAAAGGGCTGTATAGATACAACATTAGCAAAATAAATAGTTACTTTCAGCTTGGGAATACCTCTTCTTCAGAGATCCAATCCTGTGCACATCTTTTTGATACAAACAGTTTTTCAAGCAACTACAGGATATCTGTAAGTATACCAGATACACATCAGTTTGCTATGTGGACTGGTGTTCTGGATATGTTTGTGCAGATACTGTTTTTCTCCATCCTTCCCTATGCACTGCTTTCCACTCTGAAAGATCATACTGGTACACTTTTTAAAATCATTCCATTTTCCTTTTGCTTTTCTAATCTTTTAAGTCGCTAATGCAACTTTCAAACCTAGCACACATTTCAATGTAAGAGTGGAAAGGGAAGAAGGACTGAAGACATGACAAAGTGATTAGGCAGAATGGAATGCTCAGAAAAGTAAGACGAAAATGCAAGTGCTGCACAAAAAAGGATATATAGTATGTTTAAGAGCAGAAAGAATTAATGTCAGTACTGGTATCGATATGAGGTGAGTATCTAACTGTTTTCAGTTGTTTCTAATAGAACACTCTCAGGTGTTCATTAGAAATAGCAAGAAATGCAGAACCAAAGAAATATTCTATTTGACATGTTAATGCTTGAAATCCTACCATGTCCTTAAAGTAATATTCTGTTGGGTTTTCTGTTTCTGAGTTGGTATGATCAAATCTGAATTCCATGTAGATGTTCAGATTCCAATCTGCATTGATCTTGTGCTTTTCAAAGTGCCCAAATTCTTTTGATCCCAATGGACAAGTAAGGATAGTACAAAACTCTTTGCTTGCCTGTTTTCTGGCTGTGCAGTCATTATTCAACTTTCTTACAAATCCACTGACTGTGGCATATAGTCTTTTAAAAACCAGTAAAAATAGTCACAATTATATCATACCCTGAATTAAATTCAAATATTAATGGGTTTATATTTCAAACTTCCTCCTGAGACTGAGAATGATCAACATTTTAATTCTAGCCTTCAGAAATTTATGTATTGACAGATAAGAATGAAAACATTACAGTGTCTACTTATTTTGTGGTCTTTTGAAGTTGTTGTCCAGTCTGATCTTTCAGCAGTCCTAAGTATGTCTTTATTCTACTTGCTCTTGTATTGGTACAGTGGGTGTTCATCAATCCTGCCAGCAAATCTCCTGGCACTGGATCCATCTCATCCGATTTTAAGACAAATAAGCAGTTGTCCAAACGACACCAGTTACCTAGTGTCTGTTCCCAGTAAATGGATTAACCCTGAACTTTTCTGAGGGCACTTAGGATAGGACAAGGATAGCAATAGGACAAGAAGTAATGGCCTAAAACTTGAACATAGGAAGTTTTGTACTAACATATGGAAGAACTTCATGTTACTGTAAGGTAAGGGTGATGGAGCACTGGATTAGGCTGCCCAGAGAGGTTGTGGAGTCTCCTTCTTTGGAGATATTCAAGACCCACCTGCATGCCTATCTGTGTGAGTACAGGTGGGCTGTAGAGAGCTTGTTTAGGCAGGGTGTTTGGACTCAATCCCTTCCAACCCCTGAAATTCTTTGACTGTGTGATTTAGTGTCACTTATCAAAAGTATTTTCCTGGCAGTGGAATGAAATGTCTTGTATACATGGCTGTATGTTTCTATCAGCTAGAGAGAAAGGCTCACTTAGACTAAATATTTCAAATGTATTTTTACTTGGAGAGAACAGTTTCATTGTCTGTGCCAAAAGCACAGAGAACATGAGGAAGATAGTTGATGATACCTGCCCAATGGCCACTCAGCATCACTGTCTAAGATGGCTGAAGATGCAGCAAGATTCTATTGCATTCCCATCAACTGGCCTGTGGGCAGTCCTTCCTGTTCTTGCAGATCCCCTTTGACACTTCCCATCTTCTCCTCTACATGCACCAACATGCTGTGTGTAACAGGTTTATTGTCAGTACACAGTCCTACAGCCACAAAATTCAAAGGAGTAAGTCTATATTATAATTATCAGTGTTTAATTAATATAGGTCTAAACAACCTGAAGGCTTGGACCTAGTACGGTTCTATTTTGAAGCATATGAATATTTTTCTTAGAGCTGTAGTCTGATTTTATCAATCCTAAAAGAAGACAGTACCCAGAAAATGAGGAGATTCAGTGAAGTACAGCATCTCACAGGAAATTCATTTTCCTCAGGTTTAACATACCACCTAGAAATTAATGCAGAACTTCTATGCAGAAATGAAAGGTGAAAGTTTCACACACAGGAAAATCAGCCCGTAATCAAGATAACAGATTTTGCCTTCTCTGAGGATCTCCTCTCAGATGCATGGGCCATCATTGAAATTGCAGTCTGTATGAAGAACCGGGTCTCACGAGATTCATTCTAGATCCAAAAATATTTCCAACGAACAACATCTTATTAGAGCTGGAAGGACATCAAAGGGTTTGGATGATTTTCTGGACAATCTGAGATGCAGAAAGATATTCTAAGTCCTAAAATTTTCCTCCATGCTTCTGTCTCACATCATCATAACTTCAGAGATTGTCTCAGCTCAGCCAAAATCAGTGCTCTCCTATGTGTCAGAAACTTTCTGGAAAGGACTAGTGCTGTTACCATTAAGCGCACCAAGGAGAATTTCTTGGGCAGTCTCCACAGTTTCTTTCCCTACCCCAGGAGGGTATCTGGTCTACTGCGACTATTCTAAATATTGTTGCATGTTGTATCTCACTGAAGTTTATTAATGTCAAATGTGATGATTTTAACTTAACATTTAGCATGCTTGTTTTTAAACAGACTGAGGCATCTTTAATTAGTCTGTTTGCAGGAGATAAGTCAATAAAATAATGCAAACCATTGGTTGTAGTTTATTTTTAATAGTAGCTTACTGCTTTGGATACAGTGAATTTTCAAGTGAACTATTCAAAAGACCATGTGAGAGTATTCCTATGCCATGCTCAAATTATTCAGCAACACACTACTTAAATTATCACACTACACTCTAATTCAGGTTTCAAAATACTTACTCCTCTGTGACATAAATTGGTCTTTGTTCTGTGTGATAAAAAATATTTGAACATTATGATGTACCAGATGGTTGCTCCCCAGTCAGAGTGCTTCCTTGGCATGTGTATCTGTAATCCTTGCAAATTTTTCAAATATGAGTTTTCTTTTGTAGCAGAATTTATTAGCTGTGGAGAGAGAGTCATTTTGGAAATTTCTTAACACTCCACTATAAAGTTAGCTTTTTATTGGACCTCTTGCCCACATAAAACTTTCTAGACTGGGCCATTTCCTTTACAGCCTGTGTTCTGAACTGTCAGTGCCAGCACTATATGGCCTGTGATGATGACAACTAAAGCACCAGAATGGATTTCTGTACCCATGCAATATTAACCGAGTACTTTGCTTGTCTTTCTAGGATTTATACCCGTTTTCTATCCTTCAAAGAATCAGGCAGTCCACATATATTCTTAGTGTAATGGCTTTCATCTCCTGCATCTTCAGAGGAAAAAAGCTACCCCAAAATTAAAGAATCCAGATGGTTTTACTACAGTTCTACTGAGGAAGAATTAATTTAAGTGTTAGGCCTCTATTTTAGCTGGAGTCTTACTCTATAGATGTTCTATTTTTAAAGCATTAAAATGGAAAAAAATAACTGCATGTGGATATCCTACAGACATGAAATGAACCAACTTGAACTTAGTGTTTAGGATGCAAGCTACTGATATCTTCTATGATCCCCTCTGTGCTATGTTTATTTGCTTCTGCAAATGTCCAAAGCCGAACCAACATTTCACTCAGGCAAACAAGTGGAAAGAATTCTCTGGTTCATAAAAACATCTTTCACATTAGTTCATACTCTTTCCTGTGAAGCATTATGTCGCCAACCTCACATATACTGTTGAAATCTTATTAGATGTTGCACTGTGGAAATATTTCCATACAGATAAGTTACTCTTTGCTCTTTGCTTTTGCTCTTATAACCATTGCAATCCACATATCCAAGAATCATACCACAGGGAAATATGAAAACAACCAGTCGCTGGTAAAACTCAGTGATACCATGCACTGTAATTAAGTAAGCCAAAGAGGACAAAACCCTTTTGGTATGGTAGCTTGTCATGGTTTTATGATGTTTGGTTATCGGTATTCTGCATCATAACATCATGTAGAGCACTGGGAGTTGACTGTTAATACTCCAGTTCTGGGCACTTGTCTGGAAGAGAAGAACCTCATTCCCCAGGGGGCTTTGCAGTCAGAGAGGAGATAGAACTCCTGGCAAGGTCACCTGATGGGCTCTTCTTCATCAGGTTCCCCTTCCTGCTGCTCAACTGGACTGCGCATCTCCCCTCAGCGTTGTGGTGAGGCCTATTCACCTTTCGGACATTCTCTCATTGTATTTGATTCATTAGCTTCAATTATTCTAATTCTAATTCTAATTCTAATTCTAATTCTAATATACTGTATTACTGTGCGTTATCTTGCTTTCTGATACTATATTTAGTAAATTAGTTTGCTTCTCCTCAGATCGTTGCCACTTGTTTAATTATTTTGGGGTCCCCTGTTTCTCTTTTCCAGAGGCACGGATTTTGTGGAATCTCTCCCCTGCTTGTCACGGAATCAGGCCAAACCAGCCCGTAAACCATTGACATAGCTAATGGCTGAAATTTAAATATGGGGAGGCCTGGCAGTCACCATGTTCTTACAGTGTTGGAAGCAACCACTGGATGACTGGAAACATATTCTGTGCCCCATGCCAGCACCGGAAATGCTATCCTAGATCATGCTTTTATTGGGTGAGAGTTTCATTTTTTTTCTTTATTTTCTGCCTTTCCAGTGGAGGAGAAAAGATGCTTACCTATATCATGACAGAAAAATAACATTGAGTATAGCAACGTTCTGGAATTACGTTATCATAGAATTATACAATTATGGAACATTTTGGGTTGGAAGGGACCGTAATGATCATTTATTTCCAACTCCCCTGGTATATGCAGGGGCACCTCCTACTAGACCAGGTTGCTCAAAGTCCCATACAGCCTGGCCTTGAATGCCTTCAGGGAATGGGCATCCATAACCTCACTGGGCAATGTGTTCCAAGGTGTCACCACCCTCACAGCAAAGAATTTCTTCCTAATATCTTGTCTGAATCTACCCTCTTCCAGTTTAAAACCATTTCTCCTTGTACTGTTGCTACCTGCCCTTATAAACTGTCCCTCCTCAGCTTTCATATAGACCCCTTCAGGTTCTCAAAGGTTGCTTTAAGGTACCCCTGGATCCTTCTCTTCTCTGGGCAGAAGAGCCCTAAGTTTCTCCACCTGTCCCCATAGTGGAATCATAGAATCATAGAACCACAAGGTTGGAAACGACCTACAAGATCATCTAATCCAACTTTCTCCTCAGCACCATTGCCACCACAAGCACTAAACCATATCACACAGCACATCATCCAGACGCCTCTTGAACACTGCAAGTATTCAAGAAGTGCTTGCAAGAAGTGTAGGGAAGTGCTACAGCCTCCCCTATGTTATGAATATATCAAATCTGCTTAAAATTTCTGCTCTGATGAAATGTGTAATAGGACCGTAGAAGTGACTGCTCAGGAGTGGACCATGGCAGAGATACTGTAAGGGACAGCCAGATAGCACCTTCTCTGGCTACAAGCATTCGAGTCCACTAATGATGCTTTATTTAAATACATTGACACAGTGATGTCTGAGGTTTTAAGAAAACTACAGACACCAACAACAGCACAGGGATTGGAAATTCAAGAATTCAACCAGCAGTCTACAGAATACTGTTCTGATGTTGTTGAGCCCTGTGTGCATGATAAGTAGAAATAATCAAACAAAAGATCTGAAGGAAATGAAAAAAGGGATTATTTAGCAGAAAAATAGGTACATCTTTTTTCTTTTGGTGGGAAAAAGAGTTTTTCATCCTGCTTCCCTGAGATAGGTGTACCAAAATGTAAATAAACCCAAATATCTTTTTTCCCCCTAGAACTGATGCATCATTATGATATCTCACAGTAGACTGCAGTCCAGTGAGTAAGAATACAAACTGCCTGTAATTAAATATGTAAGTTCAATAATGTGACTGTCAAATGCCATTACCTCAGTCTAACAAGCTCTTGGAAAATAGTTATAAAATAATAATCCATGAAGCAGAGAAGCACCAACTTCTATTTCATATGTAGTACATCTACCATACAGGAACTGTGCCAGCAGTACCTGACATTTTGAAAACTGAAAATAAGAAACCTAACCTACTAAAAATGCATATCAGAACCACTGGGAAGAATATTGATGTATATATACATAAGTAGAAGTGTAAGGCACAAAAGCCAAACCTGCCCTACATAATCTAGAGTTCTGGAGGTGACTTCATCTCAAAAAAACATGGGCACACATTATGCGAATATGCATGGGAGACGTGTACTCTCATACATAGAGAACTGAGTCTAAAGAACAGTTGAACATATCAAGGAAATTGCAAGCCTCCAACTGATAAAGACTCCAAGTAAACTGCCAAAGCTTCTAAGCCCTAAAAGGGACAGATAAAAGAAGCCCTTTTTTTTGTCTTCTTTTTTTTTCTCTGAGTACTCATTTCTGCTATTTATCCTAAGTAATAATTCAGAAGTCAGTCAGAAGTCAGACCGCTAACAAAAAGTAGTGTGAATGACACTTTAAGTGCATCAGGAGATTTGTGAAGTCCAATCCCAGGTTTCTTAATTAATTCAGATGTTCAGTTTCCATATATGTTTCACTATGATCTCAGATCTTATTCCCATCTACTACTTTATTTTCCATCACTGCCTATAGTTTAATTAAATTCTTGCTTGGCTTAAGTTATTCAATAATTAGTTCACCAAAGGTACAAAAAGAGTGTTGCTGCTGCTAGGCAGGGAAAGTTTTAGGGATGTGAAAATCACTATCCTGTTGCTGTGAATCCTTGTATTGCTGAGTCACTTACTGTGTCTTTACTAAAAATGTGCCCATTGAGAAGTTCTTCTGGCCGGAAAAGGAAGTGCTCAAGATAGGAGTCCAGACAAACATCTAGGGTAAATAAGATACAATACTAATGGCAGACATCGAAAGGATGCTGATATACATTCTCTGATAATCCCAAACGCAGGCATTCTTGTAAATCATGTTTTTTTTTTTTTTTTTTTTTTTTTTTTTTTTTTTCTAGGAACACAGTAAGGAAACACTTTATGTACACTTTCTCATAACACACAGGACTTTTTATAATTTCAAAACTGTTGAGGTTTTATCAGTGTGAGTTTATAGCTATTTGTCCCCTAATCTATGTGAAGAGTGGAAGCAGGAGGATTCAAATCTATATCACTTCTAGCTGGCAAATCATAGAAGATATCTCATATTTCATTAGTTTCTGAGTTCTTAACTCCTCTTATTTCTCAACTTTTTTTTTTTTTTTTGCACAATGTATGC
>NW_024962272.1:13152983-13167833 GCF_019238085.1 Lagopus leucura
TGGTTGGTTGGTTTTTTTTTTTTTTTTTTTTGTTTTTGGGGTTTTTTTTTGGGGGGGGGGGAGGAGGGGGAATAGGTTCAGGCCTTTATTGAGTGAGCAGAGCTGCAGAGCTGTGAGCTATCCGAGAGCTGTTTTGTTGGCAGGAAGTTAAGGAGAATCGTCTGTCACATCAATTATCTGCCCTCGGGCTCTCAGAAAGAAGGTGCCTGGAGGCTGGCCTCTTCTCTTGCCTGTATGTCCGTGCACACGGACACCAAAACAGCTCACACTTTGACTGGAAGCTTCTCTCCCTGTCTCTTGGGAGACATGCTGTAACCCATGTTAAATCCGCTCATTTCTCCTCAGTGAAATTAGACAGGCCCCCGCCATGAGTACACCGGACCACACAAGGGAGACAGGAGAAACATCTTTTCCTCAACTCTTTCTCTCTTTCATCATTTGGAGGCTTGTATTCTAGTAACAAATGGTGATTTCAAAAAAGAAAAAAAAGAGGAAAAAGACAAACCTTCCCTTATTCCCCTTTTAGAGCAACAGCTCTGAGCCTTGGTCAGGGTAGCCCATGGATTGGACTTGCAAAAGACCCGGGAGGGGTCCGTATAAATCTTCCCCACACAGAGGAGGCTGTCTGTCTACTTCTGGTCTGCTGCTCATTGTGACGAAAGCTTAATTGCTTTACTTTCACACACACACACACATGCACACACACACACACCAACAAAAAGGTGGAAAAAAAACCCTCTAATAGGCCTGTGGTTTGTGGATATTGCTTTATTACATCTTCTTATTTAAAGGCATTCGTTTCCTTCTATATTTGTTTCCTTCTGTTTATTCCCTTAGAAAAATAACTTTTTTTTTTCAGCTTTGTTCACTGTGAAGTTTTCTTTATTCCTCTGTCCTTGTGCTGCTGTTTATGAAGTGGAAATTATATTAAATCACACAGAATTTGTGAGGATCTAAATAGTTACTTCCTTTGACTATTCATCCTCAATAGAGCAAGACAGAAACTAGCAAAATTAACAGGAAAAACAAAACAAAACAAAACAAAACAAAAACAACCAAACAAAAAGAAAGTGAACATGCACAAACCACGTCTTTGCTGCATACCTACATATCTGCACACACACAGACACATACTCGAACATTCATACTTTAGAAAAATGCCAGCTGTAATTGTCGCAAACTAAGTGTGGCTTTGTTTTCTCGCTAATGCTTTTACCCATCATATTCTGTCTTTCTTCTCATAATTAATTTCTTGATCCCATTTCATGGGTCACAGAGCAACATACTGCCCCACTTAGTAGCAATACATACATACTTTTTGGATATAGAGTAAATGTCAGCAAAATTATCAGAATATAAATGTATTACTAAACATTCATAATGCACATGAGTTATTGTCATTTTAAGAATGGATTATCCAGCTTTATCGCTGTAAAATAGTTTGTTGCTACAAATTCCCTTACTATGTGATCTGAATCAGAAAGCATAAAAGATGAAAATTGCTGCAAACTGTAAATATGACAGTGGAATTACTAATTTCAGCTTTCACATACACAGAATTATCCATGTTTTTTTAGCATTTATCCCAGGAAGAGAATTTTCTGACAACTGAATCCAAGACATGGTATTACAAAAGCGAAGCAAAGATATTTTGAAATAGAAAGTTCACCATTCAGTTCCAAATAATTCTACAGCTAAGCAGTGAATTGCATCATTTACAGTTATGGTGATTTTCACTCAATTCTGAAAATCTTTTAGCTGAATAATAAAATAAGGACAGAGCTAGCTGTGTGGTAGGTGTGGATTCTCTTTTAGATCAGAAAGAGGAAGGCATAAAGGCATTATTTATCTGCTCTTACATATTGGCCTGTTTGGAGTACTTTCTATGAGCAAAGCGTGCTAAGCTAAGCGATGTGTTTGTGCCTGCATGTATGTGTGTGTATGGATGGGTGGGGGGTGAGGGGAGGTTGAGAATTCCTAATCCTGCAGCTCTCAGGACCTGGAGAGTTGTACCCCATCTGGGGTAACTGGATTAAAATCTTTTCTCATTTCAAAGGTTTGATCTCAACAAGGGTTTGATGTGATGAAATCAAAGTGGCAGCTTGGACTTGAAAACTATTTGGATTTGAACTTCCTGAAGGCCAGATCTGAGGGAATGGCTGGGGTGTATATGAATGTGGTTACTGCATTAGATCCCGTGTAAAAAGAAGGTTATGTTTGTGGAAATATAAAAATATTCCATTTCTAAAATAATTCTGAATACAGTGACAATTCCCCATAGTTAACTAATAAGTTGCTTTTGAGCTATCTGATTTTAACACAGCCCCTCAACAACATCAACAGAGGACATCGTAACACAGTGAAACTAAAATAATAATAGCAGCTACAAACATATGTATTATACTGTAATTTATGCTTTTATTTTCTCGCTCTTGTTACTAGTTAGCATTGGAGAGCCTCAAAGACTTTGAAGCAATTCCGTGATCTACCCAGGGAAGGCACATCTCACACGATCCTTCCTGTTTTGTCACCCTCAGTTCCTAATCTGCAAAACGTGGATAATCTCACACCTGTTTCACAAAATCATTCTGAGCCTGGCAGGCTGCAATGCTTTGAGGCACGCACAGTCTTTGCAATGAAGCCTTGCAACAGGTTCATATATTTTTAAATTAAGCCCTCATTGATTGCTTCATAACAGCATAAACTCTGCAGTTCCAGGTGTAATGTCACATGCATTTAGAAACACAAGATGAGAATGAGGGTTAATGAACTAAGTTACACATTTATAAAAAGATATACATGAAAATTTTGCACAATGTCCCTTAAAAGATAGGTACCCAGAACAGAAACATGGCATAAGTACAAAGGACAAAAATATGTCAACACTGAAAAGTTACAATAAAGGCAAACAAGTCAATTAACGCTACCTCTTTCGTAACTTTCATATGCAGTCTAGGTGAGATAGGTTAGCCAGGTGTCCTATTCCATATCTACTGAAAGTGACCACTGTTTTCAAATAACAGCAGATGAGAACTTTTGTATGAAAAAAAAATGATGCCATCTTTTGGTACACTGGATAGTGAAAAATTCTCTGATATTTCCCCCTTTAGAAAATATTCTCTTTATAACTTACAGCTTAGTTAATATAATATAGCATAGATACATATGGTAATATATAGCATAATAAATTTACTTGAACGTATCTCTTTCTGAGGCACAAAATATATTTTGTGTAAGTACCACACCTACTGGACCAACACCTTCCAGTATAACTGTGGATTCCTTTTGACTTTCATTTTGACATAGCGTATGTTGTATATATGAACATCTACATATGTACAGAAGTGAGAATGAAAAGAAGATGTTTTTGGTTTCAGGTTCTGGATGGAATAGAATTCGTTTTCCTCTTAGAAGCTTGCATGTGCTATGGATTCACAACCAAAATTACTGATAACACAGCAGCGTTTTGCCTGTTGTTGAATAAGGTTTCCTCTTTTTTTTCGTGCTGCCTTGTCAGCAAGGAGTTAGATGTGCACCTTCTCACCAATATTCTGTTAAATTTTGTTGCTGTGCAGCAGATGGTAACAGAGGAGCTGTCTGACAAATGGCATCTGACATGGAAGTGAGTATGAAGCAAACATGTGTCACCGAATTCCTCCTTGAAGAAAAAATGGCACCTATTGACATCCGTCACCACTTGCTGAATATTTAAGGAGACCAGAAAGTGAATGTGAGGACAGTGAGGCGATGCATGGTGCGTTTCAGTAGTGGTTACAGTAACATGAAAGACAAGCCATGTTCTGGGTGGTCATGCACAGCTGTAACACCATGAAATGAAGTCTCTATTAGCTCATTCAAGTGAATTGGTGGACTGTGATCAGAGAAATGTGTATGGAACTGAATACCAGCTTCAGTGTATTGGAAACAGTGGTGGTAAGACTGGAATATCTCAAAGACTGTGCCAGCTATGTCCTGCAAATGCTCACACAAGAAGAGAATGAACACCACGTGCAAGTTTGTCAGGACCTGTTCAGTCTGAATATGAGGCTTAACTGACTGCTTCCTGGATCACATCATTACCAGTGACCAAATGTGGAGTCACCACTACGAGCTGAAGTCAAAATGGCAGCCCATGGAGTGGTTACATATGAATTCCTTTTTGAAGAAAAAGTTCAAGACACAGCCTTTAGCAGATTAACTGATGTGCACACTCTTTTAGGATAGGAAATGGGTGGCCCTCCTGGATTTCCTGAAACGTGACAAATCATCAGCTCTGACCACTACATCATGACACTGACAAAGCTGAAGACTTGAACTTCCACAGACAGGACAGAGAAGCAGACAGTCTTTCTCTTGCAACATGATATGGCCAGGGCCATACCTGGAAGTTTGAAGACCAGAGAGCACATGGCCAGTCTTGGCTGGACTGTCCTACCACACCCACCATGTAGTCTGAATTTGGCTCCTTTTCACTTCCATCTGTTCAGGCCAATGAAAGATGGACTGCAGGCAGCATTTTCCTAGTCTTGACAGTGTCACAGAAGCTGTAAAACAGTGGTTTCCACTGGTGCAGATTTTTATGAGCATGACATACAGGCTCTTGTTTATCACAAGCAAAAATATATAGTAAGTAGTGGTGGTGATATTGAAAAATAGCATTTTGTAGCTGAGAATTTGCTCTTTCAAACAGTATTTGTATTTCAAATAGTGTTCTGTTCTTTGTATCTGTTGTAGTCTCCATGGAAATAAATAGGAGACACTACTTTCAGAGCTACATACATCTGTTGTTAAAAACTGCTATTATCTCTCCTCGGTATGCTCAGCTTTAGCTAAACGATCATTTATTTGCATTTTCTATTCACATCATGTTTTCTGCAACTCCAAATTCTCACCTCCCTTTTTTCAACTCTCCAGTGGATCCTCTCTGTGAATGTGAAGTGCCATATTCAAACCTGTTAGAGATTTCAAGAAACTTTTGCAGGCTTGATGGATGTAGGTTACCATTTAATATGCCTTTCAGGCAATATTTCCAATTATAAAGGTTAATAGGATAATTGATATTTTTATGATGGTATCATTTTATGATAGGCTCTTGTTTAGTTTGCATTCAATCTTCTTTCCTCTCTTTCTGGACTCCTAAGGATGAAGAGGATATTGTGTTTATCTTTATGAAAATCTATCATATCTTTCTAAAAACATTCTCCAGTTTGCTATGATCAGTTTATATTCTACTTTGTGGTACAATAAACATCTCCTTTGTCTCAGCTTCATGCTATCTTTGTGTTTAATATGCATATTCTCCAATCCACCTTCCAAGACATTAAGAAAAATCAATAAGCTCAGAAAAAAAAGAATAATATGAGATGCAGAGTAGTCCTATAGTCTTACACCCTACATCCATAGAATCTGACTGTGATTACTGGTGATGAGTACTTGAGCACTGCTTTCCACTAATCATGCCAGTTTCATCATAAGTGTCTTTCACTAGCTTGCTTAATAGAATGCCATAAGAGGCATGCAGAAATACCTGCTAGAATCTAGGTATAATGTTACTGGCTCTCTTCTATCCACTAAGTTTAAAATGAATTCAATTATTTGTGTCAGGGACCTGCAGCTCCACAGCTTTTTCTATTTCCTTCCCATTTTCAAAGAGCTTGTCTTGTTTTGGTGTCTGAAGTTTTATTCGCTCGTTATGAGTGATAATGGCTAGAGATCCAGTCTGAAAGGAACTTTTTAAATACTGTAGGAGCAATATCTTATGATCTTGCAAATATCTAAGTGATTAAACTACTGCAGAAGGCTGTATTTTCCTGTTCTGGCTTGACTTCTTGCCCTTTATTTACCAATATAATCTGAACTAACCCTGCTTGTAAGAAGTGCATTTTCTAAGGAAACTGAAACTAAGAGGGAATCAATACAGAGTGTTTTTTCCCCGTCACCTGAAAAAAAAAATCAGCAATGCATCAAGGCCATCCTCAATATTCTTCTGCACTCATAAAATTATTTCTTTACAATTTTTGTTTATCTCTCAACATAAACACTAATCTTTCTGATTTTATTCCCCCGCTCCTGTGCTGTTCCTCCATGCTGTAATCACTTGAGACAATTTACAATCTTTTTCTTCTTCCCCACACTCCCCCTTGTGTTGGAGGATTTAGAATACTGCAGTTCTGCCATACTGATCCTGTTCCTCTTTCCACTCTATCTCATCAAGATAGTTTGATAATAAGACTAATTGCATCAGTCTTTAAACATAATATCTTCCAGGACAAATTGTGTATATTACTCAGACTAATATCACATACACAGCTAAGAGGTCTAGAATCAAAACTTGTTGATTTACAAATACTTTACACACTACAAACAAATAAAAATAAATAAATAAATCAAACAACAATGACAAACAAAAAGAAAAGCAACAACAACAGAGGAGGATTTTCCTTTCACGTTTATTTTGGATCTGGGAGAAGGCAGATAAGGTAGGTAGGGATTCTGTGTGTGACTGTAATTCAGAAGACACCATATAATTCATGAGGTCCCTGGTTGCATTTATACTACACAACCTGTATCAATAAAAGCTGTGAATAACTGGCTTTTCTGGAGAATTAAACTCCAGTTAATGTATCTAAGTCTTTCTGAACATTATTGTCTGTGCTGACAATGTTAACTGTGTTTTCCCAGTCACCATTTTGAAAACTTCTTTTTGAGAATGACACATAAAAATAAATCCTTTAAATTCATTTGTATACCATCAGTGAGTTAGATTAGGCATTATAGACCTGAAGAATTTGGTCAAAGGCCAAATAAATGTCTTTTGAAAATCTGTCTCGCCAAACAGGACCCAGATCACTGATTAACTGTTATAAAGCACTGTCTTAACAAAGTTGGAAAGAATACTGAATTCAAGATGAGTGATTGAGTTCTGGGAATATCCTGAAAGATACATAACTGTTCTAAATTCTCCTTATGGTGGGAAATGTCAAGGAAGGGAAGCAGAGCACACTCTGACCTTTCGGCTGAATGCCTAAGCAGAAAGCCAGACAGAGCAGAAAAGATGAAATGCATATTTAAGTGGGAAGATGAATAGGAGTCTAAGATGAAACACTGTATAGTGACAACTATAATGATAAGAAAAAAAAAACAACAAGTTTTCAAAAAGAAATCAAAGTGGAATTGATCCTTAATGGCTGGTAATGCTCAGCATTTCCTTCTCTACTACTCTACTCTCTTTATCATGCTCATTGGATGAACTACAGTAAGGTTGAACAATACAGAAGTAAGCTGAAGAGGGCCTGAGGTAAAATAGAAAATAATAACGGAAATGTGAATAAACTGTAGAATATGCAATGTTATTCTTTGTCTGGTAAATCTTCCCAGCTACTGGCTGGCAAAAGTGTAGCAAAAAAGTAATTTTCATCTCAGTATAGGTCAGAGCATGTTAATCACTGTTAATCACAGAGCATGTTAATCACTCTGAAAGTTTATGGTCTTTGGAAGAGTAGGCAAGAAACCTAAGATGATTACAAGTACATAGTGAAGCTGTGCAGGGACAAAATTAGAAAAGCCAAAGCCCAGATAGAACTGAACTTGGCAACTAAGGTAAAGGACAACAAAAAAAAATGTCCATAAATACACCAACAGTGTATTTAACAACAAAAGGAGGGCTAGGGAATATCTCCATCCCTTATTGAATGCAGAGGGCAACACAGTGAGCAAGGACAAGGATAAGGCTGAGCTACTCAGTGACTTATTTGCCTCAGTCTTTAACAGTAAGACTAGTTGTTCCCTGGATACACAATCCCTTGTGCTGGTGAATAGGGATAGGGAACAGAATAGGCTTCACACAATCCATGATGAGATGGTTTTGGACCTGCTCCAAAAGTTGGATGTCCTCAAGTCCATGAGGCAGATGGACTGCACCCTAGAATGCTGAGTGAGTTTGCAGATGTGGTTGCCAAGCCACTCATCCTTAGACAGTCGTGGCTAACTGGGGATGTCCCAGTGGACTGGAGACTGCCAAATGTGACACCCATCATGAAAAAGGACCAGAAAGATGATCCTGGTAGCTACATTCCTATCAGTCTGACCTCGGTGCCGGGGAAGGTTATGGAACGGATAATCTTGGGAGCCATCATACATCAATCAAAGGTGAATCAGGGGATCAGGCCCAGTCAGCATGGGTTTATGAATGGTAGATCCTGTTTGACAAACCTAATTTCATTCTTTGACAAGGTGATCCCCTTAGTGGATGAAGGTAAGGTTATCAATGCAGTCTACGTGGACTTCAGCAAAGCCTTTGATACTGTGTCTCCTACAACATCCTCACAGAGAAGTTGGCCGCCCATGGTTTGGATGGGCATATCTTCCATTGGGTGAAACACTGGCTGGATGGCTGGGCCTAAAGAGTTGTGGTCAATGGAATTAAATCCAGTTGGCAGCCAGTCATCACCCCCCCAGGGTTTGGTACTGGGGCCGCTTTTGTTTAACATCTTTATTAATGATTTTGATGAGGGGATTGAGTGCACCCTCAGTTTGCAGATGACACCAAGCTGGGAGGCAGTGTTGATCTGCCAGAGGGGAGAAAGACACTACAGAGGGATCTGGATAGACTGGATTGGTGGGTCAATTTTAATTGTATGAGTTTCAATAGGGCCAAATATTGGGTCCTGCTTTTTGGTCACAATCACACCAGGCAACCCTATTTGTTTGGGGAAGAGTGGCTGGAAAGCTACCTGATAGAAAGGGACAGTTATGGACAGTTGGGTGAATATGAGCCAGCAATGTGCCCAGGTGCCAAGAAGGTCAATGGCCTCTTGGCTTGTATCAGGAATGGTGTGGTGAGCAGGACTAGGGAAGTCATCCTGCCCCTATAGTCAGTACTGGTGAGGCCCCACCATGAGTACTGTGTTCAGTTTTGGGCACCTCAATACAGAAAGGACATTGAGGTGCTGGAGCAGGTCCAAAGAAGGGCAGCAAGGCTGATGAAGGACTTGGAGAATGTGCCTTATGAGGAGCGACTGAAGGAACTGAGGCTGTTTAGTCTGGGGAAGAGGAGTCTGAAGAGACCATATTGCTCTCTGCAAATATCTGAGAGGTGCTTATGGTGAGAACGTGGTTGGTCTCTTCTCACTGCTGACAGGACGAGGAGAAATGGCCTTAAGTTGCACCAGAGGATGTTTAGATTGGATATCAGGAAAAACTTCTTCACAGAAAGGGTTAAGCATTGTTAAGTCACTGTTAACTGTTAGTTAAGCACTGGAATAGGCTTCTCAGAGAGGTGGTTGAGTCACCATCCCTGGATGTGTTTAAAAACTATCTGGATGTGGTGTACAGGAACATGATTTAGTGGTGGGTTGTTAGGGTAGTATGGTTAGGCTGCAGTTAGACTTGATGACCTTGAAGGTCTTTTCCAACCTGAGCAATTCTATGATTCTATGATCTTTGAAAGAAATCAAAGTGGAAAAGGGCTAAGGAGCTTGCCCTACCATGTAAAAAACTTGCATAGAAATTAATTACCTTATCCTCTTTCTTTCATTAAATTTCTACATTAACTAGACTCATTCATCACAAAATGAACTGAGATACAAAAGTCATTACATTACTAGTAACAATTCATGGCCATTATTTTTCAAATATCCTGAGCAATAACTACTCTCAGGATTAATTTTTTGAACCAGTAGGTTGAACTTGGCAATCATCTAAGGGAAGGGGAAAGAGTATCTTCCTATAGATCACATGCAGATCTCCTCTTATACCCAACATATTATAATAAAACTATAGGTAGAACAGAAAAAAAAAAAAAAAAAGAAAAAAAAAAAGAAAACAACAGGAAGAATGACCAAAGGAATGGAATGGCTGCATGGAGGGAGAACGGGCTGAGAAAGGATTTGGTAGAATTCTTTAAAATCATGATATGATGAGAGAGAGGTGTAAAGAAATGTATTTTTCACTAACTATTCTGGTACAAAAATTGGGCCTTGTGAAAAAATCCCACCGATGAAAAGGATCACCTTTTTTCGGATTGTGCAATTAGGCAGAATTCCTTGTTACAGTATGTTGAGAATGCACAGGGTGCAGACGTAAATTCATAAACTGAAGGCAGAAAACAGCTGTCAGTATTCCTGTGAAGATTACTCTGCTTTTTCATTCATCCTACATGTGATAGAAAAACTGTCATTTACAAAGTTCTCAGAAAAAATTCACATTAAATCCTGTCTGCTATTCTGAAAACAGTTTACTGCGAAAATATGGAAATAAATTTGTTTGTGAAGTCCTCCTGTTTCTGTTGAATGAAAGTCAAGCTGTAAAATCGTGACAGCGTGGATTTGAATCACTTCGGTTGATTTGGCTGACTTTTCCTGTCCTTTCATAACTGGAGAGGACTATCGCAGTACAACTTTGCTAAGGAGTATCATCTAACTTCAGAAATCTGTTGTTGTGGCAAACTGAAATGTGATGTTATGTGCACCTCTTCAGGTTCATGAAGGAAAAGGCTGAGTAATCAAGCTGGCTGCAGATGCTTAGTGTGGGGCTTTATTCAAGTGCTAGGATATGGATGGGAAAAAGGTACCCCTATCAACAGCAGCCTCCCCTGTGTTAACCATCTCCTTCTTCAGCACTTTCCCCCAAACCTGCTTCTCAGTGAGGTACTAGCCTTGGCAGGTTTCTCTTCTAAATCTGCATGACTTTCTTCCCATCTCATGATGAGTTGTGTGCTTGGGAAAATCCCAACAAAGAAGTTGATGAGTTTTTGAACATAGAGTAGTTAGTGACAAGACACTGCTGTAACTTCTCAAAACCACTTCGAAACATGGAGACGAATACCAGTATAGATATTTGGCCTTACAATTTAAGCGCAGCCTGTGACTTTTGTGGGGATTAAATATAATCTCTTTATTATTATAAAGGTTAATAAATATGAAGTGTTTTGTGAACAGCAGCAAGTGGTGTCTCTTTATCCTATCTATATTCTGAATTGAATAACGATCTTTCAGGGAATGGAGAGTACAGTCAAGATAAAATCATAAGCAATTTACAGCAAACAAGCTCTAAGGATCCAGAAGTATTGAAAAATACCCACATCCTGCATCCCATATGTAAATTTTAATTACATGGAGCACAGCCAAATGGTTTAGGACTACCTGTATCTGAGTGAAACAATACGCACTTTATTAAATCAATACACGTTAGTGTAATATTCTACTATTAAATCTTTTGGTATATTTTACATACTGGATATTTTTATTATATTACATTCTTTGTACTATATTACGTATTTGGATGTATAGTTAGCTCTCCAGTATGTTTGAGTCTCCACATTTAGTTTTCAAAAGTGGAGGTATCGATAGCATTATAACACATTTATTTAAAGATCTGGGAAAATAGTCAAGGAATCAGTTCCTTAAATGAGATAACAGAAAGTGGCTGTCCAGAATACAAATTTTTCTTAAACTCTCTCCCTAAAGAAACTTCTTAATATTCTGTCTCTTAACTACTAGCCACAGTTACGCTAAATGTGTTAGTATTTTTTCATCAAGGAGCAGATAATAGCTCAAAAGTCTCAGCCAAAACAAACTCTTTGAGAATATCTTACGAAATGATTTCTTCTTGCAAATCCATAAAAATTGCCTCAAACTCCTTATCAATAGTAAGGTTTAAAGAGGGTGCAGAAGTTGTTGAATTATGATGTGCTTGTTTTAATGAAATTCCACTCCTGCTGGGATGTTCCCTGCAGATTTTCCATATTTCAGCATGGGAAAGGTTTGATGCTTTCCTGCCGGTGCCAAGAGTTAATTGAAAACATTTCAGGATAAATTCAGCTTGGGGGCCAACGCTCCCATTCCTTCATTATTCTTAACAATAATAGAGGAGTAATACAATTATTAATAGGCATGTTGTATCCTCTTAAAGTGGCAGTGTGTTTCTGAAACCGTGTCTTTCACATTCTTTTTCTAAGCGAATCTGAAACAAATGGAAGAATAGAGGTCTTAGGAGAAAAGCAAGCCTGGTCAGTATAGTATACTGTTCAATACTGTTCATCACCCCCCCACCCCCCATTCTCCACACTATTTAGCTACAGTTGAACATAAATAGTTACTTAAAAAAAAATTAATTCAAAAAAAATCACTCATCTAGATAAAATTTTTCTCAAGGTTCTTATGTTTAAAGCCTTGGCCCTGGTGTGACATCAAATTATTTTCTTTTAAGGTACATGTATATCCTCGGAATTACACAAGAATTTCCAAAAAAGTAAACATATTTTGTAATAAAACTGCTGTTGTGGTAAAGATTAAATAAGTTTTGAATCACATATTCTGCTCATGATGTTTTTAGTGTAATACACCTGAAATTGTGTTGCTTTTTTTTTTTTTTTTCCTCTCTCCACAGTACGTCAGATTGTCTTTCTTGCCCAGGGATACTTATCTGCTATCTCCCAATATAAACATTTTATATCATAATATTGCAGTAGATACAGTTTTTGTGCTCCTCACTTTTATTCTGGCCAAGATACTTGATAAACTCATTGCACATTTACACACTCCTGATAACTTCAGTGTTGAAACTTGTGAAAGTTATAAATAGGAATGCATTTCCAAAATGAATTTACGTTTTCATTTAGTTTATTGTTATCATTGGGAACCAAGGAATCGGGAAAAATATTTAATATTATTTTCTCACAATTTTAGTTACAATTTTGAATATCGTTTTATCTCTTCCTCTCGTTATTCCTCCAAAAACAGAAAATGAAAAATACAAAGCAGCACTAATTGTTCACAGAACTGTTTTGCTGTAAAACTTGCCCCCTGTATGATCACAAAATTATTCCATATGGACAGAAGTTAAAGAAAGGATCCCCATAGAGAGCAGTCAGCCAAGGTCATATTTATATTATTTCAGAAGCCAAAGCTGTATCAGACATACAGTGGCTATTTTCAGGTTTTTATGAAAGTCCTTATGGCAAGAAAGCATGAGTCCCAGCCCATTTTAGCAACGGAAAGAGATTTACAACTGCCCTGATGTAGAAGACTGTCCAGACAGAGCTGAGGTGGTTTAGTCAGCTTTCTGTACCTTGTCTTCAATTCCCTATCCAGAAGAGCAACAGGACAACCAGGATTAGGGCTGGAACACACTTCCAAACAAGTAGTGCCCAGCAGATGTAGCTTTCCAGGAGACAAGTGGTAGCAGCTGCATTATAAAGCAGTTTTTCCACTGTGGCACAGGGGCATGGCCTGGGCAGAGTCAGGGCCAGGGTTAGGATCAGTTGGAGCTTTTCTAGTTTCTGCCACAGCTCCCCCCGGGGCAAAGGAAGGATATATGATGAGTCGGAGCCAGTGAAATACAGCTGTCTGCCTTGATTTTCACATCACAGCGTTGAGACCACGGGACCACGACACGAGACCATCTTCAAAGCTGGGCTGAAAGATCATCACTGCTCCATGCTTTCACTTATTCTGATGGATTTAGCAAATGTTCTCTATGAAAGCATTTGGGAAAATCATCTTTGCTCCCATGAAGACCAGAGAAAGATAGCTAGTTTGTACATACAGCTTACGAGACAATGCTTCTTCATACAGAGGACGTACTTAGTTGCCAGAGTTCGTTTCCTTGCTCCACATACATTTGGGCAAACAAAGCAATATTGTGACCAAAGTGTTCTCAGTAAGTTCTACAAAAGGTCATAACTATTTCTAAGCACAGTGAGAGGGATTGCATTCAGTCCATGCCTGTAACAAGTATAATCTAAATTTTAGCCTAAAATTGCCAAAAAATGAAACCACGTAAAGTTTGTACAGCCTCAACTGAAAAAGGTTTCAGTTTCTCAGATTTCCATATCTTTCTTATCTGCTCCTTTTCCAAACATGTTCTGTCTATTAGAGCAATAGCTTTTCTCAAGTTATTCAACATATCCAGACACTGAATCTTATTTATTTCAATCAGTTCCTGTCAGAAAAAAAAAAAAAAAAAAAAAAAGCTACAGTGGCCCAAGCCCAAGCATCAGTTCTATTAATCTCTATTGATCTTGTTGATTCACCAGAGCTTGTGTCATCTTCAGTGTTACCTATCCAAGTGATTTACATTCCACTCTAAGTGTAGAAAAAAACCCCATACCTAAATACTGACATCAGTTATAGAAAACAAACTTAGACTACCTGTAATAGAAGTCAAGCATTTAGAACTATATAAATAAAACATTGTGTCATAAAAAAGATGTTTTGCACAAGCTTTTTATCACAAGTATCCTGCTGTCTCTTTGTGCATTCTTATGTTTCATACCCTTCCATGGTCTCAGTTTCTGAAATGGACTTAACCAAAACATATTGCTTGCAGTTTTGGGCTCCACAATATAAAATCTTACAGGCATCCAGAGGAAGGCAACACAATTGGTAGCATGGCTGGGAGACATGTCCTGTAAGGATAAGCTGAGCACATTTACATCATCTGGTTTGGAGGAGAGGAGGCCAAGAGGCAACCTCACTGCTCTCTGCATACCCCTGAGAAGGTGAAGAAAAGAGAAGTGCCAGGCTCTGTTCCCTGTTCACCAATGAGAGAACACATGAGAACAGCATGATGTTGTGCCAAGGGGGGATCAGACTGGAGGCTAGGAAAAATTTCTGCACAATTACAGTGGTCAGACACTAGTACTGGCTTCCTAGATAGATGGTTGATTCCCTGTATCTATCAATGTTCAAGAGGCATTTGGACAATGTCCTCAGTAATATGCTTTAAGTTTTTGTTGGTCCTCAAATGGTCAGGCAGTTGGACTTGATCTTATAGGTGCCATGCAATGGTGCAATTCAATCTGTTCTATTCTATTCTATTCTATTCTATTCTATTCTATTCTATTCTATT
>NW_024962272.1:13167843-13210623 GCF_019238085.1 Lagopus leucura
TTCTATTCTATTCTATTCTATTCTATTCTATTCTATTCTATTCTATTCTATTCTATTCTATTCTATTCTATTCTATTCTAACTTAGGGTTTCCTATAGATGAAAAACTTGACATGAGCCAGCAGTGACTGCCTGCAACCTGGAAGGCCATCTGTATCCTGGGCTGCATCAAAATAGGGGTGGTCCGCAGGGAGAGGTCAGGTGGGAGAGGGGAGGTCCTGCCTCTCATGAGGCCTCACTTGGAGTACTGCATCCAGGCCTGAGGGCTCTCAGCAGAAGAAGGATATGGAGCTGTTGGAGCAGGTCCAGAGAAGGGCCATGAAATTGGAGGGCCACAGAGAAGGCTGAAGCATCTACCATTTGAAGAAGGGTTGGGGGAACTTTCGCCTGGAGAACAGAAGGCCACCTAATTGTAGCTTTTCAGTACTTAAAGGGAGCTTATAAACAAGATGAAGCCAGACTTCTTACACTATCTGACAGTGATAGGACAAGGGGGAATGTTTATAAACTAAAAGAGGGTAGAATTAGGCTAGATGTTAGCAGGAAATGTTTTACTTCTTCCAATATCTGAAAGGAGTATATAAACGGGAGGGAGAATGACTGTTTATGAAGGTCAATAGTGATAGGACAAGGGGGAACAGCTCTAAACTAAGACAGGGAAGGTTTAGATTAGATATTAGGAGGAAGTTTTTTACATAGTGGGTGGTGACACAGTGGAACAGGTTGCCCAAGGAGGTAATCGATGCCCTATACCTGGAGGCATTCAAGATCAGGCTGGATGTGGCTCTGGGCAGCCTGATCTGGTAGTTGGTGATCCTGCACATAGCAGGGGGTTGAAACTAGGTGATCATTATGTCCTTTTCAACACAGGCCATTCTACTATTTATGATTCATTCTATGATACTCAGAGAGTGGTGAGGCACAGACAACAGGCTACCCTGAAAATCTGTGGATGCTCCATCTCTGGAGGTGTTCAAGGCCAGATTGGATGGGGCCATGGGCAGCCTGGGTGGCAACCCTGGCCATGGCAGAAAGGGTAGAGCTAGATGGACTTCTATGTCCCCTGCAGCTCAAGCCATTCTATAATTCTATGATCCTACAGTTTTATTTTTCTATTCCATATGACTTCCCCTCATCCTTTATCTTAAGGCTAATTTGCAAACATACATTATAGTCTGAGTACACTAGTACGAACAAAAATATGATAGTATAAGAATTTCTATGATAGTATAAGAGTTTCTGTTTTACTTCCTGCTATAATCCACTATTACATGATATTAAAACGTTTCAGCAAGTTTATAATTACATTTTGAAAGAGATAACCACTACCAAGTCAATCACTCTGATTGTACTCTCTTTTCCACTAGCACTCCAGCAACCACTTTGTGACTTCAATCTGCTGTGTTGGAACAAAATCAGATTTCAGGAATCTTAGTGATGCTGGCATAGAAGTCTTCATGTTTAATGCCATCATGCTACAGACAGAGGGTTGTTAGAGATAGGGTAGTATAGTTTGGTTATGGGTGGACCTGATGATCTCTAAGGTCTGTTCCAACCTGAGCAATTCTGATTCCACTGTTTTATAAAGATCGTATCTGCAATGTCAATTGCAAATGATCAACTGTCACCACTGGTTGAATTAAAAGAAGGCTTAGTGCCATTGCCAGTGAGCAATTATAAATTCTGGCATTTATATTTGTTTTATTTAAATTATCTTACCTATCAATTTTTTAAACAATGAAAAATATTGTAAGCCAAATATACTCAGGCCATGAATTGTAGAGTTATAGAATCATTTGAGTTGGAAAGTACTCTTAAAGATCATCTAGTCCAACTCCTTGCAATGAACAGGGACACCCACAGCTGGATCAGGTTGCTAAGAGCCTGGTCCAGCCTCAGCTTGAAAGTGTCCAAGAATGGGGCATCCACCAACTTCCCAGAGGTAATCCTGTTCCAGCACCTCACCTTTATTTGTTGCAAAAACCTCTTCCTTATATCCAGTCTAAATCTTCCCTCTTTTATTTTGAAACCATTTTCCCTTGTCCTATCACCACAGACCTTGCTGAAGAGTCTGTCTCCTTCCTTCTCATAGCCCCCCTTTACATACTGAAAAGCCAGTCTCCCTGGAGAGAGTAGTAGGTGACTGAAGTAGTAGGTAATCGAATTTGTGATATAGGGCACTAAAAACACATGGCTTTTTATTTTTGTTTAGAAGGAATATATACCAAGCTATGTTTATTTCCATGTGAATGTGTGTTCTATGACTATGCAGAGCACTGTAATAGCTCAGACAGCTCTGTGTTAAAAATACAATGTCAGCACTGTCTGTATTTATATATAGGCATTCATGCAAGTGGGAAGATCTAATTGTGGAGCCTTCAGAGTGAGACCAAAGATGATCAAAGCACCTCTCCTATGAAGATAGGCTGAGTGTGCTGGGCACTTTCAGCATAGAGAAGAGAATGCTTATTTTAGCCTTCCAGTACTTACAGGTAGCTTTATTAACAGGAGGGAAAGCAACTCTTTACATAGTCTGATAGTGATAAAGCAAGGAGGAAGAGTTTTAAACAAAAAGAGGGGATATTTAAATTGGACGTCAGGGAGAAATTTTTCACTGTGAGGATGGGGAGGATGGGCTTAAACAGGCTGCCCAAAGAAGCTGTGGATGCCTCATCCCTGGAAATGTTCAAGCCCGGGGAACTGGAACTAGATGATCTCCGAGGTCCCTTCAAACCCAAGTCATTCTGTGATTCTATGATTATTATGTTGAGGCATCAAGTTACTGTGTCAGTTGCTGTGCCAAAGATATGTGTACATACAAGTACTTCTCACAGAAAGGAAAGCAAATTCCTTCCTGTACTTTTTCTTCCAAATTCTCTTCCCATCCCATTTCTTTACTTTTCTAGTCAATCTGCCCATTTTTGAGTTCATAAGAGCTATCAACAGACAGACACCTTCCCTTTTCCTCATTGCATTCCCTTACATTTCTCTGTTTCCTTACTTACACTTCCTCCTTCTTGTCTTCAAGTTATGGACTATATGGTATGCTTTGCTCTCTACTGTCCTAAAGTTCCTTTGACTCTTTGTCAACTGTTTTCTACCCACCCTGGCCTAGCGGACATGCTAGGCTACTGCCTCTTCTCTGCAATCTTCCTGCATTACCATCTCCATTGAAGTGTGCCATATATAGTCCTCATCTAGACCTGATCTAGTAAAAAAAAATGTATTGGTTTCTCACTGTCATGCAAACACTAAAATCAGAATTACAGGAAATTATATTGGTGGGACCTCTGGATACCCTCCAATCCCACCTTCTGCTAGAAGCCGTATTACAGCCAACACTGAATGAAAATCAGCTGGGGCTATCAAGTCAACTCTTGAAATCCCCTAAAGGCAGAGGTTTTGGAGCTTCCTTGGGAATCCTATCAAAATTGTGCACTACCTTACCTGACATAGTTCTTGCTGATGCTCACTCCAAACCATCCAGCCACAATTCATGCATGCACTCTATCATACCATCTAATACTGAAGTCTGGTCCTGTAGCCTATGTAACTCCTGGTTTAGTAGCTATAGATTAGCAGTAGCCTCTTCTTGTCCAGACAAAAGCACAGCTCCCTCATATGTTCCTCACTGATCACAGCCATCCTCCTAGTCTCACTCTTTTTTAGTTTCTCAGTGTCCTTGAACTTGAGGGAGGCGTTGTCTGAAAACTTGTTCCAGGTGCAGCACCAAGGACAAGAAGGTGAATTCACTCTCTGACTTTTGAAGAAAGTAAAAATATTCTCTCCAAAGATGAATACTTGTCTTACTACCACATTTATCTTCCTTGATGGCTCTGCCAACATTAATTAAGCTGATTAGCTTAATCTTGAAATTATTATCACTTTTACCTTTTCTTCTGATATTTTCGCTGTCTCTACTAACTTCTTGATAATTTTTGTAGTTTCTTTTCTTTGTTACATGATACATGATGATAAGTACATGATTACTTTCCTCTACAAACCTCTACACAATAGTTATGCATTTTCTTCAGCCTTTCTTCCTCCAGTGTGTTTGAAATAACCAGTTTTGAAAATTAACTTCCCTTTACACAGCAGTGCTTTCACTGCGTACCATTTTATGAATACATTTCTTAATTGCCTACATACCACAAATCTTCTGCCCCATCCTGCTAAACCTCAGTTCATCTTTTCCCCTGGGATAACTCCAGGTTGTTTGTCTTTCCCTTTCCAGCCCAAGGAATAATATTAGAACTATACTACTTTGTGTTCAAAATAATCTCTTTTCATGAACATAGACCCTTTACATTAATAACCGTTTAGCTTATAATAAATTCATGAAAAGAACATTTAAAAAAGGTTTTCCTGTCAATGGCTGTCTTGAATTTGGGTACCAAATGGTGATTACTGGTAGTAGTTGCATAAATCATCCCTCTTTATTGTTATATTCTTATGCCCTTCAGTTACATTTGCACTGCCTGAGTTTTGGAGGTAAATATCCAAAATATTAGCTGAAAGCTTCCTCAGAAAGCAAATCTTTCCCACATCCTTCCCTGCAGTTCCTCTTTAAGAGGTGTCAGCATGGCTGAGAGAATGAAGTGGCTCCACATTGTTTGCCTGAACTATTATGTGTTTAACATTTCCATAACAAAAGTGCCACTCGACTTCTCCGCGATTAATGCAGCTCGAGGGCTCTTGTCCTCCTTTAATAAAACATTGTTGAAATCATTTATTTAGAGCCCCTGGTTACTAGTGGGAGAATGACCATCTTTGTGCCAAAATATAGTGTATACAGTCCACTATTTTGTAGTAGATCATTCTGTTATTTAAGAAATTGATTAAATGGATGTCTTAGAAAGTATTTATGCTAATAGCGCATTACTTATGTCATTCAGACAGTCAGTGTGAGCCTTTTCAACTGTCTACCACAGCCAATGCCTCGAGTAAAATACAGTAACTTTCGACTTTACTGGTTACCAATCCGTATCGCAAGCTCTAAATCTCACACAGAAACACTGCTCTTCTCAGTTGAAAATGTTTTGTTCTGCAAGACTGCCTACTTCTCCTGATGACTCGCAGTGACTTATCACAGGCAGTGTGGCAGTGTGTTGCGTTATTACTGAGGACAGGAACAAAATCAATTGAAAGTCTGAATTTGTTTTAGTGACACTGAAAATACAATGCAACTCAGCCCCTCAAGCTGTGTTTTCCATGACTCAGCTGGTGACAATTTTGTGTCCCACTACTGTCTCTGCTTGCACCATGTCTATTCTGGAGTTGCTCTCATCCCCTTCCAGTGAACTTAAAACAACGATTAAAAAAAAGCAACAAAAACAAACCAAAAAGCAAGTATTCATTCAATTCTGAATGGTTTTCTAACTCACCGAAATGGAACTGCAAAGTTGTCTGCAGTCACCCTTGCATCCTTGCCATGGATATACATTATACACGCATGCTGGCAGTGAGAGATCTGGTACATTGACAGGTCTTACAAGGAATGGAGGAGGCACTGCAGCTAAAATCCATCAGACTTTTCAATTAGACAGTAAAAGAATGGCCAAATCAGGTCTTTTCCTCATTGTAAGGATTTGTTTCATAAGAATTTTGAAAGTTACTTATGTCTGTCTGTACATACATCACTGTATATCATTAAAAATAAACAGAGACCTTATGTTATGTCCATTGTGATTGCATACAAAAGCTTTGCTGTGTGCTTGGGTGATCAGTGAAGCTTGAATCTCCCTCTATTTACTGTATGGTCACTGTCAGTTCAATGAACTGCCTCCTTGTTCTCCACCATTGTCCCACACTCCCTTAAACATTTGTCACTGAAGTGCCTCCAAAGACAAATAAACTGTCACCAAGAATTCAAATCTGGTAAGTGGGAATGAAAAGGGAGCAGAACCTACTGGATTATTTTACATGGAATGGTAGAGTTTCTTCCCTCTCAGAAGAGACTGGCTAGACAGGACCTTGGCAAAGAGCACTTTCAAACATCCATACAAACCAGAACTTCTTTTCCTGTGGAAAATCTTCCTCTGTCAGGGAATGTGAGGTTTTTTTTCTTCATTTAAAACTGTCCTTACTACATCCCTTGACATTTCAAGAATTTCCATTTGTCTCAAAATCAAGCAGAAGAAATACGAATTTGATAGACATCAACATCTGCACTGGCTTTGTAGGCTGGGACACATACCAACACACTCAGCCATTCTTCCTGGAAATGTGCTTACTCTGACAACATGACAAACATGACACAGTTATCTCCATAATAGAAGGCATTTGTGGGACAAAATTAGTTCAGCTGTATTTATTGTGCAATTATTTAAATTAAAGCAATCCTCTTTCCATGGGGAAGGAAGCATACAGATGAGTCTTCTCCCCCTAGAATTGCTCAGTGTTGATTTATTCCAGGCAGATGATTTTGACAGGAGCCTGTAAAATCAGGTCTTGAATTTATTGTAGATGTTAATTATTGGTTCTTTTCTAGTGCAAATGTCTTTACTCCTTGCTGAAGAAAAATAGAGGCTTTTTAGGTGGGACTTAATTTTTCATCAACAGTGAGTTAGTCCTTGTTGGCACAAGTGTTGGTAAAGTGAAAATGTCTTTCTGAGCATCTCCTGAAGAACCAGAGACTACTTAGGATCATCTCTCTGCAGAACAGCAGACCCAGTGTTTTGCAAAGAAAGCTGATGCTATTCACAAGTCTCACCCAGATGCTCCGTTCTCTTCTTGAGGAAACAACATTTCCAGCTTTGTTTTAACAAAAGTTTACTCAACCACTCAGACGACTTTAAAAAAACAAACTTCAGATCACAGCCACACAGCATACTCATATACTTGTTTGAAATCATAGCTATTTGGGGGTCGGTATGCGCGTGCACGCGTGCCTCCGTGTGTGTTACTGGACAATCTTAATCAAGTTCACATCCCCAAAGAAATAATAATCTGTCACTGAAATAACTAATCCAGAAGCGAGGATTTCTAATTTCATTGATTTACACAACAGGCAGATGTGGACTTGCCCTCTGTCAAGATCTGGTAAGATGAAAAAGACACTATCTTGCTAATCTGTTGCCCCCTCAGTCAAAGTTTATTTGTGGTAGCTTTTAAACTTCTGACTTGCCCTCCAATCACTGCATTTAAAATGAAAAGCTTTAAATAAACACCATGAATAAAAGATAAATAAACTTTTTTTTTTTTTTTTTTTTTTTTTTTTTTTTAAACTTGTGTGTGTATGTGTGTGTGTGTGTGCCTGGCTTGACGCAGTCCAAACTCAAATCCCTAGAGGACTGAGCTTTGTCTTTTGTGTTAATGTTTAAAAGATTTTCCAATGCTGGAGTTTATTCCTACTGCAAACATTTCTATTTACAAGGTCAAGTGTATCAGCACTCAACACAGCTTAAGAGTGTAATTATTTATCTAAGGGCGTTTGAGTGTAGATCAGTAGCTCTGGCAGCAAACCAGGCTTCAGCACAACGCAAAGCAACTCTTCAGAACAGTATTACAAGATCTGGTAATTGCTGATCCCCTCAGTTTGTTTACTTTTGTGTTATTCAATGTGGGACAAGACAGGATGAATGATAACTCACGCACATTTTGCAGCACCCTCCTGGATGCACACACCACAGCCTGCATGAAGGCTCTGCATTCTGCATTTCTCACCGTTTCCTTGTTCGCGTGGCAGGGAGTATTTCTGAGGGTATCAGTGGAGCAACATGCCTCCACTTCAAGAAGAAAGCACAGTGCACAAGCAATTCTACACACATACAGGGGCAGTGTCCCTGAATCGCTTCACTATCTTCTGGCACCAGCATGTTGCCATGCCAACACATTATAAAAATCAACCACTATTTTAAAGTAGTATTTTCAAAGCTGTATTTACTTGTTGCACGTAATTATTCATTAACGTAAGAATACCAGTAATTTACATCTATGTAAAGTATTACAGGCAGGCATAGATTTTTGCTTGTTGGTTGTTTTTGGTTTGTTGTTCTGCAGTTGGCTCCCGTCCTCCCCTCCCCTGCTCTCCCCCTCCTTCCAATCTCAGGAGCTGAGAGTTCAAGTGTCCCTGGAAAACAATTTCACCACATCCATTATTTAAAGCTCTTTCTTTACTAATTTAAACATTTATAAAGTACAAAAAGCCATACATATTTGAAACACAGGCCTTTGTTATGCCTTCTATAAAAAATACTAGGTTTAAGGCAGCTCAGAAATGTGTACATACAATTCTACAGTGTTCATAAAGTCTCTCCAAATAAGAATGTTAACTCCAAATCTATAAAATACACTGTACATTCGGTGTTCTAGAAAATACACCAGTGAATCGTTGCTGCTGGTATCCCTTTACACATAAAACAAAACCTGTACCTTTCCAGAAATGACTAGCGCATGTGATTACCTGGCAAATAGGATGTGGATTTAAAACTTTTATTTTTTTTTCTTAAATAAATTATCCCCAAAAGCATACAATTTATAAAATTGTATCAACAAAGAAGAGCGACTGGTAACAAATCCCAGTTTTAAATACATCTCTATATAAAGATTTACCAGAGGTCAGCACCCTGATACAAGAGGCAATATAGCTTCTCAGCATATGTGAACATACATGTTCTGAGTTTAAAAGTGTCTTTCGAAGATGGCAGTGCAGAGCTCTTTTGGAAGACAAGTTGCATTGTTTGCGACAGCCAACAACTCTCTTTGAAAAGAATCATTTTTGTGTG
This sequence comes from Lagopus leucura, assembly GCF_019238085.1. Classification (NCBI taxonomy): domain Eukaryota; kingdom Metazoa; phylum Chordata; class Aves; order Galliformes; family Phasianidae; genus Lagopus; species Lagopus leucura. The sequence goes on from NW_024962272.1 coordinate 13,176,569, forward strand.
CCCCTAGGTTAGGAGAGGCGGCTGCCGGCCCGCTGCGTTAGGGCAAACTTGTGTGCAAGAGGCAGCGCTGCGAACCACCTCACCTCGCTCAGCCGGTGCTCTCCTAAGCTCAGTGAGCGGCAGATGCAGCGCAGCACCGGGCACAGCGGTACCGAGTGACAGTCAGGTTGCCGGGCAATAGCTTTGGCAGCAATTTGGGCACCTCGCCTCTTTCTAACCTTCATGTCAAATCGCTACAGACACGCGGCCGTGCCCTCTCTTCCTCTCCCTCCCTCCGAGGCAGCGGGGAGCCGATTTAAGGTCCTTCCCCTCACCTCACCGCGGGCCGCAGCGCCAGGCGGCCGGGACGCATTGCATAGTGCACACGGGGACAGACACGCAGGGGAGGCGCCCGGATAACGGCGGGACTAACTGTCCGCTCGCCTGGAAGCGGGGAAGCCCTGCCCGGGGCCGGGGCCGTGGCCAGGGCCGGGCGGGAGGCTAGAGCGGCGGTAGAAGCGGCAGCAAGATGGAGGCCAGCAGCGCCCAGGCCGCGCCGGAGTCCCGGCCGGCACCATCCGCCTGCATGGGGAAGCCGGGCTCCGGGCCCGCATTGTCCTCAGCTTCGTCCCTCCCCTTCTGGCTCGGCTCCTCCTCGTAGTCCTCGTCGTAGTATTCCTCCAGGCCGCCGTCCGAACCTCCGCTACTGCCCGCGCCGTTGCTGCCCACGTCGGCGCCGAAGCAGAGGCGGGCCATGTTCTCCTTGACCGACTCGCAGATGGGCCGCTCCAGCCCGTCGCAGACGCAGTCGTTGAGCAGCACGGCCTTGGGCACGGCCAGCATGTCCTCGATGACGGCGCGGCACTCGGGCGTGCAGCGCAGTCCGTTGAACAGCTTCCCGCAGTAGGCCATATAGCGGTTGAGCGCCTGGCTGCAGCGGCTGTCCCAGTCACAGCGCCGCCGCGCCTCCGTGCAGCCCATCACGCCGGGGCCGCCCCCCGCGCCGCCGCCGGGCCCGCCGCCCCCCGCGCCGCCGGCCGCGGGGCTGCTGGTGCGGGGCAGGCAGGGCTCGATGGCGCGCTTCGTAGCGCGGCAGTTCTCGTCCTGCGCGCAGTCGCAGTCCTCCAGCGCCGGGCCGCGCCGGGTGTGGTTGAGCTGGATGAGGGCCGCGATGCAGTGGCTGGGGCACCGCCGCCGGGAGGCGGCCGAGGCTGCGGCGGCCGCCGGCCCGTCCCCGCCGCCCACCGCCGGCTGCTGCTGCAGGAGCACCGAGGCGCACGCCTCGGCGTACTGGTTGTAAGCGTAGCTGCACTCGGGCTCCCCCTGACACTGCAGCACCGCCTGCCAGCAGATCAGCCGCCGGCCCTGCACCGGAGAGCTCCGGGGCGGCCACACGGCGCCCAGCGCCGCCGCCAGCCACAGCCAGGCGGGCGGGCGGGCGGGCATCGCGGGCGGCGGAGGCGGCTGCTGCCGCGGGGTAGCGGGGGAGAGGAGCCGCCGGGCGAGGAGAATGAAGAAGAGAAGGAGCTGCCGCCGCTCGGAAAGTTTGCAGAACTCCCGCCGGCCGTGCGCATGAGGTCTCCTCGCATCAATCCATCCGCGCGGGCTGCGGCCCCCTGTCGCTGAAAACGGCGGAGCCGCGGTGCGAAGCTGTCGCCCCGGGCCGCCCCGAGCGCCGCAGGCGCTGCTCCCGGCCCGGCTCGGTCTGGTTCGGCTCGGCGGCTCCGCGGCGGCGTGGAGCTCAGCGCAGAGCAGCGCGCGGAGGAGCGCGGCTTCGGAGTGCACTTGGGGACTTGAAGGCGGCGTCGGGAGAACTCATGGTGCTGACCCGATCCTCATGCAATTCCGTGTCTCTTTCGCTTTTCTTTTTTTTTTTTTTTTGCACAAAATAAATGCCCGGCTGCTGCCGCTGCCTTCTCGTGAGCTCTTAACTCTCCGCTCGCAGCATCTCTGCACATGCCAGCCGCTCCGATCCCGCAGGCGGTGCCGGCTCTGCTTGCTCCCTTGGGCTCGGGTCGCACTTCGGGCAGCAGAGAAGAGAAATCTCTCCCCGTCAGCGCGAAGGCGGCGCGGGGAAGGCAGGAAGGCCGGCTTCGAGGTCTCTTTCTCTCTGGGCGACTGATGCTGCTGCTGTTGTCAACAAGCCCTGCAAGCTGCTCTGCGGATCCGTCTGCGGATCTTTTTTTCTTTGCAAGGCTTTAAATACAAAAGTGCCTTCCGAGCAGCGGCAACGTGCTCTGATTAGGCCTCATTATGCATGCATGGAAAAGCAAACAAACAAAAAAAATTAGCAACGCTTCTTCTTTTACACATCCCCCAGCCTGCGCTCTCTTGCTCTCTTTCTCCTTTTCTCCACTTTTTTCTCCCTTCGCTCGGCCCCCTTTTCCAGCTCTGCGACTTGCCATTGGCCCAGCCTGTTGTTGAAACTTTTTTTTTTTTTTTTTTTTTTTCCCCTCCCCTCCCTCCTCTCTTTACGATCTGCTGGAGTGAGGGAAGCGAAAAGGGGGGCTGGAGGGCAGCTCACATTCAAAGCTTGAAAGGAAAGGCTTAAGGAGAATGACAGTCCCCCCGAGGAGCCCCTCCTCCCGTTAAGGCGGCGCGGTCCTGCGCAGCCACGGGGCGAAGGCACATCCCCGAGCGGAGCGGAGGCCGCGCTCCGTTCGTCTCACGTGGGGGCGAGGCTGGGGCTCCGGGCTCCGGAGGGTGGCTTTGTCCGTTCTCCGTCCCGACGTGCTGGTAGCGGGGTCCTGCAACCATGTAAGTACTGCGGCTTGCTGCGTCCTCAGCAGTGCCACTTAATACACCCTACCAATGGTACACACACCAAGCTCAGCTTACTGCCTGTAGTGGTTGTGCGCGGACGTAGGATCCTGACCAGCGGAAGTGCTGCGAGGATCAGCGTAGTTGTGTGGTACTTCGTGCAGGTCTGCCCACCAATAGAAGCTGGTTTGAAACCTGCTAGCTAAGAGGATTTTCACAGAAAGAAAACCGCCCTGCCCACCTGTTGTACTCTCCGTGTTTTTAATTTGCTTTTAAGGAACTAGACACGGCAGTGCTCACATCCAGGTGCAAGGAGAGGAGCAAAACAAAATGAACAGTGCCGCGTTTACCCTCTGCCTTTCAAGTTCGTGCTACCTTAATTCCAGAGCACCATCGCCTCCGACCGCCAGGGGCAGCGGAATCTGCTGCCTGTCAAAACTGGCGCTTTTTTTTTTTTTTTTTTTTTCATCCTGAGACTATCAACTCCATCTGTCACAAAAATTAGGGCTAAATGTATTTCCCAGAAACTCGGGGATCCGAGCGCTGCGAGATGTCTGAGAGCGCGTGGAAGGGTGGGAGACGGCGTGGTGCGTCCGGGGCCAGTGTGATGGATGTGCTGAGCGGCCAGCACACGCGCTCACTCCATTGTGGTCGCTTTTAACGCTGCTAGTGGTCCTTCCTCAATACGGCTCTGCCCTTTCTGGTGCAAACGATGTACTTGCTCCCAAATCCATGAAAACTGCCTTCAGAGCAGCCATCCAACTAGTTTTTTTTGCCCTTTATTTTAATCCTTGTTTAATTGCGTGATTAATAATGTCAAATGCCATTTAGGCAAAGTGCAGTAAATGCATAGTGCCAGCTGCTCGGGTTTGCAAGTTCAGCCTAGTGGCTGGGGAGAGCGACCCGGGCTGTGCCCCATGGAGATGGGGGGACAGGCTTCTTCCATGCGTACGGGGGTGAGACTGCAGGGCAAGATCCTTCGATGTGGAACCAGGGGGCTTTCCGATCTTTCCCAGCGGGGGAGAGTTGGAGCCGCTGTGTCTGTCACAAAGGGGCTGCCCTCTGGACAGCCAGGCGACGTGCTCTGCTTCCACGCAGCTCCTGCCTCCATCTGCAAAATCCGTCGTGCAGCGCCTGCTCCTCGCCTCGAAGCACACGGGGCCGTAACTTTGCGAGGAAAGCAGCCGCGGAACTTCAGAGCCCCAGGAGGGGGAGCATAGGAGCCTTCGCTGCAGCTCTGCGTCCCGGTGGGGACGAGACGGCCGCGGAAGGCGCACCCGAGCGCAGGGAATGGACATCTTGCGCACACCGCAGCGGTCGGGAGGGCCGGGTACGGAGCAGAGGTGCGTGCAACTCTGTGATGCCCCTCAGCTAAGGAAGGCGGATTTCCTACATTAATAATGGTATTAATAACGGAAATGCTGATTTGAAGCTTAGAATTTTTATTTCCTTTCAAACAACTGAGAAAGTCTTACGGCAAAATAGCTGGCATTCCACTTGTCGCACCTTTAACCATCTGGACTATGATCTTGCACATCTAGGTTTATATATCCTTTGAAAAGAAGTTACCATAAAGTGCTTAAAGACATACCAGTCTGGCATTTGGATTCTGTCCCTGTTTGTGCTGTTTGGCACTTGGGGGCTTTGGGATGCGTGGTGCTCTGTTGGAGGAAGGAAGTCTTGCCTTCTGTGAATCTAAACCAATGGAAAAAATCTCTGACCTCTCTTCTTGGCTGCAGGTTTTCAGGCACTAGAAGCAGTTTTGCCAAATTCAGCTTTTGGGTTTTCAGAGTAGACTTAAGTGTATGCGGGAAAGCAACTCTTTTTCACAAAGAATCATTTGGAAAATATGTCATGACTGGACAGTAAAATAGGATCTGGTTGTTATTTGAATTCTAAAATAGGCCATCCTTTTCTGTAAAACAGTCAGTGTTGTTCTCTAATAATAATTTTCCAAGCTATTACAGAATAAGTCTTCTACCACTAACAGTCATTATGGCAGATAGAAAAGGAATCTCCTATTGGTTGTGGCACTTTTTTTTTTTTAAGCCTGGTATCTTTTCCTCTGTTTTATCTTAAGCTCTTTCCTGGTGGATCTTCTCATCTCTTAGTTTTTCATTCTTGCAGTGTTAAAAATTATCTGACCTATTTTACACTGGGAGTTGTAGTGAAAATGCTAAGTTGTGGCTTGAAACAGTGATTGAGCATCTGTTGGGAAGGCAGGAACAACCAAGGGGATCTCAGGTGCATGCAGTGCACCTGAGTGACCGGAAGGGGTAGAACTAGGCTCTATCCCTTCCCAAATCTCATGTAAGGGTTGGCAGAGGAGGTACTTCTGTGAGAAAGGTACTTCTGTGGAGGTCCCTGCATATCTGAAGCCTTCTGTAGGCAAGCAGTTTCTTTCCCTTATTTCTGTGCCCACTGCTGTTGCATTTGAGCAAATCCTAACAATACTGTAGCCTGGGGTCACTGTTGTGCTTTCCATCATGTTGCAGGGGTATATAGAAAATGTGAAAGTAATAATAATAAAAAGGTAGTTTAGCTTAAAATTTAGCAGTTCACATTCACATAAACGTTAAATTTGGTAAATTTCTCTCAAATTCCAGCAAAGGGAACATTGTGGTTCGTATCTACTACAGGCCACTCGGTCAAACGAAGCCTATCAATAAGGCCTTCTTACTCCAGCTACAGGAGGCATCTTGATTGCAAGCATTTATCCTGCTGGGGGACTTCAACCACGTGGATATTTGCTGGAAAAGTAGCATGGTGAGATGGGCAGTCCAGGAGGCTCCTGGAATGCACTGAGGATAGGTTCCAGAGCCAGAGTAATAGATGGGGGATGCAGTACTGGACCTGTTTCTCATCAGTGCAAATGAGCTGATTGGTGACATCAGGATTGGAGGCTGGCTGACCTGTAGAGACCATGCTATTGGTTGAGTTCATGCTCCAGAGGAATATGAGACAGGCAAAGAGTAAAATCAGGACACTAACTTTTAAAAGGTCTGCTGATGACACCAAGCTGTGGAGTGTAGTCAACACACCAGGGGAATGGAATGCCATCCAGAGGGACCTAGACAGGCTTGAGAAGTGGGCACAGTAGAAATGTATAAGGTTCAACAAATGCAAATACAAGATCTTGCACCATGGCCAGGCAGCAATCACTATCAATGCAAGCTGGGGAATGAAATGATTGAAATGAGCTGTCCTGCAGAGAAGGATCTGGGGATACTGGTAGATGGTAAGCTGGACATGAGCCAGCAATATACCTTTGCAGCCCAGAAGGCCAACTGTGTCCTGAGCTGCAAATATTCTATATACAATACAGAATTAGATTTAGAATACACAATAAAATTGAGCAGTCTTAGGGGTCTGTTTGCTTCCAGCTTTGCTTTTTCTGCAGTTGGATAGCTTCCTGCTCCTTTCCTGTCCTGTGGCAGTGCCCTGGTACAGTGATGGTGTCTCTGGCCAGATCCCCTTCAGTTTACAGCTGCTCTGGACCTCTCAGGAGCTATGCTTGTACTGGTATGCAGAGACAAGGCTCTGTTTTCTTCCCCATCTTCACATGATCTTGCCATGTCTTGCCTCTTGGAAACATCCTCCTGCTGGTAGCAGTGTCTCGCACGTTTTAGCATGACTCCATCAAGGCAAGGTTTGCCTTCAGTTGGCAGAGCAGCTTGCAGCATTTGCAGCAGTTCTAGTGGTATCCCTGGGGCAGCTGAGAGTTTCTGGTCCTCTTTGGAAAGGAAAGGGCTGGGAGCATGACGAAAAGGGCTTTGGGGACCTGAGATCTTTGCAGCTGGGTTGGGCCTCTTCCTGAGAAACTTGGGCATCATCTGGATGGCCTGACTTCTGTTACTCACCTCTCTGTGGCACCTCCTGGCTCTTCTCAGGTAAATCACGACAGAGAAGATGCTGCCGAGCAGGACCAGCTCTGTGCTGTTCTTGCGGAGCACTTCCATGGATTCAGGTGCTGAAATGAAAACTAAAACTGGTCCTGGGGGTATGGTGGTTAGTAAATAATTCTGGCTTGCCGTGCCAGTGTCCAGCTTCTCCATGTCCTGAGGAGCCATATCCCACATAACTGTGGCCCAGGAGGGGTGTCCAGAATGGCCAAGGCTGCTCATGAACAGGAAGGACAAGTGGAAGAGGGGGAGTAGGGAAAGCCTTGAGCTGAACATTGCACCTTTCTGTGACTTGCTTTCTGGCTGTCACTCTGACCTGAGCTCAGTCAAGTCACCAGCAGCACCAGCATCTGGGCAGCAACTGAGTGGTGGCACCAGTACCAGTTGCTGGGTGACCACAAAGACTTTGTAATGTCACATCAACGAAGAGAATTTTTAGAAGGAAAGCAGGAAAGCCAGATTTCATGGCTTGCTTCTCCCATGGCTGAACCCCCACTGGAATGGAGTCAAAGTGTCACTGGATAAAGGAAGAGAAACTGATGTCATCCACCTGGACCTGTTCAAAGTGTTTGATACTGCCCTGCGCAATATCCTGGTCACTAAGTTGGATTTGATGGATGGACCACTTGTTGGGTAAGGAATTGGCTGTATGCTCACACTCAGAGAGTTGCGGTCAATGGCTCAGTGTCCAAGTGGAGACTGGTGACGAGTGGTGTTCCTCAGGGATTGGTGCTGGGACTGGTGCCGTTTAGCATCTTTGTAAGCGACATGGACAGTGTCCTCAGCTAATTTGCAGGTGACACCAAGCAAAGTGGTGTGGTTGATGCCACTCAGAGGGAGCTGGACAGCCTGAGAAGTGAGCCCATGCCAGCCTCATGAAGTTCAGCAAGGCCAAATGCAAGGTCCTGCATGTGTCTAGATCAGACCCTGGGCAGCCTGATGATGCTTTGCATGTCCCTGCTTGTTGCACAGGACTTGGAATATATGACCTTTAAAGTCCCTTCCAACCCTGAGGATTCTATGATTTTATGATTCTAAAAGATTTTTAGGGACAATTTTTTGTTGGATTTGTTGCTTTTTCTACACATGAATAGATTTACAACAGTTATTGAAAATGTTTTCAGGAATCCTGTGAATTGATGAAGATTTCTGTTTGTGCATCTGGTAATGTCTCAATATGTGCCTGATGGAGATCTGTATTTAGAGAGCAACTTTTTCTGTAATAATTAGGTTCTGTCAGTTCTGACAGAGCATTTCTTCACCTGCCGGTGAATGATAGCCTCTTACTCAACTGTGCCAGTCATTCTCTCAGGTTTTCTGTTGGTGTCTGAGGATCATGGCAGGAGGTGAAAGTCCTGCTCATACACCTGCATTCATTCACTAGAAATGACCCACTAGGATTTCGCTCACAGTAGCTTGTGCAGATGAGTGACCATGGACGTGCACTACTGCTAATTTCCTGGAGTTGATGTACCGTCAGAGACCCATAAACTGTAACTTTTACACTCTATAATGTTACAAAAGGAAAAGATTTAGAGATTCCCAGCATGATCTGTGGTAGTTTTTGTTGCAGTGGAGAAAGAAAGGGCAAGTGAAGCCATCAAGATGAGGATTTTGCTTCACATTTCATGGAATGAAGCTTGTTATTGAGTCTACAGGGTTGTGTGGGAGATCAGCATCCAGAGTTAGTCACCTGAACTGGACATGAATTGTATCCAAAACATGAACTGTCATGTGCAGGTATTTCCAGTGTGATCATCCCTTCTCTCCCTTTAGTTACAGGAGAAAGGAGAGAATTGAAGGAAGGAAGGGAGAAAGCAAGAGAGGGAAACGAAGAGAGGGAGAAAGTGCAAGAAAGAAAGAGGAAATTGAGAGAGAAAGGGAGGGTAGGGGAGGAAGAAGGCAGTAGAAGGAGAGAAAGTGAAGAAAGAAGAGGGAGGGGGAGAGAAAGAAAAAAAAAGAAAGAGAAGTAGAGCAGTAGTAAATAATTGTACTTACTGAAAGTCACCCAAATTTGATGAGGCTTGTAGCTGGTGTTACTGTAATTAATGCTGTAGGACTAATTAGTGACTATAAATTTTTAAGGTTATTTTTTCCAGTGTGAAGTCTTATGAGCTTTATTAAGGGCATCCAGTAACTGACCCTCAGGCCAGTTATTTCAAATTTTCTTGCATGTATGCAGACTGATCCCCTCTGGAACATGTTGGTCACATCCATTTGCACACCATTCAGTTTGGGACTGTCCTTGATGTAGTATACTTCATAGCCTTTTTCCACACAATGTGCTGCAGATTGACTGTGTGATTTGTTCAAAGCAAAGGTGCTTGAGTCTATGTGCTGCATGTCATGACACATGGTTTGGGAGCAAATGGGAGAGCAAAGTTCACTGAATTAGCGTCAGAGGACTGTGAGGAGACTGTTTAATGTCAACTGTATAGCCTCTGGTGGATGCCATGTGTGAAGATGCTCCCAGGTTGCCTGCCAGCAGACAGGCCCAGATGAGCTGGCAGGTATGCAGGATGGAACATCAGGATACTGTTACTCAGGAGAAAAGCAGAGTTATTTGATTTTTTTTGTCACACTGTTGTAAGATCATTACAGAACATTAATCTTTGCTGCTTCTTGGAGATATTGCTGATTTCAGTGATGGAGAAGATGTACTACAAGGAAGATCCATTGCTGTTGGGCATGGTGCTTTTAGGCATTCTAGCTTGCCCTGTTACTGCCTTTGACTCCTGAAAGGGCAGAGTTTTTCTCTGGCCTATTATGTACAGCTAATTCAATGTGAAGAGTTGCAATGAATTAAGTGTGTAACTCACACATCATCTAAAGGTTTCCATAGATACAATCTCTGCCTCAGCTCTCCAAAACTCCAGAGGGTCTGCCACTGACATCTTCTTGGTCATAGGGGAAATACTGCAGCGTCAGCAGATAAGGGGAAGTGGAAAGTGACCTGGACAGGTGGAACTGGAGTGAATTGATCTATTAAAAATCAACTGTGCTTCTATCTATGCTGTGGGAGCAAAGTATAAAAAGGAGTGACAATTATCTTCTCTTCTTATAGAATTGGAGGACTCTGAAAAAGAAGGTATTGTGTTTTAGAAGAAGTTGGAGCCAAGATATAATTAGTAATTCTGGAATATTAATATCCTGGATCCTGCAAATGCAGTGCTGCAAGGGTTAACTGCATACATAAACTTATCTTAAGTATATATTTGTATTCAGTGCCTCTTTTTTTTTTTTTCTTTTTTTTTTCTTTTTAATTTGCCTTTTCCATTTATAATATTTACTTGGAAATCAAGTAGTATCCTTGTAAAATTGAAGATTGTTATTTATTTATGAAATAGTAAGTATCACTGAGGGTATTTATCCAGTGCAACCAGTACAGTAAACATGGAAATATTGCACAATGCTTTGCTGGACTTCTGCTTTTTTGAACTCTGTTCCAATCTAAACTACAAACTGGACCACACATGCTGTTAAAACAAATCCAAGAGCAGAGTATGAATCCAGCCCCTTTTTTGGTGCTAACAAGAGCAGAAGTAATTGTGAAGGCAGCAAATTTCTGGTCACCTGTTAAGTAAGTTAGATAAAGGTTTTAAGTAACTGTGCATTATAAAGATGAATGTAAACCACAAATGCTGACTCTGTGTCAAAACAATTTTAACTACCTCAATATCCACAGAATTACAGAATCACAGAATTTTAGGGCTGGAAAAGACCTCTAGACCCCTGTGCCAAAGCAGGCTCCCTAGAGCCTGGTTGCACTACTTGGTATCCAGGCGGATCTTGAATGTCTCCAGAGATATTCAGTCTCTCTGGGCAGCCTGTTCCAGTGCTCCATCACCATCATTGTGAAAAAGTTCTTACCCACATTTGTGTAAAACTTCCTGTGCTCCAGTTTGTGGCTGTTTGTACTTGTCCTATTGCCACACACTGCTGAAAAGAGCCTGGCCTCATCCCCTTGCCTCCCAGACCTTAGATACTTATGGACAATATAGGTAGATAGCTATAGATATAGATATTGGTATTTATAGTATTTTGGGAATTCTTTGTTGGACAAGTCAACGCATATACATATGCAGGTTATACACACACACACAAAATAAGGATGTGTATATAAATAATTCACAGATTTTTCAATTGTTTGTAACTGGATTTGCTTCTTTGAAGCACATCTAATACAAGTTTGAAAGAAACAGTAAAATTGCAAGTTTTTCTGTGCAAGAAGCATGAAGAATTAGATCTTCATGGATAAGCAGATTTCTATATTATCTGAGAGACAAAAGAAGCAGTTTCGTCTCAGTGGTTTGAGGCTCCACCAGCAAAAGGAACAGCAGCTTTTGCATGTACTGTAGAAGACTTATAACTAATTTGCTTTCCTATTTATACTCCCAGATTCAATTTTTAAGTTAGAATTTGAAGATGTTTGCAATGAAACATGCTATTTGAAAGCATATTCCCAGTCTGTTCAATTTGTTAGGTATCCTAGCCGAAGGCCTTGTTTACCCACAAATATAGTTAAAATAAATGCTTATTTTAAAATAATTTTATTAAAGTAATGAAAATATAAATTTCAACATAAATTTGGAATTAGCAAACTGGTCATGAGTGTATCTCTGTAAGCACAGCTGACTTCATATTATCAAGCAATGATGATGCCTTAATTGAGTTTACCTGCTATAAAAGAGTGTCAGACTTATTACACCTTCTCAAAAGTTTCATTCCTTCAGTGCACTAAAACAAAATGTGTACAGTCTAAATAGTATGTTAAACATGAAGGATGCAAATATTTCAGAGTCCTGACCTAGATTACCAAATTCAAATAAATCAGTATTGCTCTGTAAACAAACTAATTTATGTGGGCAACAATTTCCTCTGATTTAATTAGTTCTTTTAAAAAGCAGTTTTAATTAATCAGTACAATTTTTTATATGGTTAGCAGCCTACTAGGGACAGAAAGAACAATTTCCTTTGGTTCATTTGTTCATTTGCTTGAAATACTAGGGAAGAAGAATGAATTTAAATTAATTCTCATCTAGAGGTAAATAGTTTGGATAATTAGCAGATTTTGTGACAAGAGCAGCAGCTATATTCATGCAGGTACATGCGCCTTTCTTCTTACACTTCACCTAAATTTAAAAGATGTCAAGGCAGTAGAGTTCCGCTCAGTTCCTCTAATATGCCCTTAGCAGTATTGTCTTAATTCTAGGATGAAAGAAAAATGTCTTTGTATCTTAAAAATTTAATTTGCTAAAGTGATGAATGATTTAGGTACTTTCTTCCAGCCTGATTTTCAGAGAGTGATGAGCACCTAACATTTGAAAATCAGATATTCTAGCATGACATTCAAAGAGGAATCATCTGCAGTTACAGCTACATTTTGAAAATGGATCTCTGCATATATTCTGCAGCAAAAAATTAAGGGCTTCAGAAAATAGAGAGAAATATAACCAGCATAAATTTGTCACGGTGCATTACTAAATATTAAAATGCTTAACTGGGAGATCTCAATAACAGCACCACAAAATAGCTATGGTTTTATTTTCAGGTGAAGGATAGCAATCAGAGCTTGGTTACATGAAAATATACTGAGCTACCAGCCATTGTCAGGCATCCTGTGAATATTTTATTCTTCCTAACAAACAGTAATCATTCTCTGTATGAACAGTAGAGGTGAGCTAAGCTGTCTTCTTTTTGTTTCGTTATGTTAGGCAACTGCTCTTTTCAGAGTTCCCCAAAAGGGATGAATCAGTTTCAGGAGGCTGTAAAGACAACACTGAAGGCTGTACTTTTGGGAATGCAGTTAGCAACAGCAGTGCTCTGGTGGTTTCCAATCTCTGGGAATTGAGTTATATGCTGGCATCACGCTGCTTTCTGGAGCCAGACATAATACCCATGGTTGGATAGCCCTAACATGTCCACAAGGTTACAGATGGTAGAAATTTTAAATGGAAAAGAGGTTTTGGAACATTCTCCATCCTTACTGCAAGATTATTCCGTCAGTGTGAGATTAGTCATTAACTTTATTACATTTTCCAGTTTATTTTGGCCTATTTGTTAATATTGTTAAGTGATAAGGTAAGGAGCTTCTACCATGTCCTTTTAGTAGATGTGTTTGGAAACATTTTATAACTGGTGCAGATTTTTACCTCCTTTAATACCATTCCATTGTGCATAGCTATTTTTCATTGTTCCCACCCAAGTAATTTTCTATCAACATTAATTCCTGTGGTATTCATAAGATTAATTATTAAAGTAATTATTAGGTATTTAGTTATTCAGAATGCCCATGCCAATTTAGATCATTATACTGCAGGTGAAACTGCTGTTTGTGTAGCCTTGTATAGTCATTTTTATCTAATGCATTAGCATTCAGACACTAGCAACGCTAAAGTAGAGCAGGGTTGAGATTTAGCATAACAGTATTGCAAATATGATTGTAGAATCCAGTCAGTAGTGTTCATAAGTGTTGCAGTTTGTTTTCCTATCAGTTTTATACATCCACCTCACAAATCTGTATAGTACTGTTTCTCTTTTTCATTCAAATTCTCTACCCTGTTACGGTACCTTACTCAAGGTCTCTAAGCTGTAATCAACATCTGAGAAATAATAGAAAGAATACTCTTTAATTAACTTTTTGTCTTAGGAGGAAAACAGCATTACAAATGTATATCCTGACTCTCTCTTTTATGGATGCTATTTGCTTCTTTAATTTAGCTGTAAAAGAAACTTCCCTAAGATTTGCCTGCCTCTTTCTTGTGGTCCAAATAAGATTTGTTTATTCTTCCAACAGTCTGAGTCACAGAACACTTACTTTTTTTCATATTTCTTTCATACTAATGGGAAAATGCTATTGAAATGAGATTTTGCAATACACTTGTAGTATACATCTTTTGGGACTACTATACAAGTTCTGCTTGAAAGCCTTTTATAATAGTGTTCTTCAAGGATATGTCTATTTCATATTAGTTTTTAACCTGAGTTTGATCTGAGATACATAGCTAGTGTGGAGATAGTTTTTGACAAAAAAAATAATATAATGTTGGGTTGTTAACTGACTGCTTGCTTTGGGTTAGTTGGGCTTATGGCTTCCAGCATGCTATTTTTCCTTAGGTAGGTTAGTTTTCATGTTCTGCAGAGCTAAGCAGTGTGTTCTGATGTGCATAATCTGATGCCTCCTGAAAAGGTAGTGAAATTCTTCAAGATGGGCTCCAAGAATCATATATACATGTAGGGAATGGCAGTATCTATTTTCACCATCCTTAGTTCTACTGAGGAATGGTTGTTCCTAAATAAAGATATTTATGATATTATATTTATTTTTCCCATTGCCTCCATAGATGAGGCCCTCTGTTCAACCACAATTACTGATACTCTTATGACCTCTTCTGTTTTCTTTTGCTGGCTTCCTTAGTTGAACATCATTGATGTCATTTGTCAAGGGCAAAGCGTTGCATGAACTAAGCATATTCCTAAGAGAATCAGGAACAACTGAGTGGCCATGTTGAAACCTTTCTGTGAATTTGGTAGCCTTCCAGAAGCCATGCATACCACCAGGTAGAAAACTGCAGCCTGAATGTCATAGTACAAGTACTGAAAGCTTAAAGCTCAGCTCGTAGCAGATAACCCAGAGCAAGGCACTCATTCGCATAATGTGTTCAGTGAATTATTAGAGAATATGACAAAATTTATGTTTGTTTGCATGTCATTTGAGAAGAGAAAATGGGGTAAAAGCTGTCAAACAAGGAGCTTGTTGTGAACAGTTCAGGCAGTATTCATCTTCTTTTAGGTGGAATGTGACCCTGCTAACCCTGAAGTGTGAGTTAGACCTTTGATGTTCAAGGGGATTTGAAATTAGGCAGACAGAGTTCATCCAGCCTGAGACAGTAGTGTGTAAGTGATCGCTGTGAACTCTCCCTTTCACTCAAACCAGGCCTGGTTTGCAACCAGCCTTCAAACCATGAGAACTGGGTGTAGAAGAATGTTTTTTGAATCTGTATAGGAGGTGGCAAGAAGTCAGTTCCTTTTCAAGGGAAAAAAAAAAAAAAAAACCAATAACAAACTAAGAAAATAAATGATGAAGATAGGAATGAAAGAAAAGGGAAAAGAAATAGTAGAGATAAAAGGGAAGAAAACTTGCTCCTTTCTAGTGTCTCTTCTCTTGTTTTTCAGTAAGAGGTTAGCTTATATGGAACAATCACTGTCAACATTACCATGTTATTTTTTACTGTGCTGAAAAGTCTAACGAGGGATAAAATACTTCTGTTTTTACACATTTTGCTTTGCAAGTTAGCAAAAAAGAAGCTTTTTTTGTGTGTTTGTAGAACATGAATGCTATAAGGAAAGTGTGCTAATCACAGCTGAAAAGTGTCGATATTTTTTTCTCCACTTCTAGCCTTTTAGTTTCACAGCAGTGCAAGTAATGTTCAAATCTGAAGGATGTCTCTGGATGTGAGAACTTCCACTGAGTACAGCCACATTACAATTAAGTTAATGTTCTCAGACAGCACACCTGAAAAGGCACAGAAAGAATTGAGTTTCTTTTGAGGCAAGTAGGCATTTATGGTCATGGATGAAAATCACGCCTGTCCAAAAAAGTAAACAAAAAGGCCCAGAGTATTCTGTTCCCAGAACTCCAAATTAAATGTTTAAAACTGTGCAGATAAAGGCTGAAGAGGAGTGCATGTCTTTATGTTCCAATCATGACAGGAAAGGTTTGATGCTGCAAATAGGTCTTTGTCCCTTGGAGATGCTGATGCAAATGTGCTTTGTTCATGGAAAGGCCCTGGAAACAATCAGAAAGGGGAGACTTTTCTCTGCACTGGCAACAAGGCAAAAACCCAATTGCAGCTGTGTAGTGGCTATTGCATCAGCAATGCGAGTCAACGTTTCCCCAGGAACGTAAAGCCATCTGTCACATCCCTGCAACCTTTCTTGGTTATTCTCTCCATTTGCTGCACTGGCTTTTTTTTTTTTTTTTTTTTTTTTGTCTGCCACAGAACCTTTTATTAGAACATATTTGAAAAGCTAAGTTCAGTAAATGCAAGTTATTAAAACTTCTTTATAAATGATAAAAATATAAATATGGGAAGTACTTTTTTACAAGTGAAAATATTGAACTGTAGTGTTTTTTTATGAAGAAACAGTTTATCTTTTTATTCTAAGAATAAATGAATGTAGCATACGTGATCATTTATTTAAAAATAGTATCATTTCTTGTACTTTACTAAATCTTGTCTTGAAAAGGTAGAAAAACAGACATATCAAAAAGACCATATATTGTATCATGCATACTGTCTTTGCTGAACTTTGAAAAGAACAGTTCTTTCAGTGCCCTCTCCTTGCTCTCAACGCAAAGTAATCTATTACCGGCTGTTACCCTTATCAGATGTCTTTTCTGTGGAGTGGGCTAGAACAAATTCTTGTGCTAGATAAGGTCAAGCGAGATAAGTTTTTGGCAACTGAGTTTTAATCTTGCTTTGTTGTAAATCATGAGAAAGCATGCTGACTTTCATCAGCGAGAATTCTTACTTGGACACCACATCTCCATCGATCGCTTTGCAATGTCACAAGTTATTCATTATCTACTATTGAGGTCACAGAGAAGTATTCGTGTTTGGTTCTCTTAGGGGATGTCTACGTTTTAACGTTTCCTTCTAACTTTGTGCTTTATGTAATTATAACAGAGTAACATGCTTGGGGCACCTTTCATTTTTTGTCCTGTGAGAGTCTAATAAACCATCAGAGGTATTTTACAACATGATGAGTGCTCTTGTGTAATGTTTCATTGGCCACAAATCCTCAAGTCACCTTCAGGAATTCCAGATGCCAGACTGAAGGTATTTTTGCAGCTGTTCTATGGGAGCTCATGAAAGCGTTGTTCTCTTTAAAGGGGAAAAACAAAAAACAAAAAACAAAAAAAAACCCCAAAAACACCTTTTTATATATCAGTCCTTTTGACTTTTTATATACCAGTCCTTTTGACAGTTCTCTGTACACATCTCTGTTACAGCTGAATGCTGAGCATTTTATCCATATGCCTGTGGATACTTCAAATATCATTTCTCTTGAAAAATGCTTTTGCTGTAGCATTGAAGGAAGTGAACTCCTTTGAATAGGATATAATATGCTCCAAGATAAAATGCTTTGAATGGCTGTGCACTTAATAAAATATTGCCTAAAGCAATGCTATCTTCTGACTATTATTATTGTGTTTTATGAGTTGACTTTTAAATTGAATTCTCTGCCATCTTTATGTACTGGAGAACATCTTGAAAAAATCAAGCTACAAATAGTGACTGTTTTCTAAAGGTCAAAGAAATTGTAAAGGAGGGAAAAAAAGTCATTACTGAAAAAATAATAGTCAGGAAGCCCTGAATATTTATATACTGATATCATCTTTAGACCTCCAGGGTTTTCCAGAGTACAAACAGCTACAGTTTTTTCATAAAAATGTTTTCCAAACTGAATTTTGTTTCTCATTTCATATATATATACACATACACACACACACATATATATATATATATAAAATTAGTTTCCTGACTCATACGTCTTTGACTTTTAACAGTTAATGTTTGGTCCTTTTCCAAAACAATTTTCTGTCCTTTGTAAAAATGCTAAGGCTTGGGAGATGGAATTGCCAAGAACTGTTTGGAAAAACATACTCTAAAGACTTGTCTACAAGGTGGTAGGAGGGAATGGACAATTCGTTTGAAAGGGCTTCCATTTACATGACTATTTCAGTATGTATTAGCTAGTGAGACAGTGCATGTTCTGTACTGCTCTTTTAAAAGTGCAGTTGGTTTACTGAATACTAAGACTGTGCACAGATGTTTGCATTTGTGCATATGAACTGAGTGCTCTTCTGGCAGTCCACCATTTTTCATCCTTAACCAGGTTGCAACAGCAACTGTTCTTTTTGCAGTGATGAGATACTGTCTATCTGCTGAAATGCTAATCCTGCTTAGGATCAGTACCTGTAGACAGATCTGTGCACTAGAGAGCTCTACCATGTTTTCTGCACCTGCCCTGAGACACGAAGAGGAACTGCCTCTGCTTGCCAGCTAGGGAGAACTGAGAGATCAGGAAATCCTTGAAATGAAATATTGCCATTAACATAATTAAAGGAAACTGACAGTCATCAGTCTGTTGAGTACAGTGAGAAAGAACGTCTTTTTGCATGTATAGTACGAATTCATTATAGAAGGTGGAGAAGCAAAAAATGTGACGTCCCTGAGTAACATCCAATTTAGAGATATATAAGCATACCCTGTTATTTGCCTTTGGCAACTTTCCATTGGCAAACCATGTGAGATACAAGATAGCAACTATTGAACATTTCATAGGAACAATTTCACAGCCTGTGTTCCCACATAAAATAGGTCCTCTTTTGACCAGGATGGGGTGTTTGATTTGCAAACAGTAGCAGCCATGTACTTTTGCATGGCTACAGGATCTCTACTTCTGTGCTTACCTGGGTGAACCATGCATAGCTGCTTGACAGCTGGCACAGGAGATAGTCACTCAGCCAATTATGAATGGTAGGCACCAAGCAGGGAAAATTGCTCTTGTATGAAATGAGCCATTTCATCTGCATTGGCTGGACGGCAATCCAAAAAGAATTAAATTGTAGGATGTCAGAAATCATACAGGTTTTCTGAGTTTTTCCCCTTTCCTACTTTATCAGTTGTTGTCTGTTTTCTATATATGCTGGCCAGACAAGACACCAGGGTGTCCATTGCAAGGCATAAGAGTACCAAGTACCTGGTGTGATAGCTGAGGACTGAGTAAAAACACAGAAGAGTTGATGGCTGCATTTTACCTATAGATTCAAAAATATCTTACCATTTAGTATAGAGCAGTCAGAGTAACCAAAAAAAGCTGCTAAATGTGACCTAGACAAGCACCACAAGAACAATATGTGCTTGCACCAGTGCCCCAGCAAAAGAGAGACCATGATGCTTCATGGAAGAATAGTCTTGTAAGAGAAGGGAGAAAGGAGAGAATATCAGCTGTAAGCACTGGACATGTATGCTCCCTTTTGGGTGTAAAGCAATTTCTACATCCCCAAGGAGAACAGGTTAGTGGAATCCTACTGGTCTCCAGGCTTTGAGTGCACTTATGCAGGTAAGATATTTTGGACAGAATCCAGAGACAGAATGGAGAGGAACAGGTGGAAATTTAGGAAAGGAATGAATTTTCACCCTGGAGTTAATCACTAGAAGGTTATGGAAACTTTGTTCTGTGTTTTAGTCTGGGACTAGACAAGGCCAAGGAATATGTGGCAGGGAAAAGGCTTCAATTTCAGAAAGTTAAGTTTTGTTTTATTATTGCATTTTCACACACACACACACACACACACACACAAAAGGACTGCAAATTGGGAGCTTTTTTACAGTGTCATTCTTTTTTGATACCTGTGTTCTGTCCAACTGACAGTCCTTATTTCCCCTGGCTTCAGACCTACTCAGCCACTTCACTTTTCATTTTCTCTCTTATCATTCCAACATCTATCATGCCCTTCATATTCTGTTTCAACTCACACTGTATCATTTAATTTCTTTTGTACTCACTAAAGAATGAATGAGCTATAGTTGCTATGTCTGTCTTCCTTCGCAGTCCTTCCTCTATTTCTTTTACAGTCCCTTTTTCTGCTTCTATTATCATATATATAGATGAAAGATTCCTCAAGATAGTGTTCTGTTGCATCTTTTTTTTCTTCTTTCTCTCCTCATGATCTATAGCAAAGTTTCAGTGTGGGATGAGTGGGATGAGAATGAAAGAAAAGAATGATGGGATGTAGTAATATGCTTTGATTAAACAGATACAGATCTGAACAGAGCTGAAAACTGGCATTCTACTTAATGCCTGTCTCCTATTCCACATTACATGGACAGATGTGTTAAATACACCTACAGTTTCTGTATGTTTCCCATTATAAGGTCTCTGCTTACATTTGTCACTAAGCTTGCCAAATTGTTTTAAACGCACAAAGTTAAAAAGTTTTCCTGAAAGTTTTCCATTCTGGGTATCTAATTTATGTTGAATTTAGAGGGGCTGTTGAGGAAATAGAGTATTCTATTAGTATTCTATTCATGTTAAAATTAATTTACTTTTGGTTCACTCTGAATACCTATAATTTGAAGGAAGCTTGTAAATTTGGTGACAAATAAAGAGGGGAGCATGATACCATCATGCCAGGACATGCACTTTGCTTCTTGTATTGGATGGGGAAAAAAAAAAAAAATTCTCACATATTTAAACAAGTAAAAAAGAAATAGAAGAAGTGGAAGAAATAAGCAGATAAGTTCTTAGAACATAAGAAACAGTATTTTTCTGAAATTCCCCTTTGGAGCTTTCTGTGGCTCTCGTTGGACAGGACATAGCAAGGATAATGCTTTGTAAAAAGTCTTGATCAAGGTGCTAGAAAAAAAAAGAAATAAGCCTAGTTAGATGCAGAGGAATGGGGAACTTATGCCTTTCAAGAAAGTAAGAAGCACAGGACAGGAAAGCAGCATTACGGAACAAAAGCTGAATCTTTAGCATAAGCTACATATTTTACAGAGGAACCAGGAAAGTGCAACAGCGAGGGCACCTGAAAGGAGCCCTGAAATGGGCAAACAGGTGGAAGCAAAGACATTGGAAGCAGGCCACAAGCATATAGCCTGAGCTTGCAAAAACTTTGTTCAAGGTATTACTCTTCCAGACTCGAAGCTAAAATCTCTATCACCTGATGTCACCAGGGAATCCCTCTGATAAAGGGCTCTCCTGCTTTCCATTCTACCCCTTTCTCAGGCAGTAGTTTATATGATCAATAATGATCTATGTGCTGAAGTTATCAGGTTTTGTACTAAATCTAAGGATCAAGTTCTGCTTCTGCTAGTGGCCTCTTTCTTTATATCAAACAGAATTTATGGATATTTTCAGATTTTTTCAATTTGGAAACTGCATTAAAATAGATAAAACATTAAGTTGTGAATACACTCAAAAGAACATTCTGAAGTTTGCCACATTCACCTTAATCTGACACCTTCAGTATGTGCTTTCTGTTGGCTTTTCATTATGCGATCACGTGCATGGTTCCTGCAAAATACTGGCTTCATTTTCTGCATAGTTGGGAATATTCTTAACACAGTCATCACGTCAGAACAATGAAAGCACACTCTTCCTCTCTTGGTTGCAGATTTTATCAGATTAAGGTAGGGAGTGGCCATACAAAAAAGCAAAAGCAGTTGAGGGCTTCTTCAGCAACTGGGTTATCTCTCTACCTCTTCTCCTGACTTTCTGTGTCCCGTCCAACTGACCGTCCAGGGAACACTTCTGCAAATGCATGTGCATAACAACTAATCGTTTATAGGAGCAAGAGAGGGTGTTTGCGGCTGACCTACGTGTGCAGTGTACAATCTGATTCCAAATGCACCAAAAACCAAATGCCAGCTACTAGTTTTTGATACATCTAGAGGTTTTGGGGTCTTTTTGTTGTTGTTTTTTGTAGTACTTTACACTTGTAAGCTCTACTATTGGAACAAGGAGCACCAAACTCACAAGTAGCATAGTGAAGGCATGGTGAGATCATCCCTACAACAACAGGGAGGGCGTAAATATTTGTGCATGCAGTGTCGAGCTCAAGTACATTATGTCAAATTGGAGCTGTACTTCCTTCAGTAAGCAGATGGCTCATCTGTATTTCTTTTTCATCTTCCCATTTCTTGTAAGATCAAAAAGACATACAGATTCACCATCTGCTTACTGAAAGAGGCATGGCTTGGAATAGGCCAGGAGGAGGTTGTGTGCCTATAGGAGAACATACGTAATACTTGAAAAATGGCATTGATTGATAACAAATTTCAATTCCTAATTCATGACAGCCTGCATTTCCAGCCTGAAGAATCTCTTCACGTATGCATTTAAGAATATGTAAGGATACATGGATGGTCTTTGGCATCTCAGCTTAATTAATGTAAGTTTTGGATTTGCTGTTCATTCCATATATGTTATAAGAGAACTCTTCTAAAACATTTTGGAGCTTTGAAAAATACTTGTAGGAGAGTGTTTCATATGTCTCCTGGCCTACTGAACCAAGTGCTTAGACTACCAAGAGGAAGAAAAAAACCAAACAACTGTACAACATATCTAATATCGTTTTAGACCATTTCTATTAATAAAAAATTACTGGTTTAAAGCCCCAAATCTCAGAAACTCCATGTTTTTTTGAGTTGGTCTGCTGGGGCACTGCCAAGTTCTTCTGATTTCATTGACTAGTACTTCCTAGGACTACACACACATAGCTTTAAAACTGAGACAATTTCATATTTTTCAGAATGAATAATTTCTGTCCTGGACCTCAGGCAGGTATAGTTTGTGAGGAAATTCCATTTCTTTGGTGGGGGAGGGAGGAAATACTTCCATGGCAGATTGACTATAAAATATAAATGGTGCTGTTTGAAGCAGCTCAGTAGCAAGGAATACCAGATTGAACTGTAGAGATGGATTAATGAGCAGGTGATGCAATTGTAGTTATGTGATAAGTTGCTTAGATATTTCTTTACACACAGTCATCACACCATACATACAGCCTCCACATACATAAGCAGATGTCTTGGAGGAGATCCTCAGTAAGCATAAATTGATGGAGCCCTCCTCTAAGTCCCCTTCAGTCCTGGAGCCTTTCCATTTCATGTCAGTTAAGGACTTGGCTTCTTTGTTTCCATGTATGTTCGCTAAGCTGCAGACCAAACTGATAATTATTTGTCTAAGTAAGTGTTGCAAGTTTCTGGCTCGTATTTGCTAATGAAAAAGAAAAAAATCTTCTAATACGAAACTCGGCTTAGATCCCAGTTTTCAGTCATACCTTCCATTAAAAAATGAAGGATTTGGCATACATCACCTGAGAAGCATAAATCAAATTGTAATAGTGCTGTTGTTTTCCTGAAGAACTCAGGGAAGGACTTAATTGCATTCACATCTCCTACTGAATCTAACCTGATGTCCTGAGTCAGTTGCATTAAGATTGAGAAATCCTTACCAGGGATACAATGCACACAGTGGTTACAGTCGCTGATGTAATACTGGCGCCAGTAAGCTTTATTTTATTTAAAAAAAAATACTACTTTCCATGTACTTTAAAATAGTATAGACATAAAATATTTTTAAAAAAAACAGAAACTCTGACTGTGTAATTTGATGCTGAGCCTTAGCAAAACAGGCAAAGTTCCAAATATTTTTCCCAGCTCAAATGGTTTAAAATATGTTTCCAAGGGTGATTTGGCCGGAGAGGCAACCACTGGGGAATTGCAAACTGAAAAGTTTTATTTTTTGTGAAGATCTGAATTTCTGTGAAGAAACCACAACTCCTTTCAGGGCTGGCCAGGATCCAAAAGTAAGGTATGCTGTAAAAACATTTGTTCAAGTGAAATCTCATTAATGAAGCTGAAAGGAAAAAAACATTGTACTTACAACTTAAAAGAAAGACTGTGAGATGAGTTCATTTCAGACAGCATAGCTTGGCCTTTGCTTTGTATGTAAGGCCTTTAATTCTCTAAGGACTTCTACACAGGTATGCATGATTCTCTGTCTTCTTCCCACTCTCACCAAATATTTTATGCACCTAAAATGAAGGGAGTCATCCAGGAATAAGTGTTTACCAGACTGGGGCCTCCCTTTGTACTTAATCAGGGTTTGACATATTCAGTAGGAAGTCAGATCAACTAGAGGCATAATTAATGCATAATTTTGCATTGCCAAGTCAAGCTTATTTTATGAGCTTGTTATATTCCTAGCCAAATGTTACTTTTGGCAGAAAGAATGTTTACAATGTTGTTGTTTGGACAAATTACAACTATTTTTTTCTTGAGGGCCTGGTCCACACGCTCTTGAAAAGGAGAGAAAACTATCAGAGCTTTTAGGAGAAGTGGCTCTCTTTCTCCCTGCCTGTGGACATTTAACAACCATCTGTCCTTTTGGAGGACTTGGCTTTCAGGAAGCCTGTGAATGCATGGAAGGCACCTAGGCTACCTTCTCTCCATGACAGCCAGATAGGCCTATGCCATTTATTTCAGTGCCTGTGCTAAGACATCAGCCAACCTAGGCCCATACATCCCACCAGTGGACTTTGTGTGGCAGGGCTCCTTGGTTTCAAGAATTATCTGTCTTCCTGGTCTGGAATTGTGTTCCTAATACTTTGATCCTATTAAGGATCTGTATAAACCAAACCGTACTAACATCTGTTGTATCCCCAGAGAGACCTCAGCTTGACAGACATGATGATCTCTGGTAGTCTGTTTCAGGAGGGAATATTTCTTGCCATTCTTGCTCAGAAGTATTCCCACACTTGTGGTTAGGCCTTTTTCACAACAGCCTAATGGATAAGGAGTTTGCTCAGGAGCTGAAAAACAGGAGGACACACCAACTCTCTGGCCTCATTATCCTTTCATTCCTTTCCATATGACGGTACAGCTTCAGTAGGAAAAGTGAAATGGCCTCTCCAGAAACACCTGATATCACACATTTTTGTGACAGGTCAAAACCACGGGGTTTTTAGCCAGTGTAGTTTCAGACAGCTGATATCCCATCATATCTCTTCTGGCTGATTGTTCATGTCAGTATGTTCGTGTCAGTGTACAAAAAGAGCAACACACAACAGGTAACCACATTATTTTTGAAGTCCGCATCTGTTTGGGCCTCAATGTATAGACTCTGGGCTTTTAGTATAGAAAATAACGTGCATGCTGAAATAGAACATGTAAGATGTGAGCGTATATTTATGTAGCCACTTGCTATTAGCACTTAACATGAAGTAGTCTGATTTCTGCCTACTCAGCCTATGTGTTTTGAACCTCTACCTTTTTCTACTGAACAGAAGTTTCTGTGCTGAACTCTGACTTCTGCAGCACTCACCTAACTTTTTGAAAGTCATTAAGCTCTAAATTATAAGCACAGCGTTCTTCCCCTGTTTCTGTCTACAGATAAGAGGCTCGTTCTCTCTATGTTCTTGCCTCTTATCGTATTTCGGGAAGCAACTACTCTGCAGCATGTTCTACAGTGAAGACCAAAGAGAGGATGAGAAGAAATCTAGTTAATCCTGACCAGCATGGCGTTTAAAGTAGAGTCATGACTGACTTAAGGAGGACTCATTTCCAACTTCTCAGATCCTCGAGAGCAGCCATGTTATAGAAGCTAGCAGCACGAAATTTGTCTTGCTGTCCATTTTGTGGAGGAGCCACCACTCAATGAATTCACATCTTCAGCTATTGTCACTGAAGTTTGAGTGTTCAGTTGACAATGAGTTATTGCCTAGTAAAAGCTGTAGGAATTATTATATAGACACTAAGCCTCAGGGAAATGGCATATGCAACTATTTCAGTGCTTTGATCATTATATCCTAAGGGTCTCGGTACACACACCAACTTCTGATTATGTTTTATAGTTTTCTCTGCTATTTTCCTGTGTCTAATTTCTTTATGAAATAAATGATCAGAAATTTTTTTAGCAGGCCAGAGAATAGTCACAGTACTGCAAAGCAGATCACAAACAATTTTTAAAGGTGACACATTCTTACAATAGCCCACAACGAAAATTGGAGATTTATCATCTGCTCAGTCATTAAACAGTTTTTCATATAAGATCCTTCTGGTTTGATTAACCTGATTTAGCCCCTTGAGCAGCTGCTTTACTTTATTTTCTTCATTTTAACTGCTGTGCTTTTTAATGCTCTCTCATCCTCTCTACTTTTATTAACTTTCACAATTTGTCTCAAATAATATCTGCAAACTTCTATGCTAAGGTTGTGTGAAAGAAAGAAAACAGAATTAGTGAAGAATTTTAAAAGGCTAACTATAAAATATTGCCCAGGCACTGTAATAATGCTTTGAAGGCTGACTACTTAGTAGCTTTGTTCTTGGCATCTAACTTCTATAAGAGCTTCTAGAACAAAGTAGGCAGGCTTTTCCCCTGAGACATATTTATTGAGTTCTTTTGTTTTTTATACAGCTTACTGCAATGGATCCTTACTCCCCTGCACTGCACACATGGTTTCCAAACTGAACACCAACCTGTGCATGGGGAGGAACAACTGGAACAGCTGCACTGGCATTTCATAATCAAAGCTCACTCGGAAATCTCACTCCATTTAGATAGAATCATAAAAAATTGCTCTAAACTATGTTGTGTGTAATCAATCAGAGTAAGCATGTCTCACGGTTGTATCTATTTACCATAATCTCTTCAGGCTGAATCAGACCAGCAGAATATGTTTCAGAGAACTCAGTTGCACTTATTACATTAGCTCTGTGATAAGAGGATTTCACTGGTTGTCAGGTGATTCTTGCAGAAATCATAATGCCAGGTATTTGAAACATTTAGCTTTACAGTACTCAGGAGAGCAGTGCCGGAAGCAGAGCTTGTGCAGGGTGATGCTGTTCTGAACTCCCCCAGCCTTTGTAGATATTGGTTGTGCTGCAGTGGCCCATAACTATCATTCAGTTCCTTTTGAAAGAGTTTGTACTCTTTGAGTATTTGCCACATACTGTGACAAAAAAGTCCATGTCTTAATTATACACTGTGTCAAGAAATAGGCAAAGGGTTTGTTTTATATCCACAATTTCATGTGTTTGCAAATCTGGTATTTTGGGAAGTAATTAATAGTCATTCTTGGCTTACCTTTGTCACCCCACTTATGACTTCATAAATATGCATTATGTCCTGCTGACTCATCATTTTTTCAGACTAATGTACCAATATATCATATATCAACCAAAGAATTCCTATCAACAAGGTTAGACATACTAAGTCACTTTTACCCTCTAATTATTATCTTTTAGGAATATTTAATATCTGCTTCTTGTTTTCTTAGTGTGTGAATATTTCAGTAAGAAAATGGAGGACAGACCAACAAAAGATGAATTTAAAATTGAAAATAAATTAGGTAGAACCCCCCACCATGCTGGTATTTTTTGTCAGACAGCAACATTTGCCATTTTCAAACACTAAATGATAGAAAAGCCCAGTCCCCTTTTTTGAAGATGAGGCTTGCGTTATCCTCAGATTGTTGGGGGGAAATAATTAATATGAATATGGCTTGATGACTCCTCTGCTGAAATCAGCTGATATCTTAAAATGTCATTGTTTGAAGCTGTCTGAATTGAATGTGTAGCTCACAGCCCTTCACTGAACTTGGCAAAGATTTCCTTATCAATAAAGTCACATGCATGTGTGCATCATAGCTGACTAGCAAAGAATGTATGTCTCTGGAAACATAGCATGGTATCTGTGGCATGGTTTAAAACACTCCTTAAAGTTCTTTATACCAATAGTACAGAAATCCATGCTTTTTTTTTCTTTTTTTTCTTTTTCTTTTTTTCTTTTTTTCTTTCTTTCTTTTTTTTTTTTTTTTCTGCCTAAAAGAATGCAGGTTATGCTGATCATTAGAGAGGACCACATGCACTTATTATTCTACTAGTTACCACATATCATTTTTTATTAAAAAAATACACATTGACTACAAATCTGAGCTGGATTTTTTTTTTTTTCTAGTTAATGCATGATCACATATACCGTGAATCTTTATGAAACAGCGAAGCTGTTCTGCTTGTGTTGTTGTACACAGTGCTGAGAATGAAATATTTCAACCAATCAAGTACAATCATCATCACAATTTGTTTTCCTTTTTGACATGGCAAGTTGCTTAGCCCACAGCCTGTTCTTTAGTGGTAAATCTATTCCATTGTGTGTTCTACCAGAATGTGCAATAAAAATGAATGATTTCATTTGCACAATCTTAAAGAAAACTGCAGCTGCTCAGCTGCATTGGTGGGGAAGAAACAAATGAACATTTCAAACTGCTGCATAAAGTTTCTTTTACTTTTTCTTCTCATGAAACCTAACAACTGTTCATTAAGTAACTGTTGAAAGGAAGATAAGCGTGCAATTGATACTTCTAAGAAATGGAACATTGGGAAAATTCCAAATGACATCTGCACTGAGCAAAATCATCCTGAGCCCCCAGAAGGTGAAGGAATATATCAGTTAAAAATCTAGATTTAAACTGTGAGGAAAAAAAAAAAAAATTAGAAGTGTGAAATACTTAGTGCTTTTACTAAATTTTATTGTACAAAATAAAGAGGGTATTCCTTACTTTGGAAATAAATATAGGTTCTTACATATAGAATGAAGCTCAATACGTCTAGGAATGTTTATATTTTACTTTAAAATATTTTTGAAACATCACAAAATTGTCTTTTGTGTTTGTTTTCTGGAGGAGACTGCCTACCTTATAGTTAGAGAAAAACATTTGAAACACCTTATGAGGATAGACAGCTGCAGAGAATTTGAATAAAAGTGTCAAACTGAGCTAGGCAATAAAAGCTGCAGTTTTGCAAGTAGTTACTGTGCTTGCACGTGAGAGTACACATTTAGAAGCAGTGTCTTTGCATCTATTTTTCAAGCTGTGTATGTGAATTTATGGAAACACAGAATCAAAGAATCACTCAGGTTGGAAAAGACCTTAAAGATCATCAAGTTCAACCACGACCTAACCATAGTACCCTAACTCTAACAACCTTCTGCTACATTGTGTCCCTGAATTCTTAGGCAGGATCCCATTTCCAGACTTGACTTAGTTATAGAACCATAAAAGATGCTGAGTTGGAAGGGGCCTACAAGGATCATCGAGTTCAGCTCGATGTTCAGTTCCCCATAAAACCACCCAAAATCCAAACCCTATGTCTGAGAGCATTATCCAGAGGCTCCTTGAACTCCAGAAGCTTGGGGCCGTGCATGCTGCCCTGGGCAGCCCGTCCCATGCCCACCACCCTATGGTGCAGAACTGTCCCCAACCCCCATCTGCCCTCCCCTCACACAGCTCCATGCCGTTCCCTCGGCTCTGCCGCTGTCACACAGAGCAGAGCTCAGCGCTGCCGCTCCGCTCCCTGTGAGGAGCTGCAGGCGCCATCAGGCCTGCCCTCAGCCTGCCCTACTCTGGGTTTACAAAAACTTCTCTGATGTGTTTCTACACAGTTGGTGTCCAACCAGTAGTTTCAATAAGACCAAGAAAAAGCCTTTAGTTATAAAGATTTCTTCTGCTTCTAACACAGCATTTAGATAATTATCCACATTTCACTGTCTGTTGCTCACCCGACTTGACTCCCTTCCAGCAGTGATAGCCACTCACACTGCTAGTGCAGGGACTGACCCCACCTCTGACAGCCTTTCTGTGGCCTCTGTCCAGGACATAATACCTGTAGGCAGCAGTGAGTTGCTAAGGCATGTCACATGTGCTGACACACCAGGCAGCTCCATGTAAGTGGAAAAAATGAAACCAGACTCATAACTTACAATTACCTAACTCAATGCCTGTAGGCAACTGCTTTACACTACTAGCTCACGGATGAGACCATTATAACATGGTTTTAATCACAGCAATTTACAAGCAAAGCAGTATCCCAAACTGTTATAAGTCTGAGAAGCACGAGCTGTGTGGTGCTTCTGAGGTTGGGCTGCAAGCAGCACTACAGCAAAAAGTGCCAGCGACCTTTGTTTGTATAGGGCCTGCAGACAGAACAGTTGTTGCATCTCACTGTAAGACACCACTGTTGGACAGAACAGAGCCAGTAGTTCATTTCTCAGCACAGGATGGAAGTATACTCTGTCTACACACAAATAAGTTCAATCTTGAACTTCCACTGTATTTTCTTCCTTTTAATGGTGCAGTTGCCACTCACATAGTTGCCTTTGAAGATAACGTGAATCAGTGTATTTTCTGTATTGCAGTGCAACCTTTTTAGATTCCCCTCTCTACCCCCCAAAGCAAACAAACAAACAAGTAAATAATAAAATCTCATAATTAATCATGACAGCTACATTTCTGTAACAGACGGTCCCACGCAATGCAGAAATATACTGAACAGATCCATGTGTCTGAAAGGGCAAAATGGTTCCCTGGCTGGTGCAAGCTGTTGGATGTCCCTGCTCACTATCTGCCATGGACAAATCACAGGTACAAGGCACGTTCAGAGGAGACCAGGCCACGTTTAGGGATTGATTTCAGAAGATAATTCTGATTTCAGAATATAAATAGATGCAATTGATGTAGGGCCAGATGTGCTGAAGTGCTGTTTTGTATGCCACGTTGAACTGCAGGATTCAATATCTAGCCTGCACAAAGATTATCAGGTGTTTATAATCAGTCTTAACTGTCTTTTTTGTTAATGTTTTGGATATTTATATTTTAGTATAGAAAGAATCTAATAAGTACGTCTCGAGTTCTCATGTGTTGGCTGCGTTAGTATCCTAAAAGCCAGTGAAGTGACAGTAGGGTGTTACTTATAGTCCTTTGGGATCCTCAGCTTCACTGCAAGCGAGTGTGCCAAGATTCAAAGAGACATATTTTTAGAAGAGCTGGGACAATTGAGAAACATTCAAAGTAATTGCAGCTTGAAATCTCACTGAAACCATACATTTTTAATGAACTGCAGTTTGTAGTTTAAAAGAGAAGCTTCTCTTGACAAATGCAAATGTTTCTCTTAAAAAAGTTGGTATGCCATCATTTCTCATCTGAAACAGTACAGTGAACTCTTGTGGCCTTATGTTTTTGAATACCCTGAGAGAGTGTGTCCACATTCTTCTGAAATCAGAAGAATGTGGTCAGAGAATCACAGAACACCCACATTCTTCTGAAATCCTAAGTGTCTCTTCCAGAAGTAACAAGTAAGGAACATCTCTGTAGCAAATTTTTAAACTTGTATTGACAAAATAAAACCAGGATTTTTTTAACAGACAGCATGAGAATATGAAACATACAGGTGAAAATAAACAGTCACAAGCATTGGGCAGCAGAAGATTCCATGAAAGGCTCAAAAGACCTGCAGCTGTGCTTAGCAATGAGCCCACAGTCTTGGATTTTGCTTACCACTTGTTTAATCAGATTACGTACCAGTTAAAATTCATACCTTATTTTTATTATTCAGAAAGATTAAGCAAAATATTGGGACCAGTGAGACAGACATGATAAATTGCAGTATACTTCTATTAGATTAAAAATGCAATAGCGTTGACATCAACTGCAACATTATCCAACACTGAACTTTTAGATCCTGGCATGTTTATTGTTATACCTGGCAATCTTACGGGATTTTTTTCATTATTATTATTATTATCATCATCAAGAGATGAATACATGTATGTTACGAGCTGGGATTTTTTTTAAAGTGACAATGCAAGCTTGTACTTGAAACTGCTTTACATGCCATATGAGGTTATGAAGAGTCTAGAAGTGAGAGCAGAAGTCAGTACACAAAGGAGCTTGTGTCTTAAAATGTTAGCCTGGAATTTACCTTTATGTCAACCTCCTGGTCTACTCAGACAAAAATGTACTGAATGTCAGTCATAGATGGGCAAACTAAGGGTATTGCCGGTCTCTTGACACTGCCCTATTTGGTTATGATGGATGTAGAGAAATCTAATCCTTCCAGAGGGAATCAGGTGGCACTGTTAGGACAAAGAGTGCAAACAATTTTGTACTGGAAAAAACTTTCCATTTTGGTCTTTTTGTGCCAAAAATGTTTCAATCTCCAGCTGTTCTGTGTTAAGACTAAATCTAGTAAAGAAAAGAATCTCTCAGAATAGATTAAACATGGAATAGCAATTTCTATTGGTTGGATTATGTTTAGGCCATATGAAACATGCTAAAAATCATTTCCCAGGCACTGTTAAAACATCTGCTTTCTGGATTAAAAAGCTAGATATTCGAACCTGAGTTGGGGGAAAAAAAAACCAAAAACAACCAACCACAGCCAAGAGCTGTTTTCCTTAAAGGTCTTTTGCTACAAACAAGTTAATTAAGTGTTTGTGATATCTTTGTATTATTCCAGAAGTCAGTCTGAGCAGACAGAGAAAGAAAGCAGATGTCCTACAGACTGAGACACAGTTATTTGAAGAACAATATAAGTAATCTTCCAAAAAACCAATAATTTAATTTGGACTTTCCCTTTTGTCATCTCTGCACTAGAAATTAGTGTTTTATTTTGTCCTCTTAAATCAAGAAAGAATGGAATTGTCTGGTTCTTTGACATTTTCACAGAATTTTTAGTACCGTGTACCATTTTCCAATCAGTCCAGGGAATCCCAGCATTCATTCTAGCAGCACTATATTTTCCTGCTGACCTCACAGTTTCTCTGCAGGTGGCTTATTGCTTTTCTTTTGCTACAGCAAAACCATAATTCCAGGCTTTTTCAAACTATAAATTTCAATCTTAGGTAGGAACTGAGCCCCATAGGTATTCTGGACAGAATTTGCTCTTAATAGTGCTGTGAATTCTTGTGATGTTATCATAATCCTTTTGATACTTTGTGTTCTTTAAAATTCTCATACTTTAAGATGTGTTCTTACTAGAATGTGGGCTTATATTATAAAAACATGTTTTTCTATTCTTGTG
This sequence comes from Lagopus leucura, assembly GCF_019238085.1. Classification (NCBI taxonomy): domain Eukaryota; kingdom Metazoa; phylum Chordata; class Aves; order Galliformes; family Phasianidae; genus Lagopus; species Lagopus leucura. The sequence continues at coordinate 13,208,643 of NW_024962272.1, forward strand.
GTAACCTAAAAAAAAATTATTGAAATTATGAATTAGAGTTCTCTGAATCTGATTTTTTAAATGTTCCATCTCATGATTTTGAAGAGTTACTCATGACTTTTTTTTTATTTTAACAGTTCAGAACACTATAATAGAATGCAGAAAGCTGGTTACAGAGTGTTGACTCTTTTTTTCTTCAGTGGCTGACTCACATAATTGAGGACAGATGAAGACATATCTGGTCAACATTTTCAGAACTATTTTGGGGTCAGACTTGTGAATACAGATAGCTAAAAACATCTTGTAGTTTCTTTTTGATAATTGGATTTAATTACTTGTTTGTGAAAAGTATCCTGTTGTTTCTCCAGAAATATATTCCATCTGAATACTGGAATCAAGTAAACACATAAAAGCTTTTGACTTTCAGATTTTTGTATAAAGGTTATCCAAACAAAAATTCTAAAAGCAAATAGCTAATTTTATAGATACAGTCCATACAGTGTTGGTTTTCCTGCAGCTACTTTGGAGATGTTGTATATCATTAATAAGACACCAAACAATCATCATCAGAATTTTATAGTTAAAGAAAACATAAATTATTCCTTGCATTCACACTCTTTTTTTCTTGACTGTCTTGTATTCTGGAAACAGTGGTATTGCAAATTATGCAGGGTCTGAAAATACTTGTTAAAGGTTACTCATAAAGGTTTGGCTATGCATGGATTATGCATGCTGCACTAACAGTCATTCTGCATAATAACTTCAGAATGCCTAGCCAACGTTGCTACTAAAGAGAGAATGCAAAGTATATCACATGTTGATTGATGTTGATTAATGGCTTTGTATATGGAAACCTACAATATATATTTGACCAAATCACCCAGACAAATTTTTGAGTATCTTTGAATGTGCAAACTCCAGGAGACTCACATGAGGAGTAATGAAGCCATCATATTGACATTCATGGTATATTCACACATTCTGATTCAGTATTTCATTGGCTTTTTTGTGAACTTACTTTCAAATGATGAGGCCTCAGTAATTTTTAGATCTTTTATTCCATGACCTTATCCTCACCACACACTCAAAAATCACTTGGTGATTTCTTCAACTTCATCACACAAATCTACAAGTGTCAAGTAGTTATACCAAGAAATCTATGGGAGAGGAATACAGATTATTTGACTTTTGAAGTCAAAGACAATATATTGGTGTAGACTTCCAAGCCTATAGGAAGCTTTGGTAGAGAAGATAAGGATATCTTAGGAGGACACATCTAGATTGTGTTCCATGTTCTATGGTGCACATTTTCAGTAAGATGTGTGCATAGTGTTATTATTGTTTAAATAACCACATAGATTAGCACAAGAAAACACTGCATACACACAAGACAGGGTAGATAGATGCAGAGACTTTAATGTATGTATACATACATACATCAGTAAATAAATGTGTAAGATTTTAGTGGTTATAATTTAATGATACTTTGGTTTGTGATACCCAAAACTTGGCAGTTTTGGCTTACTTAAGCTCATACTGTGTTTTGAAAGCACAGATTAGGCACAGCTTGCACAACAGTGTGGCCCAGGTTAAGTACAGCTCATAGCGTTGCTTGACAGAAGTAAGGCAAGGAAGAATTTCAGGTTTGGGGATGTAACCCTCAAGAGATTTAGAGACAAGTCTAATTCAATCACCCTGCTACATGTAGGACAAAGGAAGCCATGCACCATCTCATGCAGCTTGTAGCATTTAGATGATAATTGAAACCAGAGCAACCAGAGAAAGCTATTTAGCATCTGCAAAACATCTCAGTAGATGGTTAGTGAATTAAGGTAGCTTATGATTTTCAGAAAACTGAGTATTATCACTTCAGTTGACAGCCCATCCCAAGACAGATAATTATGTTGCTGTTGAACTTGTCTTGGTTTCTTCCCTTTATCCTGCTCGCAGACACTTCTTATTCTTATTCTTATTCTTATTCTTATTCTTATTCTTATTCTTA
>NW_024962272.1:13210633-13296378 GCF_019238085.1 Lagopus leucura
TCTTATTCTTATTCTTATTCTTATTCTTATTCTTATTCTTATTCTTACTTTTTTTTTTTTTTTTTTAACCACTCCTTTCCCTTCCTTTGCTGCCCTGGGGTGGGTAGAATGAGGACCCCAGTGGAAATTAGCCACATGTTCTTTCTTCTGTTTAATCTTTCCCTGCTCTGTCTTAGTCTCTTCATCATTCTATTTTATTTTGCTAGTTACATCTTCCTTTATCAGATAAAACCTCCAAAAACAGTAAGGCTTTCTTTGCATAAGACCTTCTGTGGCGACCATTACTGAAATAACAAAACTTGCTGGCCAATAAAATCTCAGTTTCATGACTTCGATTTTATGCCATAGCTAACAGACTTCTTTCCTTGACTCAGTATTAGTTGTTTTTTGGTTGTTTTGTTTTGTTTTGTTATTTTGGTAAAAACAGAAAACTGATTTCACATTAATCTACATGAGAAGATTTAAGCAACGCAAAGTAATATTACCATAAAAATAATGCAGACATTTTTTTGAATAGCATTAGTTGCAAGACAGAAGAGGATACCTTGATGTCTTCTGGAACAAACTTGTTATTCTTAGATATATACGGCGTTATTTAATGAATCAGTGATCTTTCTACTAGGCATGACTTAGCTGTTCTGTCTCAGTATTAAGATAGCAATGTTAATGGAGGGCAGATGAATGGGGACATCACCTTGTGATTTTGAATGCTCAGCAGCACCACTGAGTCAGAAGCAGGACGCCAAACACAAGAGTGTCTTTTGATAAAGCACTGTATGTGATGGCTGTTTACCAAAGCTCTTGGACAGCAAAGCATGGTTCAGAAGAATTTTTGTCAGAATCAGTAAAATATGCTCAATGTAATCTCCTTGACTCCTAATGATGGTTTATGATACCGTATTTTTTCACCTAATCTGATGAAAAACCTGCTTTTCTTTCTATGTACTATCACTGGATGTCATACAGCCATAGCATACTCTCAGCTGGTCTATTAATCAAACAGTGGGAAAGGGCATCAGATTTGTGGAAGAAAACTAGATTTAAAACAGTGGAAGTGATGTAGCAAACACAAAATGGGTAAGAATGGTGGAACTTACAGTCATGACAGAGCCGTTATAACACAAAGGTCTACCCCTTCAGTTGGTTCCTTAGCTATTTCCTTATCTTTACACTCTCAGCCAGCTTTAAATAGAAAAATGCTGGTGGTGGGAGGGTCAATCTGGGCTGGATCTCCAGATGTCCTGTGGCTGGAGATGAAAGGTTAGATTGGAAGTATGCTAGTATTTAAGATGTGTTCAAAGACAAGAAGTGACTGACTGTTAGGTGTAAATATGTAAAGAGGGCCTTTCAAAGATGAGGTTGTCTCCTACCAAATATAGTGAACAGCCTTCAGAATGACCTACAAAATTTCAATTAAGGAGCTGTTTTACAGTCAATATAGATACATCCCAATATTTTTCTTCTGCAACCTATATAAAGTAGTTAGATTTAAGTAAAAGCACTGAAACATCTGTACTTTTTTTTAAATATTTTCTCATTTATTCCAGTTTAATGGGTGCATCTAATTAATATTAGCTGTTCTATGCAATTGCCAAAGGTAAGGTGTGCTTCTGAGATACATTAAAAATGGAGTAGAAAAGTAAAAATCACATGCCTAATTAACTACTGGATGTCTAATATATTAAATATTGGAGTGATTCACAATACATTTACGATAACTCTAATCTCTTCTTTATTCTTCTAAATAAATTATTTTGAGGGCTGTTGTAAAATATTTCATATCTTGGATTACGAAACTCATGCAAGCCTGCTTGTAGAAGCCAACTGAGATCAGCTCAGCTGGAGAAAGGAGTTGAGAATTCATACTGGAGAGATGAGAAAGGTGGATTTGAATGATATGTTCAACCTCCTTAATGTGTTTTTGGCTATAGAAAATGGTGTGCTTTAGCCAGACTTGTGCCTTAGACTCATTTATGTTCTTGGCTTTTGGTGTAGTACTTCTAGGCTAAAGTAGGATTTTTAAGTCCCAATATGACATAGTTACTTAATTCTTAGCTTTTATCAAGGACAAGATGTGTAGGAAAAGGCAAACATACATACACACAGACAAACACTAAGTTAATATGATGATTATAACATCAGTATAACTCTTCAAACTGTATGTATTGCAGCACATTGTATTCCCAGCACTATTCCAGTTTGAATGCTGATAATTTGATGCTTCCATTCTCCTGATTAACCAAATATAGAGAAAATTAAATGGGTGTGATAGTTAGCTGTAGATTTTAGTCATCTAAAAGCTAGGCATTTTGTGCAGCTTGCTCACTGTTATGGTTTAACCTGGCAGGTGACTGAGCACCACAGTTGTTTGCTCACTGCTCCCTCTTCCTAGTAAGATGAGGGAGAGAACCAGCAAAAAAGTAGAACTTGTAGATTGAGATAAAACTATTTACTAAGATAGAGAAAAAGGTAGGAGATAATACCTATGACTATATATGTGTATATATACATATGAATGTACATAACAAGTGAATGCACAAGCAAGTACTCACCATCCCCGACCAATGTGTAGCTAGACCCCTGAGCAGAGGAAGAAGCAACAGATTCCCACCTCCTTCTAAAATTCTTCTGTGTGATGTCATAGCCTATGGAATGTCTCTTTGATCAGTCTGAGTCAGCTGTCCTAATTCTGTTCCCTCCCAGATCCTTGGGACCTTTGCTGCAAATGGCCTTGGCTCTGTGCAACACTGTTTAGCAGCAGCTATAAACACTGGTGTGTTGTCAACCTTGTTTTTCTCTTAGAACCAAAACATAGTAGCATACCAGGCACTCTGAAGAAAATAATTCCATCCCAGCTGAAACTAAGACATCCATCTAAGGGCCTTCTGCAGTCAGTTTTGTCAAAAAAGGACCTTGGAAAACAATTGGCACTAACCCAGCATGGACAAATGTGCTGTTCCACAGCTGGAAGTGTTTTTTTCCTCTCACTGCCCCTGTAAAGGGAGCTTGGACACCTGATTTGCACCAGGCATCTAAATGTAAAGGATATGGGATAACACCTGTCCTTGTGCGTTTGGAGTTCTGAAGCAGGCCTTTTTATTTATTTATCTGTCTATGTACCCATTTATTTATTTAGTTAGTTAGTTATTTACTTATTGTCATTCAACTTGTGTATTTTAACCAGGTCTCTGTTCTTTTTCAAACCATCTCTGGTCTTTGATATCTGAGGCAATGCAGAACACATCATAATGAGTGTGGTAATAATTTGAGCTCTATGTAGATGTCTAGAAGGTTCAAAAATGTCACATACCAACTGTAAGAAACAAATCCTTTTGTTGGACTAGTCCTTGATCACAGCCAGCACAAGGTAAAAACATCACTTGTAACTGGAAGATACAAGCTATTAAGAAATAACATTTTTTGCGTGAAAGTTAGAACAGTGAATAAATAGCACTGGTTTAATTTCTGAGTTGTTGAAAAGGCTCATCCACTGGCAATGGTAGAAAAGATTCCCACTGACATAGTTAGCAAGTGATCTGAGTCTAGAAGGAAACACACCGTGGCGGTGTGAAGGCCATTGCAGAAGAAACTAGTAGCTGTGGGTGGATATGCAGGAACAACAGAAAACTGTTAATGCTTTAAAAAAATGCCATAATTCTGTCTTTGGACCACAATATAATTGATATGTTCAGTAAAAGCTGTAATTTTTTTAAGGAAACAAAATAACCTTGTCTGAGTAATTATTGCAACTGAATAATTACAAGCTTATGTTTTTTTCTACCAGTTACCTCTCAAATGGACAAGCATGGTCTCTCTGAATAATTGTATGAACTTACACAAGAATCGGAATAGATAGATGTGTGTTTTACTTCATTTGAGAATGAAGCTTATCTCACTGTTCTCAGTTTCCCACTGCATTCATTTCCACCCTTTCCTTTATACAGGGAGCTGTTTCTTCCTTCCAGCAATACCTGGCTTTAGCCTTCCAACTCTCCAGTTTCCTCCAGCTTCCAAATTCTGTTGCCACTCTAAACACCATGACGGGGTAGAGAGGTCTTATTCTGTAGCTGCTCCTTTTCATAGCTTGCATGCATGCTAGTATGAACTGACCAGGACCAGGAGCCTCAAAAGACCAGGAGGGAGTACCAGCGCATCATGCAACAGTAACCTTCAACATTTCCATTGAGTTTCTTAATATTCTGAAGTGGCTTGTATCATTCTGATCTTGTATCAAGAATAAAGTAAATATTCTCTAACATTTAGTAAATATTTCACCATGCAAGTAAATACTGTAAGTCAGAAATGCGTATTGATACAGAAGGGTGCCACAGATACAGCTTTTTCCAAGGTGGCAATGACAATCTGCTGGTATTCAGTTTTTAGACATGCTTTAACTTTCCAAATGGTGAGGATAAGGCCTGAATATTTAACCCAGTAGCTTTTTAGCAGACCTAAGTTGGAACTGTTCCAGCCCACTTTAACCCCTGGACATGGTGTTTACTCACTAGATGGTTGAATGCCAGCTGTTATAACATGCACAGCTCTGCTTCAGCACACAGCACAAGTACGTGTATTTATACAAGCTTGAGGGATTACTTACAGACAAATAACATCCATAAGATGTTGCTAATGGATGGTTAAACTACAGAAAGTGGAGAAAGGCAAAGGATTCACATCTAGAAGAAATTTAATGTTAGCAAAATAAATTCTGTAAGTAAATTTCTAGCTTGATAACAGAGAAATTAATTAAAAACATGGCTTCTTTCCAAATGTGTGTCATTTTAGCTCTGTAGTGCTTTTTGAGGTTGTCATGAGCCACACAAAGTACAAAACTACAGTTTGATTCTTTACATTTTCCTTGAAATCTAAAGACATATTACTCCATATAACTATGGTTCCAAGTGCAACAACAAAATATAAAAGAGCATTTGGAGCTGAATATCTTTGCTTGATACTCTCTCAGACAGAGTCCTTTTTCAATTTCTCCCACCTATGTCTATGTAGGCACTCGTCTCTTGTGCAGCCTGACGTCCGATCCCATAGGTAAATCTGTTGGGATGCGAGGTCCTGAGCCTTCTGTTTGGCTAACTCTATTCTCAGTCACTTTCTGTCCAACATGAGGTACCTGGTTGTGTAATTTCCTCAAGCTGCTGTGTAAGCAAACTTGAGTACTGTTAAACTTGGCAAATTGCTCTGATTTATGGATGTATGTAATGAATTTAGATCAAGAAACTCCTCTAAGCCTTTCAAGGAGCCACATCCATCAAGTTCTTCAAAAATTATGGCTCTGCAACTAATTTTAAAACTATGCATTCTTTATCCCTATGCCTGAATTAGTTATTAAAATCCGAAGGTATTTTCCTATTAAATGTTTGGTTTCCCACAGGTTAGTAGAAATACTGAGCACTTGGAATAAAATAAATGTCAGACTTTCACAAAATATTTGGTATCCCTGATCAGAATACTACATATCATCATAGAATCATAAATCATTTAGGTTGGGGAAGACACTTAACATCATCAAGTCCAACCATCAATCATGGTACTGCTAAGTTCACCTCTAAATCATGTCCATAAGCCTTACATTCACACATCTCTTAAACATCTCCAGGGATAGTAACTCCATGCTACTCTGGGCCAATTGTTCCAATGCCCTTTCCCTGAAGGAAATCTTCCCAATATCTAATCTAACCATTTGCTGGTGCAACTTGATGTTTCCTCCTTCATTTGTTCTTCTCTTCATTTGTATCTTGACTTAATTTGAAGACTTACTTCATCCATCCACTATCTGTATGCCCATTCAGGGTGATGAGAAGCAACAGAATAATATTCTGAAGGGGCTTTAGGAAACTGTTCTCATTTGCACTCTTACTGTGACTATGTGAGCATTTCAGGCACACTGTCTTTAACAAATGCTTTCTCTGATGAATTGAAGTCATGAATAAATGTCTTGAGCTGACGGTTTAAATTCGTAAAGTGTTTTGAACATCAAATACACAAAATAAGGAAAAATACAGCCAGCCACATCATATTTATTTAATAAAAAAATGTGTAACCCCCATTCTCTACTAATATTGGCAGTCAGCCAGAGAACAGATCTCGATTAAACAGACTAGGCCAAAGAGAGCATAAATGCAGAATGCGGGCAAATTACCAGAAATTGTCCTCATTTAAAAATACTTCTCATTTGAAGTCTATAAACTGCACTGAAATGTCAAAAGTACACTTGAAAACATTGGCAAGCATGCACAGGATTTAGTACATGTTAAGTGACAGCACAATATGAAGCCACTTCACTCAAACACGGGCTGGATGTGTTTGAAATTCATCGTATCAAAGCCAGCACTTGCTTTGCAGGCCTCGTTAGAATAATTAAATAATACAATGGTTTCTTTCTAAATAAACAAATATGGGGCTCATATGCTGCTAAGGACTGTTTTCAAATACTCAGACTTAGATCTGATCAGCTGCCTCTGAACCCAGGCTGCCCTCTATACTGGCTAGCGGGAAGGAGATTTTATCTCTTGTGTGCTTAGGCTCCCATAATTGCATCTCGCTCCTGACTCCTTCAAAATAACAAATGTATCCTCCCCACAACTTGCAGAACACATGCAGAGGAAATAGCAGGGCACAAGCTGACTGGCATAAAAATTCTAACCAGATGATGGAAAAAATGTTTGTCAAACAGAGAGTACTTGGGAGATTTTATTCTGAGAGAGCTGTATATAATTCAGTAAATAGCCTCCCCTGGAATCGATTGACTCTATCTTAAGAAAGCTGTTACTTGTTATTCCAGTACAATTTTGCCAAGTACTGCTTTAACATACACAGGAAAATTCCAGGATACAATATTCCCTCCTTTCTGGCAGGCAAATGAAGCATGCTTGAAAAAAAAAGCAGACAAAAAGTTCCCAAAGCAATAAATGACATTTGTGGGTGGAGGAGGGTGAGAGGGGAGGCTCATAAAATAGCGTAATGTTCCCAACTTTGTTAAATAAAAAAGGTGATTAAAATATTTCCAGAAACCTGATGCTTGTTCTTCCAAGATTTTCCCTGAACATATGGTGGTCTTTACTCATCTCTCCTTGTAAGTCTGGAGCATTTAATTCAGCTCCCTGCATTCCTCAGAAGTGGAAGAAGTTATTTTTAGGCTAGATTTTCAGGTGAAGCGTCAGTGAATTGTTAGAAACTGGGGATGGCTTGTGGTGTTAATGTTTCTCTGTTTCCAGAGGCTTTCCTGACTCATTAATCCACTATCTTTCAAAAATAACACTGACTTACCAACAGTAATTCATGAAATACTTCTGAACAGGGAAAAAAAAAAAAAAAAGAATTTTTCAGATAGGGAAATAAAGATATGGAGCAAACCCGCAGAAGTTATGAGTAAATTTGCCTCTCTTTAGGGCCATGTTCTAGCACTAATTTTACCAGCTGAATATTGGACCAGCATCTAAATCTCAGGGAAAATTTTCATAGCAAAGGTATCTGTGAATACCATCTTCTTTAAAATAACACTACTGGGATAAAATTTCTCTGTGAAATCTGTGCTTAGGCTGTTGCAACTGTACCCAAGATGCCTTGTCTGCAGTCAGTACCTGACCTCCTTTGCCCTTGTCTTTGGGAAAAGTGATCACTACCTGTGCATTGTCCTGCCTATGTTCTTGCTACAGAAGTTTTTAAAAGAATGTTTTGTGCACAACTCTGCCCTTTCTGTCCAGATTCATTTCAAAAGTAGAGAAGAGTCCTGTGAAGCAGAGGGAAGTCATTTGGAGAAAAGAGATAATGAGGTGGGGAAAATATTTCTGCTCCTTTAAAAAACTCAGAGAAGTGATTTCTATGGAGGGATCATGAGAGGTCACCTAGTCTGAGTGTTGCATAAAGCCAGGGTGGCAATGGTGCCCATCACTAGTTTGTTCAGCCTGTTTTTAGCAATCTGTAATACTCACATCACTTGGTACACTCCACTGCAGTGCTTTATGTGCTTAGAGTTAGAAAGCTTGTCCTCCAAATCACTTAATTCACACTTTATGTAACTTAGCCACAGCACATATGAAAAAAAAGAAAATATTTCCTTCCTGGTTATAGCTTCTTTTTGCATATTTTAAGAATATATTAACTGCAGTAACCTCTTAGAGTAAACATTCCCTTTTGTTTCAGTTTTCCTTTTCACTTCATATTTTGTTGACTTCTGATCTTTTTTCCTCAGATTTTCTCTTAGTGATCTTTACTCTGTGTAGGTTACAAAATCCTCTCTTCACAGGTTCACAGCAGTGCTGATTTACACTGACTACAGCACCCATCTTCTTTTTTACTGCTTCATTGTTTGTCTAGTCCTTTCCCATCCCCCCTTTACACAGCTGCTTCATCACATCTCAGGAGATATGTATTTGTCCTTACTAAAATACATCTTCGTATTTTCTGTTCTTCATTCCAGTGATCAAGACAAACTTGAAGTTTGCTGGCTGTAGACTGAGAAAATACCAAAGAGTACCATGTGTGACATTCCCTGTACACTGCTTCCTTGCTCTCCTTGCAGGTGGCTTCAGAATTTGTGTTTTGCCCATATAGATGAAACTGCCCTCAGATGCAGTTGTGCGTACACTGAACCAGAACTTTCCTTGGGAGATACAATGCAAGAATGAAACTGCAGAACAAAGAATGGTATGAGAAAAGTATTTGTTTCACTGTGCACATTTAGGTAGATATCCTCAGAGCTTCCGTTATTCAGAAAACTTACATTAAAACAGGTTAGACTGCAGAATTCATACAAGATCATTACAAGAAAGTAGAGCTCTCCAGTGCTTGGTAACATAGTCAGCTGACAATCAAACTTCACCTGCTCAAACATTTTCACTTCCACAGTCTGGACTGAAGGAGAAGTGGGGGTACCTGTGCCAGAAGAGAATTCAGTGATATATGTTGCAACGGTGCCTTTCTGGCAGGCAAATGAAGCATACTTGAAAAAAAAAGCAGACAAAAAGCTCCCAAAGCAATAAATGACATTTGTGGGTGGAGGAGAGTGAGAGGGGAGGCTCATAAAACAGCGTAATGTTCCCAACTTTGTTAAATAACTTTTCAACTTTCATTACTGGTAAGCTGGTTTTACCGAGCTTCTCTCAATTCTTTTCACATTTCTTTTCAATCCTGTTCACAGACAGAGAGACTTTTTCCTGCTGTTTTTAAGGTTTTCTTCACTCTTCCCTATGGAAGCACACTGCTTTGTTCTTGATGAATCTCTGTTAAAGCCTCAGTTTTATGTTGTATTAACTAGCTAAATGCTTCTAGGAAAGAAAGGATAATTGAAAATTTCAGGATGTTAGGTATGTTCTGACTTGCAGTGCACAGCCGAATGCTTATCTGGCTTTTTGCCTTTGGATTGATTCCATTTAGCCTTCTTTCATTTAATATTTACCAGTGAGAATCACAGGCCAGTTTGAATAGGTGCAACAGCTGGACATAAGAAACTTCCATTACAAGAATGAGTAGAGCACATGCCTGTGCTTGTGAGGAAAACTTACCTTCATTTTGTAGGTCCTTAAACCAAGGACAAACAAATAAATTCCCTGATATCACACAGAAATATGCAGAAGGAGAAAGCTGTAACCCCCTATATCTCTGATGTCCAAGCAATTCCAAGGATACAGTGTAATTTCCATTGCAGATGACTGCTGTCTGAATTCTTGTATCTACTTTCACTACTTGTGCCTGACATGTACTGAATTTGTCTGATGAGACTAATTCCATGAGAAAAAGAGGAAAAACAGATGTTGATGAAGGGGTTATGTGATAAAGATTTAAAAAATCGCAAGTGACAAGGAGGAAGAATCACAGAATTGTAGAACTGCAGAATTGCGGAGTCACTGAATTGCAGAATTGCTGGAGTTGGCAGGGACCTCAAGAGAACAAGTCCAACTCCCCTGCTAAGGCAGGTTCCCTACAGTAAGTCACACAGGTAGGCAGCCAGAGGGTTCTTGAATAGAAAACAGCAAAACATTACTCGTCAGTTCTCACCTTAAAAAACTTATATTAAAAAAAAAAAAAAAAGAAAAAAAAAAAAAGAGCATTTCAGACAGGAGCTTCAAAAGAAACAGGAGAAAATCCCCGCTCTGACAACCTGTATTTAAACTGTAGAAATCCTTGCCACAGGGTGATGTGGAAACCAAAATGTTTATGTGGGCTCAGAAAGTAGTCTGACAATGTAATGATGCTTCTGTCAAGTGTAACAGAAACTTCCAGCTTTGGGACCATAGTATCCTTTCATTTATTTTTCTATCATGGCAATTTATTTTTTTTTTTATTTTCAATGAGCAAACATCTTCTAAAGGATTAATGCCACTATTGTCTCGACCACTTCCCAAAGGACATTGTTTCACAGTCTACAATACAGCAACAACAAAAATCACACAGGATGGATAAAAAATTCCACTTCAGTTCTGCCACTATATTTCCTATTATTTATTTATTTATTTTCCTTTCTGAGACAAGTCCTGAGACTCATTTTCATTTACAGCAGTTATGTGGTTTGTGTGGTTCTTAACTCTGAAGGCTGGTCATCTCAGATTGAGCTTTCAGCTCCACCAACAGAAAACCAGGGGAATTATACCGGCTTTTATACCACTGCTGCACGTTACACTAGAGCAGATAATCCTTCTACAAATACGTTCAGATTCTGGATCTAGACTCTTGCCTAAATAATGGTGCCATAGCAGCAGCAGTAAAAAAAAAAGAGCTATTGCTGTTATTCAGTATTGCAAACAAGCCCTCTGAAAGAAAGTGAAAAAAAAATATATTTTTATTCCTTGATGTAGTTTTGCAAGTAAGTGTGAGAAGAATGTAATAGAAAGCTAATATTTACTTGGGGTTTGCTTTCTCTTTTGGCCAAAAGAGAAATTCTTCTAGATATTTATGAGACTTCTCATGTGTTTTCACATGCTTCTTACTGAGGAAAGCAGCCACAAGTTAATTGTTATTCATTATTTGTGCTATGGCTGTATCTTAAATACAACTACATTGGAGTATCTTCTACAAGTACTCTGTACTAAGTGTTGTGCAAAGAGAAGCAAGAAGTATTTCCTTGGCTAAAGGAATGAGAATATATTTCCTTATGCACTTTAAACACCCTTAGTGTTACACTTAATTCAAGTGGTTTTTTTATCACCTTCGTAGCACCATTTGTAACATTTTCTGGCTTATTCTATGTCCCTTTGTCTAAAGATATGAGTGTCCAACCTTTCAGCTTGCTAGGACTCACACTGAGTGATGACAAATTCTCTTAAGCAACATATATGTAGGTTGGTCCAAAAGTAATGCCTACTTCTGTGGAAGCTACAACAAATAGAATGAGCTGATTGCAATAACACTGATTGCACACATTCTGGGCTATAAAATGCTATTTTTCAGTATAGTCATCGCCATTAGCTCTGCATTTTTGTCAACCATTGACAAGAGCCTGCATGCCATGGCTGTAACAGCCAGCAGAGGTGACCCACTGTCACTGTCATCACTGCTGAAACACACCACCCACTGCCTCAGTGTGTTCAGATTCACTGTGTGGTTTGCAAACATTAAGTGTTGGTGAATGTCAAGGGATGTCATTTTCTCCACATGGAGAAATTCAGTGATACACCTTTGGTCCTTATGCACTTCTGTGTCAGATACCATTATGTCAGACTGCCCCTCTGCTGACATTGTTACATGGCGACAACATGGGAATACTGGTGGAAAGGTTCAATCTCTACTGACGTACCATTAACATCAGCATTTGATATCATGGGCCAACAGCACGAATAGCAAGAATTACTTTTGGAGCAGCCCTCATTAAATATATAATATAGTTAATGTATATGAGTTACAAAATATTTTAATGTTTAATATTTTTATTTAAACACAAAAATAAGTGTCATATAAAACTATAAAATTGGTGAGATATTTGGCCTTGTCTTTGTGAAACTATTGAATCAGAATGGTTTGGCTGTGGCTGCAATTCTCAGTGAGCTCTGAAGGTGTTCATTAGAGATTTTTGATTGAAATTTACTCTTTCTGTACATGCTTTCAGAAAGTGGTGATGTGAGTAAGCTGTAATGGTAAAGTGAGGGATATTTATCTCTGTTATGATAGGACTTTTGAACAGTAAAGAGATATGATCAGATTTTTGAGCTGCATGTCTGATTGCAAATCTATGCATTCCATTTGAAAATTTGCAAGTAATGTCAGAAAACGGAATCACAAATATAATAACAAATTGGTAGAGGGTTTTTTTTTTTTCAGTATTTAAACTTGTTTTAAAATTCCTGTATCGCAATTGAAAGAACAGCTGTATTTTCTTCGCTGTTCACAGGACTGTCTTTAGCCAGTTCTTCAAAATGCTTAAAATTATTTGCGATAACTTGAGTTAGCACTGCCCTGTTCCCTTTTCTTTTGCTGGTTTCAGCCCAGATAGAGTTAACAGCACATCAGTATTTGTTTTTTCCTGAGTGATAGGTGCACACCAGCAGATGCCATTATGCTGTGGGCAGAGGGTGGGCCGCATTGTGAGCTGTGCTAGGGCACATGCAGCTTGCCTGTCAGGTATGTCCAACCCACAACCCATGGCCCAGCGCAGCTTGCAATATGGCTCACCCCCTGCCACCAGGCCATCATGATTGTGGACACCCATGCTCTATACTGATAGTATTATTTTCAGAATGCACAGTGTTCCAGTGAAATCAGTTTTCTTCCTGAGAAGTTATTATTCAGAAACAATGACCAAGACAGGACAGAAGCTGCAGTAAGCTTGGAGAACAGTAATTTTCTTTTTTCTCACTTTAGTGACAGTAACAGATTTCTCTCAGTAACAGATTTCTTGACGAAGATAATACTTCTCTCTGATGAATAAGGCAGTTACTCCCTCCTTTTCAGACTTTGTTATGGTGTTTTTGTCGTCGATCTCAATTAAGTTATGGTTTCATATCACATTGAGACACTGTGAAAATGAACATGATTGGAAGCCTGGCAAGGGCTAGTGTGCTCCCAGGTCTTGGTAGCTTCACAGTCACTGATGCTGTCCTGTCTCTGTCCCTGAGTACTAATAACTCAGGAAGCTATTAGCACAACATTCAGTTTTTGAAAATATTCAACAGCCTTTAAAGCAATAATTTTTTTTTTGAAGAGTAGCATATGTGAGATATATAATCATGGGAGAAAATTTGCCCATACCCTCCAGTCCGCAAACTTCACGTTTCCACAAAGGACAATGAATATCTTCCAGAATTACACAAATCATTAATGCTGATAATGTTTGTCTTTGAGAGTTACCAATTCTGCTCAGAACATCTCCATTGTTTCTCCTCTGGCTTGCTGCAACTTGTTTGCTGCTTTCTCTTTGCATGTCTGTCCTTCATCTGATTTTCAGTCACTGTAGTGACAGATTTAACAGTTTTATTGCCACAGCTGTTATAATTGATATGGTTTTGCTAAAAAAAAACCCTCATCTGCTGGACTCCAATGATTCCATATAATTTCTGCTTTCACTTGTTTGGAAAAGAGTATTGGTATCCCTCATGGTTGCAGAGAAAACCATAGAAACACAAAGCAAATGAACCTGAAAAGACTGGAAACCACAGGGAGAATAAATAGGGACTTAACAACAAAGAAATAACAACAAACAAAACCAAACAAGAAGCAACAACAACAACTACAACAACATAAACTCTCTGCCTTATGACTGATAAAACAACATCAAGGTATCTTTTTCCCAGTCTTCCCTCATGGTCTTTGCATGCAGATCTTTGAGCAGAACTCTCTGCAACTAGGCTAATAAAACAAAATTTAAGAGAAAAGTCTTATTAGAATAAAAATCCCTCCTTTTCTTAGTGCATTGTGTATTTTCTTAATCTGATGCAGTAAGAGTGAGTAAAATTGCAGATAGTACTACCTAAGGATAAATCATCTTGTTTCCAGCTGACTTTACTTTTTAGAAGTGTGGAAGAAAATGGTTGTATTGCTTACTGTTATTTAGGAATTGCTGAATAATCAGTCAAATTAAGAATGAATTGCATAGGACCAGACAAAAATAACTGTGGATTTAAAAATCTGGAGAGTACATGCCAAGGGTCATAAGTTCTGGTAAACTTAGCAATCAATATTAAATACTTTTAAATTAATTTTTCATATCCTACTTTCACTTTAAATAGTAATACTGCTGACATTAAAAGCACAATGATGGCTTAATTTTTCAAGACAAGCCAACTTCAAAAGACTTGTGAGGAGATGATGAATGGATGCAGCAAACTTATGAGGAGTTGGCCATTGAATTCATCATTCAAATAAAATAACAGTTCGCTCAGCAGATCTCTTTTGAGTACCCAAGTGCCTCACATTTACCCCAGCAAGAGATGAAGAGCTACATGGGGCCCCTTCACAGCTCTGCAGGTCGTGCACAAGGTAATGAAAGGGCTCCCAGCAGCATCTGGTATCAGTTTCTTCTTCGCTGTGGCAAACTGCTGGTGTTATAATCAACTCTTCATGCCATTTGTTTTTTTCTTTCTTTGTAGTCCTTGCAAGAGGTTTCTTTCTCAGATTTTTGATTAACTGTTGGGTTATTTCTTTGTAGTTTTTCAGTAATTTCTGACAAATGGTCAAGCGCTTTGAAGTTCACTCTTCAAAAATCATTTCTTGGTCAGGGGAAACAAAGACAAAATTTATCTTGGTTCTAGGTCATATCATTCTGTCATAGAATGATAGAATGAAATGTTGCATACCCAGTATTTAATGCCATATCATCCTTATTTTGCCTTAATCCAGAACAGAGAGAACTTCTTCCATCTCACTGATACATGATGAGTCTGTTGTCTGGCCTGTGAAAAATCACACGATGTTAATTTCAATTCATTTCATCCATCAGGTCAGTGGCTTTTTCTGGCTCCATCACTTAAACAAAGTGGATTCATCTTATAACATTGCAACTTCTAGATTTTCTGGAGTCTCTGTATCTCATAGGTTCTCTTTGCTTATGTATGTAAAGTTGTGAACTCACTAGTAAATATGTGATACACTTAGCAGAAGAAGTTTCTTCTAGTTGACCCATGATCAATACAGTGCTTTCTCACCCTTGTCTTCCTTTGATATAATGCTTTTGAGAAGTAGTGACAGAAACATTATAGTGTTCATATAAATGCTTCCAAGAGGAATGCTGTGTCATATTCATTACATTGCCCTTCATTTGACCAGCAAAGGACCATCTTGTACACCTACCTGTAACACATTTTAGGTAGTGCCAGTAACAGCCTTAATAATCTCTGAAGACCTTTTATAATAGTTTTTATTTAGAAGAGGTATTTGGCCTTGAACAGGGACTTGGCAAACTTGAAATATACCATCTTCTGCTTGAAGAATATACTAAGGAATACTTTTATACTAAGATCATTTTCACATTTCCAGCAATAAAGAAGGAGGAAAAAAAAAAAAGAAAAAAAAGGAAGTGACTACAGAGTCTTTTTCATAATAATGTAGCGGTCAAGCACCTGGAGGAGTTACCACACTGCAGACTTCAGTCAAACAGGAGGTTGTTTTTTGGACAATGAGAGTCAAATGGCAGAGAGTTAGAAGTTAGAAACATGGAAAGTGGATGAATTAGTGGCCACTCAACAATCCCCAGTTCACAAAGCTGCCCTCTGAATGTGTCTTGGAAGCTTGGAGGCTACAAAAGAGGAATAGTCACCTTGTTTCTATAAGGTACACTTTTTAGAAAATTGCTGGCTGGGCAAAGAACAAGAAGCTGCTCACACTGACAGCAGCTGCTGTTAGTACCAGTTAAATCATGGATGTCCAACCTTTTGGCTTGTGTGGGATGCACTGAGGGAAGAGGAACTTGGGCCATGTATATGTAGATTGCTCCAGAAGTAATGCCTCCTATTTCATAGGATCACAGAATTGTAGGGGTTGGAAGGTCATCGAGTCCAACCCCCCTGCCAAAGCAGGTTCCCTACAGCAGGTAGCACAGGTAGGCATCCAGGCAGGTCTTGAACATCTCCAGAGGAGGAGACTCCACAACTCCCCTGGGCAGCCTGTTCCAGTGCTCCGTCACCTCACTGTAAAGAAGTTCTTGTGTTCATTTGTGCGGAACTTCCTATGCTGCAGTTTCCGGCCGTTTCCCATTGTCCTGTCGAATAATAAATAATAAGAATAATAAAATGGTTAGGGTTGGAAGGGACTTTTCAAATTATCTAGCTCCAAGCCTTCTGCTATACACTTCCCACTAGACCACATTGCACAAAGTCACATCCAGTCTGGTCTTGAATACTTGTAGGGAGGGGACATCCACAACCTATCTAGGCAATCTATTCCAGTGTCTCACCACCCTCACAGAAAAGAATATCTTCCTAATATCTGGCATAAATCTACCCTCTTTCAGTTTAAAACCATTTCTCTTCATCCTGTTGCTATATGCTTTCCCCAGCTTTCTTGTATGCTCCGTTCAGGTACTGGAATGCTGCTATCGTGTCCCTCTACAGCCTTCTCTCTTCCAGGCTGAAGAGCTCCAGCTGTCTCCAACTGTCCCTGTAGGGGAAGTGCTCCAGCCCTCTGAACATCTTCATGGCCCCCCTCTGGAATCTCTCCAACAATTCAATGTCCTCCTTGTCATGGAGGGCTCACAATTGCAGTACTTCAAAAGGGATCTCATGAGAGCAGAGTAGAGGGGTGGAATCACCTTCCTTGACATGTTGGCCACACTTCTTTTGATGCAACCCCAGATACAGTTGGCCTTCTGGGCTGGAAGTGCACATTACTGGTTCATGTTGAGGCTCTCCTCAACTGACATGCCAAAATCCTTCTCTTTGGGACTGCTCTCAGGGTATTCTCCACCCACCCTATATTGGTACTTGGGACTTCTCTGAGCCAGGTGCAGGGCCATGGTACATGGCCATGTTGTTGGCACTTCATGTAGTTGGCACAACTCTCAAGCCTGTCCAGATAGTGCTGAGTGACATCACTTCCTTCTGGTGCATCAACTGCAGCTCTCACCTTGTTATTGTCTGCAAACTTGCTGAGGGTGCATTCAATCCCATTGTCCATGTTGCTTACAAAGATGTTAAATGGTACCAATCGCCGAAGAAAACTGCACGTCACCAGTCTCCACTTGGACACTGAGCCACTGACCTCAACTCTCTGAGTGCAATCATCCAGCAAATACCATATCCAGTGAGTGGCCCATCCGTCAAATCCATTTTTCCTCCAATGTGGATACCAGGATGTTGCTCGGGACAGTGTCAAATGCTTTGAACAAGTCCAGGTGGATGACATCAGTTTCTTTTCCTTTATTCATTGAGACACTGATCCATCTTAAGAGATCACTAACTTAGTCAGGCATGACTTGCTCTTCGTGAAGCCTTGCTGGTTTCCAACACTCACATCATCTTTGTTTTTCATGTGCTTTAGAAGGGCCTTCACAAGGATTTGCTCAATGATCTTGCCAGGCACAGAGGTGAGACTGGCTGGCCTGTAATTCCCTGGATATTCTTTTTTTTCCCTTCTTTAAAATGAGAGTCATATTTCCTCTTTTGCAGTCAGTGAGAACTTCACTACTTTTTTGATGGAATTTACTCTTCCTGTGCTTCATTCTTGAGAACAGTCGTTCACAAATATACATACTTCCAAAAAGTGGTGACATGAATAAACTGTGACTGTGAATTGAGGGATATTTCTCTCTACTAAGAGTGGGCTTATAAAAGTCTGGTGAAGAGACACAATTAAATTTTTAATTTCAATGCTATACATTCAATTTCAAAATTCTCAAGTAACATATATATATGGTCTGAAAATGGAATTGGAAATAAGCAAAAAGATTATTTTTTCAACAATCTTGAATCTTACTATCAAATTTATTTATCAAAATGGAAGGCACAGCTGCATATGTTTTGCTGTTCACAGAACTGTGTTCTATGTGCTCCAATATCCGTAAACATATTTGCCATCACTTGAGTTGGCACCACTCTGTGCTCTGTGCTCTGTTTTCAGCACATACAGAATTAATAGTGCAGCAATGTTCAGTTGGTGCTGACAAGGCTGGGCCGGGCCAGGCCAGTTCATGGGGAAGAACAGTGATCCTGATGGCCCAGGGCAGGGGATGGGCTGCATTACAAGCAGTCATGGGCCTCATGCAGCCCGTGGGCTGTGGATTGAATATGCCTGAGTTAAATGTTGTCTCCTTCTGCCAGGAAGGGCACTAGTAAATGGGTTTCTGCAGATGTCACAGCAGACACAGAAATCTTCTCCAGCCAGGAACTTGGATGTCCTCTCACAGCACAGCTCTTAAGAGGAGTTATTTCACAGAAAGGACTGCTATCTTTGCAGGACCTCTTTCTATAAGACCAATTTAATTTTCAGGGTTCACCGCTACCTGTAAGCTTTTCAGCTTGAAACACCAAGGATTAATAGAATCATTGAAGGTGGAAAAGATCACCTAAGGTTGTAGTCCAACCATCAAGCCATCACTGCCATATCCACTAAAAAATGTTCTTCTTTTTTTAAAGCTTAATTAATTTATAGTATTGATGTGAGAGGTTTCAGCAGGAATGCAGGGCCTGGAGAGCCAAAATTAATTGCCTGCTTTCCCATGGCTAAACTTACACAGAGATCCATTTGTGTGGAAATGACAAGATAAAGCAAATGCATTCATCTGTTCTAATAAAGCAAAATCAATATATTTACTTAAAAGTATCACAGAATCACAGAATTGTAGGGGTTGGAAGGGACCTCCAGAGATCATCGAGTCCAACGCCCCTGCCAAAGCAGGTTCCCTACAGCAGGTCGCACAGGTAGGCATCCAGGCAGGTCTTGAACATCTCCAGAGAAGGAGACTCCACCACCTCTCTGGGCAGCCTGTTCCAGTGCTCCGTCACCTCACTGTAAAGAAGTTCCTTTGCACATTTGTGTGGAACTTCCTATGCTGCAGTTTCCGGCCGTTTCCCCTTGTCCTGTCTCCACTCACCACTGGAAAGAGTCCATCCTCGCCTTTCTGCCCCCCACACCTTAGATATTTATAGACCTGGATCAGGTCCCTTCTCAGTCTTCTTTTCTCAAGGCTGAACAGACCCAGTTCACTCAGCCTTTCTTCATAGGAGAGATGCTCCAGGCCCTTCACCATCTTCGTGGCCCTCCGCTGGAGTCTTTCCAAGAGATCCCTGTCTTTTTGTACTAGAGAGCCCAGAACTGGATGCAGTACTCCTGATGAGGCCTCACAAGGGCAGAGTAGAGGGGGAGGATCACCTCCCTCGACCTGCTGACCATGCTCTTTTTAATGCATCCCAGGATGCCATTGGCCCTCTTGGCCACAAGGGCACACTGCTGGCTCATGGCCAACCTGTCGAATAATATTAACCTGTATAGAATAATATTAAGCAGATTTGCAGGTCAATTTCCTTCCATCATGTTTATTTTGGGCTCTGTATAAATCCAAGTGCAAAGTCTTGCACCTGGGTAAAGGTAACAATCACTATCAATATAAGCTGGGGGATGAATGGTTTGAGCACATAGCCCTGTCGAGAAGAACCTGGGGTAATGGTGAATGGTAAGCTGGACAAAAGCCAGCAATATACCTTTGCAGCCCAGAAAGCCAACCATATTCTGGTCTGCATCAAAAGAAGCATGGCCAGCATGTCAAGAGAGATGATCCCACCCCTCTACTCCGCAATGACGAGGCCTCACTTGGAGTACTGCATTCAGATGTGGAGTCCTCAGTGTATAAGAGATATGGACCTGTTGGAGCACATCCAGAGGACAGCAACAAAAATTATCCAAGGGTGGAGAACATCTCCTTTGAGGACAGGCTGAAAGAGCTGGGGCTGTTTAGACTGAAGAAGAGAAGGCTGTGACATGACCTGATGGGTAAGGAATTGGCTGTATGCTCACACTCAGAGAGTTGCGGTCAATGGCTCAGTGTCCAAGTGGAGACTGGTGACGAGTGGTGTTCCTCAGGGATTGGTGCTGGGACTGGTGCCGTTTAGCATCTTTGTAAGCGACATGGACAGTGTCCTCAGCTAATTTGCAGGTGACACCAAGCAAAGTGGTGTGGTTGATGCCACTCAGAGGGAGCTGGACAGCCTGAGAAGTGAGCCCATGCCAGCCTCATGAAGTTCAGCAAGGCCAAATGCAAGGTCCTGCATGTGTCTAGATCAGACCCTGGGCAGCCTGATGATGCTTTGCATGTCCCTGCTTGTTGCACAGGACTTGGGATATATGACCTTTAAAGTCCCTTCCAAATCTTAGGATTCTATGATGATTCCCTGATGAGAAATTTTTTGCCATGTGAGTGGTAAAACATGGTGGAACAGTTTGCCCAGAGAGATTGTGGTTGCCCCTTCTCTAGAGGCATTCAAGACCAGGCTGGATGGGACCTTCAGAAACCTGGTCTAGTGGGAGGCGCTCCTGCCTACAGCAGGAAGGTTGGAACTTGATCATAAACGTCCCTTCCAACCCATTCTGTGATCTCCACTGGGGCCCAGGCCAGAGCCCTGGAGGCTGTGATCCAAAATGCTCAGTACAGAGTATCTGTGCCAGCACAAAGGTGTTGCCTCAGTGTCCCCCTCTCCTGACCTGTGCTTGCCCTCGGTACTGTCCATGGGTTGTAGGGCAGGCTGGTATAATTTTTAATCTTTTTTTTTCATTTTACAGTAGGTGACCATCTGCAAGATCATTCATACTTTCTGAGAGGCATTCCTTTTACTTTTATTTTCAGTCTTTATCTTCTTCAATTTCAGTAGATGAACAAAACTGTTTTGTTTCCCCTTGTTGAATAATCAATTGACCAGTGTATAATCATGAAATGCTTTCCATGAGAACAAAAGGTAGCAAGTTTCCCACTGATAAAATAGCTATATTAGCACCTGTAAATCTGTTTTGCATTTAACGGAAAATTTTATTCCATGCTGATAACAGGATCAGAAAATGGGCTATGACAGCATGTTGTGATTTTACAGTATCCAGAGGTAAAACATGAGCTAATTACGAGCACATGGCTTTCAAGAGTCATACTTTAATATTTAACTCCATAAATCTTGCTAAGTGAAATACAAACCTGTGTCTACAGCATTTGCTAATCATTAGGTTATTAATTGGTTTTGCTTTTTTATACAGGATGGGAGTGTTTGAAGTTTTTTTTTTTTTCCAATAAATGTCTGCAAAAAATAGGAAGTACTTTCTTTCCCTGCTGTAACTTCACAGGAGGTGTTTCTGCTCAACTGCCGGAGCTAAAAAACTTGTTGGCCTCCTAAACAAAGGCCTCTGTAGAACGGTTTTTCAGCACTGCAATTTAAATGGTGTCTAGTTTCAGCCTAGAATACCAAGGTCATAATTTTAGGCCATAGATGGCTCTCCCAGATGTCTTTGGTCAAGTTAATCACAGTTTGCCTGAAGGTTGTGCTTTCAGGTAATCCATCAAGGCATAATTGTAAATCAAAACCTTCTTCCAGCTCAATAAGTAGCATATTTTTAGCTTGTGTTAAGACTGACATTGGACAGGAACTGAAACTGGGATAGAATATTAAGCAATATTACTGGTTACTCTCATTTGTCACAAATACTTTTAGAATACTGTGCTTAGATAATTGCTATCGAAAAGTTTCTCACAGAATTTTTTTTGAAATCCTCTTTTACACTTGAGTAGGAATTACTGTATGGTCTTTTTAAGCTTTCAGCCAGCCTTAATATGCATTGCTTAAGCCACCCACTGCTTTACTCCACTCCAGACAGAAATGTCATTTCTTGGCCTGATTCTTCCCTCGTAATGGTTCTCAGACATGCAGTGTTTTGATTAACGGAGCATGTGAGATCTGTGGTTGTATGTAGGAGACTAAATCCCAAAAAGGGATGAAGCATGTTACTGAATGACATGGGGGAGTCATCAGCTTCCAGAAACCATCCCCCACCCCAGCTTCTGTTCAGGGCAGGTTACAAAGCAAAGGGCAGAGGGAGAGTATGGGACACATGTTAAAAAATGCAAATCAAGGTGCTAGAAGAGAAACTTTCCCTGAGTCTTTCCAGTGAGAAAAGCACATTATCATGTCCAATAACAAAACACATCATGGTTCTCAATTGATTTTTCCTACATATGGAACCTGTCCTATTGATGTCTTTTGGCCTGAAAAGAGGAAGTCACTTTGCTTACACACGAACCTAGAGAACATGAAAATTAATAGCAGCAGGCATTCAGCAAGGACGATCAGAGCAATGCCCCTCAATATTTTAGGTCTGAGGTAAGAAATGTTCTGTTTAAAGGTATGGAGGGCATGTTTTGAGTCAGTGGATGGCAATTACACGGACTGAGGTTTGACCTGGATGCTGAGATGGGCAGGCAGTGCCCTGATGTGGTGTGACCTTGGAGTTAGGCTTTGCTCCAGAAGGTAGCAAGGCTCTGTGGTTCAACGCGTTCCACTGCAGTAGAATATCGAGTGAGTTCGTTGAACTGATTCTGTAACTCTATAGATACATATGTATTTACACTGAACACCCTTACAAATTAATATAATGAGTACAGGGAGAGCTGCAGCTCCAGGATTTCAAGTTCACTTTGAGCTATATTCGCAGTACACACTATAAACAGTTTTCCTGCCAAAGTCATAAACTATGTCAGCGGGATAGACTAAATACACCTCTATACAAAAGACATGAATCTATCCTTTGGATTTTTCAGCTCTTACATGGAGGGACTGAGGCTTAGCTGGGGTAAGTCAGCTCCAGGGCAGTTGAGGAAGCACCCTATTCCTATCAGCTGGCCTCCAGGAGAAAGACCAGAGCTGAAAATAGAAGATGAAAGAAAAACCCTTTAAAAATATTTCCTGAAACCTCTTGCAAATTAGGTTTAGTAACACTACAGCGTGGAGAAGGATCCAAGCTTCCATCAAATACCAAAATCTTACTGCTAGGGATTAGCGCGACAGTTCTTTAAAAAGAGAGAGATACAGAAATGCAAACTTGAGCTAAATGAAGTTATTCCTTGTCAGACTAATTAATGCTGATATTTATTTAATCTACAAATTCCATCACGTGCCACAGGAGCTTTTATAGACTGGGGCAGTGCAAAAAACATTCCGTATCCAAGAAAATCTTGCCAAAATCCCTGGCAATGCATCTTTTCTTTTTACTCAACTTGTAATCCTTGTTTTGCTCTTGGTGCTCATGGTAACAGTAACAGCTGTCGAACACGGCTTCAGGCTGTCGGACTCCCTTGGGAGAATTTATGTGTTTTTCTACTTCCTTTCCTTATTAGGAGGCAGGAATCTGTGACACCTATTAGAACAAGCATGCATAAAGGGTAATGACTATGCAATTTATTAGTGGTCTGTTCTTCTTCAAGCAAACCATCAACTGCAAGCACACAGTGTATGCCAGGGACTGAGGCTAAGTACAATCCTGCTGTGCAGCAGGTGGGCAGTGGCAGGGAGAATTTTGGCAGGGGAGGTTAAATGCTGATTTGTTTAAATAAATTTCTTAATTAAATATAAGTGAAGATAGTTAGGTTGACAAGTTTCTCTTCCTAAGCGTTTAGTTTGAAACCCCAAGTGAGAAAGACAAATCCTGTGATTTTTGTGGCTGTATAATTGTCATCCTTAGCCACAGTGTCTTTGGTACTACTGAGCCCCATTAGCACTCCCCACAAGTTGTTGTGCCTGTAGAAGACTGTCTGGCAAAGGTAAAACGATGATACCTCAGCATGGCTCTGTATGCAGTAGAGTCATTGTGAGGTAGGCTGGTAAACCACATTTACTTGTCTTTTTGATAAATAAAAGGTACAAATTTGATCTAGAAACTAATTACAGGGACATTGACCAGTCTTTTAAAAGTGGAGAAGCCAGAAGACTCCACCTCATTTTTGAAAATAAATCAAATTTTTGAATTTGGTTTATATTCTATGTGCTGGAAGACTTGAATGTGAAGTGTTGGCTCTGCATAAGTTTGTGAGTATTCATACATGGGTTCATCTCCTATCTTGCAGGCCACATTCAGTCCCTGGATAAAGGCACTTCTCAGTCCTCCGGTTCCTGGAGGTAATTCAGCCTGGGAAAGATGAGAATCTTGATTTTACTTAAATGTGGCTTGAGTATTTGTAAATATACTGCAATGTTTGCACAAATGGATGCAAATTGACTCGCTCTCCAGGTTTGTAATCTAATGGAAGTGTGGGATGAGTAGAAGCAAATAAAAAGCAGACATCTAAGTCTACAGACCAATCATCTGATAGCAAATTTAGCAAAAGCAGTTATCTTTTGTAGAAAGATCCATCCAGGCCAATCTCAGTCTATTCCAGATAGATCTCACTTTTTACATCACTATAGAGCAAGAGGCAAAATAATTGCACTGGACTGCTGACACATGGATAATAAGATGCTCAAACATCTTGACTGCACCAGTATTATACAAAAGTTAGGACATGGGAACATTTTTTATTTTTGTAAATTTTATAAGGTTAGAATGTTATACCAACAAAATGTACTACTTAATAAAATATTTTATATCTGTTGAATATTTAATTAGTGCATAATTAGTAGGCAGCTAGAAGAACTGGCGTGTAGGTGGTGGAATCTCACACTAATCAAAAGGCCTTCCTGCTCATTGGGTCATCTCTCTGGTTTGCTGCCATGACATCCATGTACAGGCAAAATAGGAACAGTGATGAGAAGAGCATCAGTAAATTTAGATTCTTTAATTTATTGATTGATTAGTAGTCCTTTGGAAAATACTATAATGAAAATATACTGATGCAACACAGAAAATCTAGATTAAAAACCAGCAAAACCAATCAATTTTTGCATTAAAACAAATGCAAGGAATTGGGAAGGACAGAAGGTTGTGGGAAAAAGTGCTGATGAAACTCTAGCACATGTAGTACAGAGCTTTGCCATTTTTAGCAAATTGTTGGCACGAGTGTGATGTTCATCAGGAGCTACAAGATAGCTCTTTGTTCAGACCTCCCACCAGTTAAATCTTGGTCTTTGAGCTATGAGCTGCAGGCAGCAGGGGTTATGTAGTTGTTTGATGTATCTAATTAAAAGTTTGGGTGTCTCAACATATGTAAAGCAGCCAGACGCCATAGAAATGTATAACAATGCATGTAGTGCAATAATGAATAAGAATTCTTCCTAGAAACTGGATGGAGAGAAATGGTGTAGTCCAACTATGGCTTCACCCATAGGATAGTCTCATGCTCATGGTCGTTATCGTACTATTTTGAAGTATTGCCACCAAGCACTGCTCATGGCTTTTTCAGGAGTGTGCACTGACTGTGTGCACTGGGATAGAGTCCAGACGCTACATCCCTCACATAAGGGAAAACCTAAATTGTCCTGTCCTTCTCTTCCACCCTTCAACACTGTACTATAATGCAAAACCCAGCATGCAATGATATGCAGGTGGCTTGCGATGTGTTGCCAGATGAGAATGTCCTATTTTCTCTTATGTACCACGTTGGAAGTTGTATATATTTTCTTTGCACTATGGCTGTCACACTTCAGTTTGATAATTACTACAATATCTGTGCATATTTGAGGGGTAAGTGATGGTGGAAGGAAATGAAGACAGTGAGCAACCATCAGTTTTCATCAGAACAAATGAGGGCAAGATAGAAAGGCCTCAGTCCCTGCCAGAGGATATTTTTCTTTGGGTGACTTTCCTGCATGGAGCTGGGTGTTGCCTTAGCCACCGAGGTGCTGCCACCTCCAACCTCTTTGCAAGTATCCCGTACCAAGCCACCCAGCGCTGTAAATCAGGTTCCTCAAGTAAGCACCAGATTATCACATCAGCACTGTCAGATCCAGACATGGCTGGCAGGTGAACAGTGACAACAAAACCTTATGCATGAAATGTATATTTTTGTAGCCCAGAAATATTGTTTTCATCCATCTTTCAACCAGAAGCACAGAATCTATGATAGTGCCTGCCTGAATGACTAGAGGAGGCATTTATATTTACTGTTGTGCTTACCTTGATTTATGGATTCTAACCAAGGCAAAAGGAGGGCAGTCTGAAAGATCTCTCTCCTTTCAGCCTGCAAGGTACAGTACTGTCATATTCTTGGCTGCCAAACTGTCAGTACTGTAATAATGACTGTTTCTTATTTTAGCTGAAGTGCTGATATGGAGGTGTGAAGGTTTGTATCCCAGTACCAGATCCCTAAAGCCATTCAGTGTCTCAAGTGAGCTCTCATCTTACAGAGTAAGATCATCTTTAAAAATGCATTTGGTATCTGTCTCCTAACAAATTCTGTATACACACTATATATACAATAGTAAAATATGTGTTTACATAAAATATTACATTTTGCATTGATATTTATATTCATGCAAGCACAATTTTAAATATAAAGACTATGCATGTAATGTGTGTGTACAGTACATTGACAAGATTTATGTAAACATTATACTATCAGGATAAATGTACAGATGTTCTCAGTATACGTAAGACATTCTAAGATTAGCAGTTAACATTGTCATTGCTATTGTACTTAGCTGGTAAAAGGTAAGCTAACAACCCTCCACAGTCTCAGCCCGTGACAAAGGGAAAAGGAGTGAATAAGTCAACTTCCCTTTGCCTATGAGAAATCCAAGCTTTTATATGGGACCTACATCAGTCCTTACTGACTTCAAATATCATTTCAACTCAGTTTTGCCTTCAAATGAATATATATTTCTGGCACTTAGTTTTTCTTTTGTAGTTAGATGTTTTCAAAGGTGTATCCAGTACAATTTGTTTCTCATCCTGCCCAACCTACTGTGCATGGATTCATGAACCAAGTAACTATGAGGGATGCAAGCTGAAAATCTGGTCACCTATCTGGAGAGATGTCTCAGAAAAAAGAAAAAACAAAATGCAGAGTATCAGAATCAGTTGGCCATTGATCATTTTGCAAAAATCTGTATTGTAAGTATTGTCAATTTTCTAAGAACTAAAATCCCAATCAACCAGCTCAGCTAATCTTCTCACTCTCATTACATTGTTTTCTAAGCTTCAGCCCAGCTCCTGTCCAAACTGTTCAAATTATCACTTCAGTGAATTATCTGGAATTCCTGTCCATTCCTGATTTGAATGCCCCATGGGCTGCATTCCTTATGAAGAATTACTCTGAAGAATCCTGCAGCTCCCCTAAAAAGGAAGAGAAACAGAGAGAGAGGACCAGGACCTCTGATTAAGAGTACAAAAACTCATCTTCCACTGGGCAAAAATGGCTCAAAATACAGAGTATTTGTGACCCCTCATGGACACAAGAAATGCCGTTTACTTTTGGCTGGTTATCCCTCTTTTTCCTTTTGTAACTAAATGCAATCACAGTATATACATCCTCCTATGTTTGTTGTTGTTGTTGTCCTTTTTGTTTGCCTGTTTTTCTTTTTTTTCAGAGCAATTACTTCTTCATCTAATTAAAATCCTTGTAGTCACTTAGCAGCTCTTACACTAGCCAGAAATATGTTTATGCACTGCCTATGGTGGTAACAAGGCAGATCTGCTAGCCAAAGCCCACAGTGATTTAAGAAGGTACTGAATTTTTGTGTTTGTTTTACCAGTCATTTTAGTTACTGTAAATTAATACTGTAATTACTGTAAAAAAATACTGTAATAAAGTTACTGTAGTATTAGTAGGAAATTGAATTCCTTGTTATCAGCCTTTTGCACAACGTGTGCAATATTTACTTTGGTAATTGTCAAGCGATGATTAAAAAAAATAGCTTCACAAGAAACCCTGGCTTCACCTACTGCAGGGTTTCACCTACACCTACCTTTCAGTGTCAGCATGTGTGGGATGGAGAGGATCAAAAGGCAGAGAAAGCAACCATATAAACAGTTCAGGTGGTAAGTGGCTTCATTAGGCAGCAGGATATTTTAAGACCATTGATAATATTTAATCGAGTAGACCTGTCCTTATTTCATCAAGTAGACGTGTCTAATACTTAAGTCACTTATAGCTTTCGTTTAATTTAGGCATCTTCCCCGGTAATTGTAGTAATACAGGGTCTGGTTCTCATTTATGTGTAGTCTCTATATGATTACTAACTTTCTAGCCACAAACAGCCATTGGGCTTATTGCAGTCATCAGAGGACGTGTGACCTTTTTGGAGGGATCTGAATTCTATAAATAGAAGACTGTTAGAGAGTCTGTACGTCTGCTCCACAACAAAGGATGAGGAAACAGAATAGTGCTGCTCTTTCTTATTATTGCCTTTTAAGAACTAGCAGCAAAACGTGAAACAGTGCAGTGCAAAAGACGTCTCTAGCAAAACACATTCAATATTCAGAGCTACTGAAGGAATATTTTCTCCTCAAAACTAAAAGGCTTTTCTTGAATTTTTCAGGCAATTTTTATAAAAATAAAAAAAAAGTTTTTCAGTTTTTCAGAAGAAAATATCTTTTTTTTTTTTTTTTAACAAAAATGTAAACTCTTGTTATGAAAACTTCAGGTTAGCATAATTTTCTGACCAGCAGATAGTGCAGTGGATACTGTCGCTTTGTCCATTCCCGTACTGAAAATAAAAATAAATAAATAAATCACACAGAAACTCTTTTCTGGAAGTGTATGTTTCAAAACAGCCCTCATTTAAAAAACTAAAACTTCTTATATTATTAGCAATGCAATAACTTCTAGCAAATATGTGGCAGCTGGTCATGAAAAGTCACTTTTTCCAAATGACTTCTCCTGAATTCTATAATACACATAGGACACAGCTTAATTACTTTCAGCATTTGCACATTATAATGGAATTGCTCTGAAGAAGCTTTGTACTGCCTTGGGTAATGAATATACTTTAAAAACTCTTAAAGTGTCCCTACCACATTTAATCCTTCAAAATTTTTCTTCAAGTGCTTCTTTTTAAGGTTTCAAATGTGTGTGAAGAGGTGCCTGAAAAAATCCAAAGCACTCATTGAAGGTACAGCTGTATGATTTGAAAACTCGTAATTTTATCATGGTAACATGAGACTATCTTTCAGTTGAATAATTTTTATTTACTACCAGTCTGCACTGTGGGGCCCTGAGCTAATGTCATCTCCCTGTATTTTCCCACTGTGTTGTCCAGTCCCTGTAATGGCGTGTAGAAGAGGAGCAAGGGAAATCCAGAGGGAAAGGAACTGACAAGCATAGTGAGAAAAGCAAATTAGAATCCTCTTGGTGCTCTCCTAAAGAAAATAATATGCGGTTAACCTTAATACATTAGAAAACTTTTGCATCTGGTTTTACTGAAGATTAGCAATAAGACTTAAAGACTGCCTGGACTATAGTGTGGACTGATAAGCCTCTGAAATATTTTCCTTCTTCTTGTCCTGAAGGCTAGGGAGGCATTTCTGTACCATTATTCCTGTGGAGCAGAGATAAGCTGGAATGCCAGAGATAGTCTGGTGTATTTATCAGTTAGAGAAAACCTTGACTCAAATGAAATGCTAGCTCAGAAGCTCATCAATCACTTTTTTAGTTTCCAAGAGATAAGCCAGGGAATGTTTATTAAGAACACTTATTGCATCAGCAATATAGTTTGAGACATACTGAGACACACTGTGCCATGTATCCTGTTATGAACAGACTGCTTTAATATAGATGTTCTGAGGTTGTCCTCCACACGTATATTTTTTCTGAAGTTGAAGACAGCTCTGAATTAAGGTAAAGATCTGCATTTATCTCTGTTTCTCAGCTTAACGATCAGCTGTGTTAGCATCCCGAAGTGCTCATTTCATCAATCTTGAAGGGGCCTGTATCCTCCCTTCTTTCCCTTACCTGTAGGAAGATAGGAGAGACTTAGGATTTATTGTAATTCTGTCATGCAAGTTCAGTGCTGGTCAGCACCATGGTTCACACTCATCTGAACATAACTGAACCATAGGATTTATTTCCTTGCAGAAGCCATAGTTTCCATTGCTGTAGAGTCATAGGGGTTCTGCACAACTTCAAAACCATTCCACTAATCCTGGATCCAAAACCATTGGGAGAGGCATTAATGTCTACCTGATTTTTGAATTAACTGTCAAAGTCTTTCAGTAGGATTTTGCTCCTAACTTAGACCATGCCACACAGACCAAATGATTAGCAGAAATCTTTTCTTGTCTCTGACTGCAATAGTTCAGAGAGGCTGCATATAATGCAGTGTAGTAAGTTGTAGCCATGCAGGTTCACAGCAACATTTCTGGTTAAGCAAAGAAGTGCTATTGTCACATTCTCCAGCAGGCTTATTAGTGTCAGAAAAAGTACCCTTGAAGGAACAGCTATGGAAACAGTATGATTTTGTTTGCATATTCCATTGCATATGCCCTTCACCTTTTGATACATTAGCTCAGTTCTATATGTGAGTGTTTATTTTGAGTTCCAGTGTGTTCAGTGAAACAACAAATCCAATTGCATACAGGATTGCTTCCCAGCAGATTACAAACTTTTTTTCCCAGCCTTTCTTTCCTTGCCAACTGTTCAAAGCACTGATTCCATGGAGAACGTGTTTTCATATATGAATATGAAATACAGTGAGGGGGTTGTGCACCTCCATGATATTTTCTTCAAATAATAATAGTAATTTTTTAAAAGATAATGTCCCTCTTGTCTGTCTAAGGACTAAAGAGACTTCCCTTCCCGCAATAACGGGGGGAGGAGAGAGCCAAGGACTCCATTGATAGAGCACAATGGGACTCTTCTAAAAATGCTTCTCAGGGCAATTAGAAGAGTCAGCTATTAACCAGTGTGATGAAAGGAATGAAGAAGGGAAATGGAAAACCTGAAGGGTCACGAATGAAAACTGTCCACTTTAGAGAACCTACCTCATCAAGCTATAATCAGTGAGGAACTAGCTGGGCTGTCATGGCTTGAAATATTTAAATCTCAGTGACAGATAAGATGTAGGCTCTGTGTGAGTTTATATTTCATGGTGCTGTCAAGGAGGAACTGTCTGTTTTCATGAGAGGAATGAGCTGAGAAAGTGGAAATGGAGGGAAGACAGCAATGGAATTAATTGTACCTTTCTTATAAAGTCATAATTTAGGTGTGGGTGAGAGGATCCTTCTGGCTTCGTTTCATCCAGCCGTTTTCCTCAAAGATTCCTGCCAGCCATCCTATACCCTTGCAGTTCTGATGAGGAGGAAAATCCAGCTCTGAGATGAGCAAGGGGCCCCAGTATAATCACTAAAGTAAGGTGACTAAAAATATAAAGACAGGACCAAATTACTTAACCGTCCTTAGATGCTTAAATCTGGGTGTATTCATTTCTACTCTCAAGTGCACACCAAAGCCATTCTGACTCGTTTTTCCTTTTCCTCTTCCGTCTTTCCCTTTCTGCCTCTCTTTTTTCCCCTCTTTTTTTCCACTCTTTCTTTTCCCCTCTCCCTTTCCTCTTTTTCCTTGCCTTGCCTTGCATTGCCTTCCCAGAGTCAGTCATTGATCTCTTTTCATGCTTCACAGACGAGTGAAGTGTTGGTGTTGCATTTTGTAAAAATGGAATTTTTTAGCAAGGAGCACTGCTGTGGGCTGTAATACAGAATACTTTGTCTTTCACTTTAAAGAATTCTAACTGTGGTAAAGCTATCTGAGGAAGCAGGCAAAAGCTGTTACCATTTTCCCTTGGGTGTTAAGTAATTATTTCAAGCATTTGCAGTATAAAATACCACTTTGCATGTCACAGAATCCATGTAGAAATGAATTAGTGTTATGTTCTTTTTTTTTTTTTCTTCCAGAAATGGACACTGTACTGTACTTACTGTACCTACTATCTGCAATTGTACTGCTGTAGGTCAGTCACCAATCTTTATTTGTATAAAAAAATGTTAGATCAGGGCACACTCATGGCCTGATAAGGAATATCTTGTATGCTTTTACTAAACAATATTAATAGCACTTTGCATGTGATAATAATAATTAATCACACAGGGAAAATAACATTCCTACTTTTTGAACTGTGATGTATTTTTCCTAAATCTATCCCTTTGTAACTCCATATTTGAAAATATCCCAAAAGAAAACAAAATATAGATCAGTAATACATTTTAACCATTAAAGAAAATACTTTTTTGGATTATGAGAAGGATGCACAGTGTAAAACCACACTGTGAAGTTCTCTCCGTGGCTTTTGGAAAAGGAAAACAATGCCTGGACTACCAATTGTTATGGTAGCACATGTGCTGAGGGTCACATCCAGTGTTCCCAGACACTGAGCAACCCGTGCTGAAATTCTCTTCAGCTGTAAAATCTAGCACATCCCAAGGGCAAATCAAATTTATTGCACACTTACATCAGACAGAAAACAGAGTGCCCTTGTGCTAGACACTTCCCTAGAGACGGAATAGGAGAAAGCATCTGCCTCTAGGTGATTAAAACCAAAATTAAATAGAACAGTAAGGAGTGAAGGCGGAATACACGTGGAATAAGTACTGAGGGAAGGACTAAAAGGGATTACAGGAAACGGCCAAGACAAAAGAAGAAGAAAATTTCCCTGTAACATAAATAATTGTTAGCCCTGCATAAACTTCTTGCTGCAATGGCTATTCCACATAAATTTTTCCAAATCCCAAGCAGTTACAGAGCACAAGCAGCCCTGTGCACCCTGAAAGCAGAATGCCTCTTGTTTTCTGGGACCACAATAAGTTAAAGAGAACTGGAACAGGCAGATCCTGTTTTCCTTCTTCTTGCCCAAATACTATCAGGTTTAAGATGGAGAAAGGCTGGCAGGTAATGTTTTTTGCAAGTGGAAAAGATTAATGTGTATTTGACGATCTGGCACAGATGTCTGAAAATAATTGCCAAAGCAGTATGTGCTTGATGTGTTGTGTTGGTTTTTCTTTTTCCTTAATATTTTGCCTCCCTTTCTGTGTTATGAAATGTTTGTAGAGATGCAGCTCTTAAAATACTCAGTGAGTACATCACAGTATGCTTCTTGTTTGTATAAGAGCTCTAGAGCAAAAGGAAACTTGCCAGAGATTTAGTCTTCAGCTCCCAAATGGCGAAATACAGACAGCATTGGTATAGATGGCTTGAAATCAAGAGGCCGCTGACAAAATGGTTTCTGCTGATACAAGTGCAACCAGACAACAAGCACTGAATGGCCTTGTCTTACACAAGGGTAGTGTTATGACAGATTTATGGCATCTGGTAACATGAAAGAGGACAGAAACATCAGCAGCACACTGAAGATGTAGGGCAGGGGTATAACAATAGCCAGAAGACCAATGCAGTTGAACAGGGATGAGTTACCACATAACGCAACTAAAAATATATCCTAGATAATATGAAAGAACTGATACATAAGAATTGATGCTCAGAGGCTTTCATATGGATACTTAAAATATATGCCTAACATAGAGCTTCTGTGCATTTCAGCAGCTTCCTTGTTTTTCATATCTGAACCTAGGAGGTGACTTTCTCCCTATTCTACTGAACACAATACTAAACTGAAATGCAGTGTCTGCTGGTTCCTCTCCAGAGCTTCTGTCCTTCTGTTCACTTTAGCAAGGGGTTAAGGAGGGATGTAAAATATTTATTCATCCTACATCACCTGGATTTTGAACACAAATTCTTTCTCAGTCAGGAATGAACTGTGCATCTTCTTTAGATCTTTTACTTATCCAGGCTTCGAACTCCTGAGTCCAGACCTGATCCACTGAGAGGAATGTGTGGCTGAATTTCAGTGAATAACCAATGCCCAGCAACTGAACTCTGCCATCTACAGCACGACATTCCTTGAGGAGAGTCTTAGAAAAGGAGAAAGAAGAGGCAGCTGGAGACGAAGCACCGACTGTTTGTGGGGCAACCTGTTGAGACATCATGATGAAAAATCATTATGAAGCAGATATTCATCCATCTCACAGGTGAATTAACCAAGTAGTCAGGGCCAGTAGGGACCAAAACAAGATCTTCTGATGGAAGGAGTCCACTGATATGTCGAAAGTTACCAGAAGCTGTTGTGTGAAACCAATACACTTCATTGCACCTAATAGTAACAGTAAAAGATTATTTTATAAGTGACAGAACGAACAGCTGGGAAGGCAAGTGTGCTGTTTGTATATTATCAGCTTTTGATGAAAATCCCTCAACAAAGAAACAGAGAAGTTAGTCCAAATGTTCCAAGGGTACAGGTAGTGAAACCAAATCCTACTTAGACCTTCAGGGGATAGCACAGGGTAGAAGCAGATGGTTTGGAATTATGCACTTCAGCATAATTCTGAATTATAGCATAATTCAGCATAAAACTGAGAGCAGTTACATGCCTAAAGCTACATCACTGCTAATGCACAGAAAACCAAGCCCCAAATGTCCTCCATCTAATTCTGTTTTGTGTAGCTGTTGGACTTCCTAATTTAACCACAGGAGAGTGTCACATGATGTGGACAAGCTCAGGTAACACCAAACAATCTTGGTTTAACAAGATTTCTAGGTGAGGTTTTCATGTGTGAAAATAATTTGGCAGTTTGTGACGAAAATGGTAAGTCAGGGCCCTTCCTGGAAGGTTTCTCTCAATGTGCTGCAAAGACAGATTTAATTTGTGGATCAAGTAGAATTCAGACTAATTAAAAGAAACAACAGGAGCAAAATATCTTGTGCAACAGAGAGCTGTCAGTGTCCTGTATACTTCAGAGAGGAGTTGTTCCTTTTTGCTATAAGAGCTGTCCCTACAGTTATCACCACCACATGCAAGGTTTATTTCCTCAGGCAAAACAGGACCACATGCCACAGTTTTAAGTTTTAATCAGCTCATAGGTTTAAACATGTAAGCAGATAGAATTATTCACATGAGTGTATACTACAAGCATGATTTTCAAGATTCCTACTCAGCACTCCATCCTTCCTTATCATAGTATTCATGCAGGGTAATGCATGTGATAAATTGGAAAAATTGAGTTGTATGCTTTTAGGCTTCATTTAGTTACAGCCCCACTGAATCACCACACTAGAAAAACACCTCTTATCCAGTTAACCTAAAAGAGTATTTTATTTAAGAAAATGCCAATGACAGCATTGGCAGTTCTTTACTATGAGAGTGGTCAGGTGCTGGAACAGGATGCCCAAAGATGTTGTGGATGCCCTGTCCCTGGACATGTTTAAGGACAGGTTGGATGGGGCTCTGGGCAGCCTGGTCATCAAATGTGGAGCCAAGCCATTCCATGATCCTATGATTCCATGACAGCAATATTTTATTAAATACCTATGGTAATGTTCTCCAGCACTCTTCCATCAATTACAGATGGAGAAGGTCATCCTCTTCTGCATTTCAGACAGCTTTAATGAGCCAATGAAGCTCAGTTATATGCTTGATAAATATATCTCATTTTATTTACTAGCACACATAAAACTCAGCGAAACATAAGTATCTGTTCACTGTGAACTGAGCCAGGATATACAAATGTAGGTATATCTTAATGGACAAATTTTATCATGAGGAAAAGGAAGGGAAGGGAAGAAGAAGCATAAAGACATGTTAATTCCAGTGGAAATAGATGTAGCTCTGGACAACCATTTTAAATTGAAGGATCTGCTCCATCAGACTTCTCATAAGTAGCAGCCAAAGTGGAGCATCTCAAGTGGCATATGTTACATGCACTTCTTAAACTTCTTACAAAAGCCCTATTCTATTTTTGTGGTCTATTTCTGCACTTATCTTATTTCACTTTGTAGTATCGTTTGCAAGTGTTTATTCAAAAGAGAGGCTTTCAAGGAAACAAATCTGCAAAAATTTGAATTTCAACAATAAAGTCTCCATCTCCAGGAGGTGACCTTCCAACTTGCTCAGGTAACAGAAAGACTTATTCTGGGGCATTTCTTGGGCTTGATCAAGCATTGGGTGGAACACCTAGGTAAGTGTTGCAGAAAATCTTGTCTTGTACTTACAGTGCCTTACCCCAAATTTTGAATTGTGCCTTATCATGAAAGATAGACCAGGGAATGAGAGCTTGTAATGTAATTTCTTTCCAGATTTTAAAGGCTCAAGGAATATTTCTTTGGAACTTTTAGCAGTATTGTCATCAACTTCAAGTGAAGAGACACCATTTAAAGAGTTGCATTTTGTCTTTAGAAAGGAGAACACAGTAGTATATGTTATTGTACACAAACTTTACCAGAATAATGTTGACTGTGGAGCTGTTTAGGAAAATCTTTCCTTTTTGTTCTATGTTTAATCATGGTCTTCTGAGACTTCACATTTTCATTTGCCTCAGAAGAGATTTGCTACTGAAATGTGCAATTCATTTCTTCAAAAAAGAAAAGTAGTAAAGAAAGAGAAAAACTTTAAAGAAAGGAACAACTAACAAGATGTTTTACCTACATCTGTATAGGTAATATGTTCCACTGAAATCCTATCTCTAAGTTCTGAAAGAAAAGTTTTACTTTCCTCCCTACTCATCACAGGCTAAGAATTTATTTACTCCGTTCGAGTAATATTAAATTCCAATAAAACATCTATTGTCTGTGAAAAATGACAACTTTCACAACAAAAGGAAAACCTCCAAGAGAGCATTAGGGTAGGGAAAGATAAGCAACTCCTGGCTGGGCCAAAAGCTTTTTAGTGAGGGGGCAGAGGCTTCAAGTTTTGGATAACAGCATGGAGAAAAAATCATTTTTTATCATTTTTCCAGTGAAGAATTGATGAAAATAGATAGTGAAGCTGTGCTTTCACCTTATAAGAGAACCTTTTTGCTTTATGCTGAGGATACACTCAAACAGTGGCCTGGGATTTTAACAAGAAACAAAAAATCCCAACCCTAAACCTGAAGGCAGATCATGCTAGCAGACATCCCCATTTCCTGTTTCAAGCAGTGTGTGAAAACAAAGCAGATATTCATCCCTGCCAGCAGCTGACCCCAGCATCTCCCACGGGCTGTCCCCAGTAATGGAGTTGGCAATCAGTCAGGAGGTGGGAACTCTGGATTCAAATCTTGGCTGTTGAGGGTTTACACGGCTCATGTGCCCTCATTCTCTCATTTTTTGTCCCCTCAGCTGCTTCCTGCCCAGTCTCCCAGTGGCCAGAACTGAAGCTGTGCTGCATGTGCAGTTGTGCATTTAGTACTAAGGTGCACCCATAGATTTCTTCCCCCACTCCTCACTTCTGTTTTGCCATTTCTTAAAGCTCTGCCTACTGTGATGGGCCATGACCTGCCTCTCCCTGCACAAGCTTTGCAACCCTGACCTACAGACTGGATGGTATCACAGAACCTCAAGTAAGCATGTCAACCAGCACAGCATAGCACTCCTTAGCAGCAGGCCTGTGATCATCTTCCAGCAGAAGATGCAGTTCATGTTGAGACCTCACCATTACTACAATTAAAAAAAAAAAATGAATGCTATCATTACAATAATGCAATTTACCTTAAATCTGCAGTGGCAGCTCAGACAGGATTTCATGGGAATCCTTACTAGGAAGCAGCTCAATCATCTGTTGTAAGGGAAAACAAAACAAAACAAAACAAAACAACCCCACACAACAAAAACAACAACAACAAAAAAAAGCCAACAGGAAAAAAAAAACAACAACAAAAAAACACCAAACAAAAAAAAAACCCAAGCAGCACTTGCTGCACAAACTTGTCAGGAAAGGGTGAGAAACAGCCAAAAGTGGATGCACTGTAATGTTAAGCATGCTGTGCTGCAGCAGGGCAGACATGGTGTCTCTAGGGAACCTACAGCTTCTCAGTTTCTGTCTTCCAAGCTAGCAAGAAATGTGTCTCCATCCTTCTGTGGCTTTCTCTTGAGGGTTTTGGCTGTGCTGTGCATGATGAATTCTGAGGCCATTAGGACAAATTCCTACAGTCTGCTTCACTTGAGTGAGGACTGTATTTTCCTTGCAAGACTTTGTAACAATGAAGTATCATTCTGGATCTTAGTCTTTTCTTCATAGACACTTTCATTTCCTACATGAGTAAACATTGTAGTTTAACATTTTTTTGAGCTAAACCTACTCCAATTTTGCTAAACAGAAGCCTGAAAAATATTGTTCAGATTTGTATTTTTAAAATGGTCTTGATGAGAGTCATGTCTGAGAATGACTGAAATTCAGGCCTCATGGAAGTAACAGACTTAATCTCAACGTAATAGTTCTCTCAGAATTTCAGATTTATCCAAATTCCTTCTGTAGTATTAATTGTTTGGCCAAGTCAGAAGCTGGACATTATTGCTTTGGATTTGGTTTTAAGGCATAATCTTGAAATTGAAGTATCCTTAGTACCAAATAGTTGTATTTTGACCCAAATTTAAATCCCAGGTTCAGAGTGCAATGACAACTCAGTGAAATATCTGGAGTAACTTTTTTTAATGTGGGCAAGCAGTGGATTCCCCCTCCTTCAACCATCCTGCAATTTCTTTCTCACGAATGTTTCCATTCTAGCTGAAAATTTTCCCAGAAAAACCAACCTCATAGAAGGCATGAGCATTTCAACTTGAATTCCTTGGCAAAGTGATAAGCAACAGAAAGCAGCACTTTTTATTGGGAAAAAGTGTTGCACAGCAGTCTTTGTACCACTCATTATTTTAATCTGTTTGTCTAGCCATGGTATTGCCAGTGAATTTATTACTTGAATATTTAGGGTGGCGGCTAAATGTCAATTACTTCTCCAGTCTTTCTTCAAACATTTAGCAAAATAAAAAAAAAGGATAAAAAAAAAAAAAAAAAGGGAAGTC
Source organism: Lagopus leucura (assembly GCF_019238085.1). Classification (NCBI taxonomy): domain Eukaryota; kingdom Metazoa; phylum Chordata; class Aves; order Galliformes; family Phasianidae; genus Lagopus; species Lagopus leucura. The sequence goes on from NW_024962272.1 coordinate 13,249,224, forward strand.
CCCTTCCCTCATGCTTGCTATGTACAGGATTGGCACCACAGACAAATCAATTCATTAAAGGATGGAGTGTCAGAATTCCCCAGAGGTCCTCTTGGTTGATTTGAAATATGTTTTTCCTCCTAAATATTGTAGTGTTTTCAGTTTTCTTAAATTTTTTGCAGTGTCTTTTTAACAGAATTAGACAACTCTATGCATAATGGTGTTGTAGTTATGCATGCTAAGACTAGAATAATTGAGACTCCTCCTTGCAACTGTAATCTGGGTTTTCTGGCTGCATTTCTTCAGCTCATGCACTGGTGAAGGAATGCATTACTCACAAACTCATTTGTGCATCTGAATTTGTACATCTTATTAATGTATTTGTCTCATGCCAAATGCATTTTGTGTTTTACAGAGCATGAAAGTGGGCTTTGCCTGCCCTAAATAATATGCATCAGTAGATGCATTGTCTGGAAAAAGGCTGCTTTAAAGATCAATGGAAAAAGTACTTGGAGGAGAAGCAAAGCTTCACCACCTGCCAGACATAATTAGATGAGAAACACAAGAAAGGCAACTGTGAGTCTAGATCTTTGCAGGCAAGAAGCACTCACAGCTAGGTATCCAGTAGAGCTGGCTATACTTATATCCACACTATGTCAACAGTGGTGAATTCAGACAAGACTTGGAGCAGGAGGGAGATAATAAAATGACAGGATGGTGGCAAATCAATCCCAAGTGTGAAAACTGAGAGTGTGGCATCATAAAAGAAGTCTGAAGTGTGACAAGTAATATGAAGGCTGAGCAGTGGCTAAGGCGATGCAAAACTCCTGGGGAGCTTCTGCATGTTGCAGTTGAAGAACTGCTTAAGGTACAGAATAATTCCAACAAAAGGATCCAAGGGAGACAGTAGGCAGGAATACATTTATTCCAGAAGTTAGATGCAGATTTCTAACCCTGGTGGAGTGAGGCTTTGGGACAGCCTTCTTTTGAAAAAAGTAAGGGTTAGATGGGTACAAAGCAATGGGATGGAGCCTGGCAGAGTGTGAGGTGATAAACTGTAGACCTCAGAGAAGAAAGGCCAGCATTACTGGTGTCCATCCCAATACTATATGCTGTTTGGTAACCTGATGCTTCCAGAGATGGGTAGAACTGCTAAACTTTCAACTCATGTTCCTTTGAAGGACAAGGGATATTGTACACAGGATATGCAAGTTTTATTTTATGTACTATATATGCTATATGGGATATACCATGTCTAAACTCCTGTTTTCCAGTCCATATGCAAAGAACAAAACTCTGTAATGAGTCTCCTTCTCACAGCTAATTTCTAAGCTCATTTTCCTCTTTAAGACCTAGAATATTTTCTGAACTCTTGTGCTCCTGTAGCTCAGAAGGCCAATGGTATCCTGAACTCCATCAGAAGAGGGATGTTTATTCCTCTCTACTCTGCCCTCGTGAGGCTCCATCTGGAGTACTGTGTCCAGGACTGGGGCCCACAGTACAAGAAGGGTGTGGAGCTGTTGGAGAGTGTCCAGAGGAGGGCCACAAGGATGATCAGAGGTCTGGAGCACCTCCAATATGAAGTCAGGCTGAGGGAGCTAGGCTTTTGCAGCCTGGAGAAGTATTCCAGTATTTAAGAGGGAATTATAAACTGGAGAGGAATCAACTTTTTACTCGGGTAGATAGTGATAAGACAGGGAGAATGGTTAAGCTTAAGCTCAAGGAAGGAAGGTTTAGATTGGATGTCTGCAGAAAGCTTTTTACAAAGAGAGTGGTGAGGTTCTGGAACAGGCTGCCCAGAGAGGTTGTGGATGCACTGACCCTGGAGCTGTTCAAGACCAGCTTGGATGGAGCCCTGGGCAACCTGGTCTAGTGCCAAATCTGGAGGCGGCCCTACCTTTGACAGCTGGGTTGAAACTTAATGATGTCTGAGATCCCTTTCAACCCAAGCCATTCTATGATTCTACAATTCTACCTCTGAATGCCATCATCTCTGCATGAACCAAAGAAGGCAAGATGTTGAGGAAGGTGTTGGATACCCTCTCATTTTACCACGCCTGTTCTCCCACCCCTGTGAAATGAAACTCAAGAATGAGATTAATACCTTCCTCTTTTCCTTTTACTTCTTCTACCCATGCTAGGCAACTAACGCCTCACAGAGCATGTGAGTTTGATTTCAGTCACTTTCCCCTTGGAAGATGTGATAGAATTTTCTATATCTCACCATATTACTCATGGAAAGTCAGTCACAATTTCACCTTCCATTAATGTACAGGATATGATCTTCTTTTTCCAGACATTTTTTCTTATTATTTCATTTGATGTAATTAAACTTTCCTTTTCATGTCCTTGGAAATCAAACAAATTAACTGCAGTTACATTTTACCTTGTTGTTGGTAAAATGATACTCAGCACTCAGCAGAATGCTCTGTGCTGGAAATACTCTGGACCCCTGAGAGATCTTCTCATGCACATGCAGATAGCATATACGAACAAAGAATGAGGAAAATCAAATCTACAGCAATTCCTGTCTAATGTTTAAACAATGTATGTAAGTATCTCCAATGTCATATGTAGCCCTTGCATTTACAAAACACAACATTTAAAATCAGTGTAGAAAAAAATGTAGAAGTTGTTATTTTTATTACTCTTTGCCACTGAAGTTGGATCTAGATATTTTTGTCAGTAATTGCTAACAATTGAATTGCTCTATTTTAACTAGCAAAGGGTACACTGAAGAATCATTCTTGACTCTCATAATTTCTCATCTTCCCGTATATACACATAAGCATATGTATATATAGATGCATAAAAATGCTTTTTCATGCTTCTAAATGACTTTTAAAACTACACAGAAAACCATAATCAAGTTTGATTAAGTGATTTTTTAAAAGAGTAGGTGTTAAGGAATTTAGTGAACTGTCCTGTCAAGATGCCAGCCCAGGCAAATCAACATTATTTCACCAAAGAGAAACCAGAACAACAGTGGGGAGGGGGGTGGAGGGGAGCGGTTCTTGAAATGGGTGCAGGCATTCAGTGCAAGCATTTTATATTAAAGAAAAGTCTGGCTTTGATGATTGTGGCTTGATTATAGGCATTACTAATTTTCTCAGTTGTCAATGGAATAGTGAATGGTGTTGATTCAGCAAATGGTGGAGATAAATAGAATAAATGATTTGGGGATCAGGATCTTGGAGTGCTTCAAAGCTGTCTGCTTGGTGTTGTTGCTTTCAATATGAAAAGGTCACAATATCACACTTAAAATAGGTATGATTGGAAAGCAGTTCAAATAGACACACAGTATCAAATAGACATACATGTCAGGAATAAACTGAGGGATGCTTTCCTTTGGCTTGGGAATAAATAATTGCTGCCTGTTCCTGTAAAACTCATTACTGACACACATTCACACATGCATACACTCATTCTCATTTGCACCACTCTTTCTCCACCATCAGGCTGGTAAATGCCCATGAGAAGACCCAGTACCTTGCAACACGAGGCAGTGTGAAAGAGGAGCCATTTGATGCATGTGACCTTGGACACTAGGCTGTGGTGCATCTCTCACATGAATCAGTCTTGCTTTTTAAAAAAGTAGTGGGCAAAGCTTTGGAACTCAGTGACCTGCAGGGACACAGTTTGAACTGCTCTGAGGATGTGTGGGAGGGATGAAGGGCAAGTTTTACAAAGGTCAAAGCCACCAAAAAAAAAAAATAAAATACGAAGCAAAGCAAAACCAACAGCCTATCACCCTGCCACAAAATACGCTGGAGAATTTCAGGCCTTGAATTGCTGATTGCCCTCACGTGAACAAGTTAAGATCCTGTGGTTTTGTCTGATCCCAGTCATGTTTAGTCTTAATCTATCTCAATCACTAGCTATGTTTTAAAAATAACATTTTGTGGTTCCAAAACATCTTTAGTTAATCCTTGCTTAGTTTGGAAGGGAATTATGTATGGAAGGATGCACGTGTCCATGTGGCTTTGATGGATACTCCCTTTACTGTTCTCATCCATCAGAAATTTTCTTGAACTACAATATATAATTCTACAGCACCAAACTTCTGAATACTGGATTCTAGATGGTATGGGTTGTTTTTTTTTTCAAGTGTGCCTAGATCTCACAATAAACAAAAATAAAAATAAAAATAAAAAATTATTGAAAATACGCAAAGTTGATATATGGATGTTCTTGGATCTTTTCCGTAATGGGAGTCAGAGGCATCACTGCTGCTTACCACACAAGAAGCCAAGGAAAGAAAAGCAAAAATTTTATAGTTCAAAGTTCACACACACAGAATTATCTGGAAAAGGTATGACATTTCACTTGGAGTTGTAGCTCTCTCTTAAGAACAAGAGCTTGGCTTTAGTTACTGAATATAAGGAATATGGTTTCCGAGATTAGTTTTCAGGATAATTGAAAGAAAGCCTTTTAAATAGTTCATTTCAGGACACCTTTTACACTCTTTTCTCAAGTGAAATATTCATTTTCATTTCTTATTCCCCTCACAAACTAGGGCCTGAGAGACTGCAAGTCTTCAGAAGTCTGGTCTCAGATTCTCTTTTTATGCTTCTTAAGCAAACACTTCTTCCATCCACTTCACCTTTTAGATATCCCATTGAAATTTTTAAACAACCAAATTATTTCAGAACAGTGTACTCTCAAGCATGGTTATTACAGTTTCCTAAAGGAGGGATCCTCTCTCAGGATCTTAAAATAGACTTGCACAGTGTGAGGGTCTAGGGTAGATTTTACAAGTGCAGAAAAACCTTGAATACCATGATATCTTCCTAGTCTGCTGTGAATATCAGGTATTTAGATTATAACTAGTGACGTATATTTCCACATCAACAACTTTTCCGAAGGAGCATTCTGATTGGCATACAATACACAACTCTTAAACAACTATCACTTTCATAACTGCAGCATTCTGTGGTAAAGACTTTATCACATGATTTTTGCAACCACATACCTTCAGAAGGCATTTTTGCTGGAAACAAGTGGGGAAACAAAGCTGTGAAGGGGCTGAAGCACAAGTCTTACGGGGAGTTGCTAAGAGAATTGAGATTGTTTACTCTGGAGAAGTGGAGGTTCAGGTGAGACCATGTTGCACTCTACAACTCCTTGAAATGAGGTGGTGGGTGGGGGTCAGTGTCTTCTCACAGGTAACAGTAATAAGACATAAGACCTCAGGTTTCAGGTTATTAGGCTATTAGGAAGCATTTCTTCTCTGAAAGATGGTCAGGCACTGGAACAGGCTGCTGAGGGAGATGACACTGTCCCTGAAGGTGTTCAAGAAAAGTGTAGATGGCACATGGAGACATGGTTAGTGGGGCATGGTGGTGATGGGTTGATGATCCAACTAGATGACCTTAGAGATTTTTTCCAATATTAAAGTTTCTGTGATTATATGATGTGCTACTGTATGTGCTGTGTGCTACTATGTGCTACTGTAGCTATCATGCACACACATCTGAGACCACAGATGAAGAAATAACAAACTTGTTCACACACAAACTTGCAAATAAAAAAAAAATGGTATGAACCAAATTAAAACCACTTACAAAACAGTTTGCAGAATTTTGGGCCTAGATATTTAGATTTTGTTTCCATGTTTTGTTTTGTTTTGTTTTGTTTTGTTTTAAGGTAAAATTACTGTGGCCCACTAATAAAAATGCACAGGCATAATGTGCAAAGAGCCCCAAACCAACCCTATGCTCTGCTGTCCATGCAACCCACAGCAACTCAGTATTAAATTTCAGAAAACATGCAATTACAGAAAACAAAACAAAACAAAACAAAAACCTCAGGGAAAAAAAGATCTTTCAAATTAGTTCTGGTTTGTGAATTGATTCCCATTCCTGTTATTTCCACTAAACAAATGGAACTGAAAAGCAATAAAATCAGTTATTGATTGTAAGGGACTTTTAGTTTCTCTACAAGCAAGTGACAATTTGGGGCAGAGGGGAAGAATATCAGGGCTATCAGTAGTTTCCAAAGCTGTTTGTAGTTTTTTGTATGATTTGAGCCAAGTTAGTGTAAATCGCCCCCCAAGAATGATGTTATAAGTGGTACACAGCAGTCAGTTCTATAACTAAGCAATGATTTATGCAGCTGTCCATCTATTGCATGCACAATACAGAGTGTAGCTACCTGCATGGTGCTGCCTGCTCAGCGCAGGCAGACACAGCCACCAGCAATGTGCAGCATGGCAAAAACAGAGGAGAGAAGAGTAGCTAAAGGACACTAAAATCAGCAGGAGCTTTAAGACTTTGATTCAATCACAGACATCTTTAGATCTACAGATATGCAATATAGATACACAGTATCTTTCATTTTCTTTAATCGGTTTAAAGGACTGAGATAAGCCATTGGGAAATTCCATGTGAACAAGACTTGAAGCCAGGTGCTAGTGCTCCTGTTTTGCCCATCTCAGCTAAGCACTCCTTGAAATAGCTCTGCTAAATCAGGGGTACTACTTATTTTGGCAGCATCTTTATGCCAGAGAATGGGATTTCTCAGGCACAGTGCTGCAGTCCACACATAGGAATGCAGCAGAGTTTAGTCTGAAGTTGGCATATATGTTTGCTGTTTTCAGTTTTTATGATGTACAGGAAATTGTGCTTTCACTGTGTAAGTAGGATTTAGAAGAGGATTTTAATGCTAAAAACATGTGCATTCCTGGGCTGTAAATGACACTTTCACAATGAATCAGAGGGATACAGAATATATCTCTTTTGTTTACCAAAGACTGGCATATCATTACATCTCAACCAACAGCCTTCTTAATGACAACATTCTGCTACTTCTAACAACCAAATGTTTTTTCACAGTAGGGCTCAGACAGTAGTTTTCTCTCAGGAATCTGCTAGTTTGTTGTCTTGTTAGATGCCATTCATCTTTATTTCCAAATTTTCACATACAGAAGAGAACACTTGGAAAACATTTAAACATTTGCAGTTGGAAGACAATCACAGTGATATAATGACTGTCCTTCAATGCCTTAATTAAGTTCAATTTAATCAGCTTTTGAAATCTTAGATGCAATCAGTGGCTAACCAGATCTGTGTTGTATTTGCACTGGAATACTACCATAGAGAAGGAAAATTGATCTGACAAACTTAAGCAGCAAAAATTAATAGAATTTCTACAGTATTTTTTAAAAATATACATATCAAAGAAAATAGCTTGGAGCATTAAGGATGAATTAACAGAAAGTATTAGTTCATATATGTATGCAACACTGTAACTTATAATTTTACTTTTCTGTCACTCAATTCAGAAATTTGAAAGTACACAGCTGAACTGTGACATTTCTCAGAATCCAGGTGAACTGTCAAGGCCCCTGTGTTACTCATCCCCACCACTATTTTCCTCAGACACCAAGAATACAGAGCTTCTCTCATGCCCACATGGTCATCCTTGGAAGTTAACTGGCATTTCTTCAGTGAATGATACCCAAAGGAGAGGTTTGTTCTCCTTTCACTGAATGAGAGAATGAGGTGTGAAGAGGCTGTCCCATGCTGACATGTGAGCCAAGCAGTGAAACTGGCTTCAGCTACATTACAATATTGTATATTCTCTACATCTATGTATTTGTGAAGCACATGTGTCATTTAATTGTGTACTTGCACACATAGTACGTGTAACTTAATACAGAACAGTATGGCTAAATGCAAAGAGCCTTTTGGGATTACACCTGCTTGTGCAGGAATATAAGGGTTTCTTTCCCAACTTGTAGTCTATCCACAGATGCCCACTGAGAATTTGTTCATGATTTTATATTCTGACCACAGAATTGTCGCTCTTTTAACGCTCTCTTGGAAAAAAAATCAAAATGATATTTTGAAAAAGAATCTGGACATGAAAAACAACTTAGACATCAAAACTTTTCCAACTTTCCGACTAAGCCATCTCTTTCCTACTTATTCAAGTAACCTTTCTCCTACTTATGGTAGTTTTAAATGAAAACAAAAATGTTACATTTGGAAGTTAGGGACGCTAAAATTGTGGATAAGCATTTCTTTTTCTTTTGGATGTCTGGTCACAGAATAACTCCACTAAGGAAGGAGTTTACCAAAGCAAATGTAATAAAACGTACTCTACATTCTCAAAGTAGCATGTGTTAAGATTGTTAGGTGATTATGACTGTGGTGAGATGAGCTTTTAAGAGAAATATGTGAGGGCTGCCTTACAGAAGACCTATTATATTCCTGTGTTGCTGCACCAGCATTCCTGAACAGAACTTCTACAGAAACCCAAGACACCAACCAGCATTGGAGGGGAATGAGTTGTTTTGTATCAACAGATACACTATTATGTATCTTTTATGTTATGTTTCAGAGCATAAGAAACAACACTGTTTGTGATAAGGGCTAAGATATTTCAATAAGAATTTTATATACACAGCAATTATTGAATTTGTGAAGCCAGTTTATGAAAAGTTTATGCATCTTTGGATGAAATGACAAGCAGGATCTTCTACAAAGCCCTCTCAATGTCTGAATCTGGCTCTGAAATTTGTCACTGCGTCAGAGGGAGAACAGCTCTGTGTTTGCGACAGGGCTCACACAGAAGTCTCTGGTGCCCAGCAGGATTCGATTCTCCTTGATGCCCCACAGCTCCCCTGGTCATGCAGATAGCTGTATCAGATCAGATAAGCAATGAAAATTCTATATATAGAGCCAACCAATTGTAGGCTTTTCTACCACATGTTCATTTCACCTGATTCTCAGTATCTTGAGATATAAAAATGTTAAGATACTACAGATGATCTAGCTACAGATTAACCTTCCTTTTCAGTCTTTTTCTCCGTGCTCTCTATTCAGCCTCAATTCAGGATTTGTGAGAGAGAGCTGTAAATTCATTTATGTGTTTGAATTGTATCCAGAAAGTAGGATTTGTTTTGTGTTATTTTTTTGGTGTTTTTTTTTTTCTGTAGTGTTGCTAGAAAACAAATATCCATGCTATAGTATTAGTCAGCAATATCCTTTGCCTCCCTAAAGAAACACTTAGAAAGTAAAAAGACAGTGAAAGCACATGGCACTCTCCTCACCTGACAGAGGCTTTGTGGGGCTACAGTCACAAACATTTTGGGGGCTAGAATTATCTTTTTATCTTTCCAGGCCCTTGTTTTATGATGCATCAAAAGTCAGGAACAAAATTGCAAATCTGAACATAATATAATTAGGATCCTTTCAAAACCATCAATTTTTTCCTAAATTATTTTTGTACCCATCCCAAGAATGTTGTATGCTTTCCAGCAAGTAGTAATATGCCTGTTTGCTTTCATTGCAAAGATGCTGTGGTTTTATTTTGTTGGTTTTTTTCCTGCTCTTGTTGATATGATATAAGAAATTAAGTCCAGATGAGTCACAGTTGTGTTAGAGCAAGCCAGTGTTTATAAGGAAGCTTTCATATTGGACTGCATTTCTCTGGATGAGGACTTCAGTCAGGTACATAGCCCTGACAAACGCTGTCAAATCTATAATCCTGTAATACATACCAAACACGTCACAGAGTGAAAACATTACATTTTGGACTTGTTCAGCATCTCTTGCAGCACAGAAAGCAGCTGCATGTAAGGGAACCCAATGCCTTGCTGGCACCAGCATCTTAATAACGTACAGGTCTGGGTACAATGAAAGCTGGTGGGAGAGAAGGAAAAAGCTTAACAACATAATGAAAGAAAATTTTGAAACAAAACAAAATGAAGAGCAATGTGAAGACTAGCTATTTTACTGACAGCTTTAATGCTGCTGAGAAACTGTACTCTTGTGTTATGGCACAGAGCTATGTTACAATCTATTTGGCAGAACACACAATTCTGTTTATTCATCAATTTTTTTTATTTTAATTTTTATTTTTTTGCACATTATGCTTGGTGATACTGTATCAAATTAAAGGTCTCAGAAGTTGATATTTTGCCTACTTATCTGAACTTTGGTATAATTCCTTTTCCTGTTATATTTCCAATTTGGCATGGTGGATGGGAGATGAAATCAAGCCTTCTGGGTACACATTGCAGATTGATTTGTGGTGTAAATACTTGTTCTTCACTTAAAAATTCCTAAAAGTATGGAGTTTCTCATTATAATCAAGTTATAACCCAATGGTTCTCCAGTAATTCCTATTGATATTCTGATATATTTACAGTCCTGGTCCCAAGGGATTTGCTGCTGACAGGGCAAAGTGGGGACAGGGCCACCAGGGAGCACTCTCATAGGGCCATGTTCACAGCAACTTAAAGAGGCACGTGGAAAGGCAACTGACCTCTGACTCATTGTCACTTTTTACACTTGCAGCTCTTTGTATTTATGCCCTATTCAATTTATGTCAAGTTTCAGAGTATCAGCTATCATAGAACAGAGCCATAAAAGCCATAAAACACTCTCAAGGATTTTAAAACTACTTTAAATATTACTGTAGCAGACAGTATGTCTATTTCATTGTCACACTGTCGCTTGAATGTTTTATTAGCACCCTGACATCTCATTTATCACAATCACAGTTCTAAGCACTTGAATTGGAAAAGTGTTTGTTTTATTTTATTTTTTCATCTTTAATGCATATCGTAGGGGCTTTTGCATTTCCCAATTAACTTCACCAATCAGTTCCTTCATTCTTTTAAGTTCCTTGAATACTACATGTTATCAACGGTACATTTTATCTTGCTTCCCTTCAGCATTTTCTTTATACCTTCTAAAATGAGAGTATAGCACCTTCCTCCGGAAATATCTTTCTCTCTCTTTTTTTTTTTTTTTTTTCCCTTGGACTTTTCATTTCAGGGGAACGTAGCTGCAATTTCATGAATGGAATTCACGAAGCAGGGATGCAAATTTGACTTCTTAAGGAAGACTATGATCTGAAATAGATATATTTTGGTTTACAAATGATAGTATTTGACTGATTTCTACTAAAAATAAGAAAAATCAACTTGAAGTAGGTAGGGAGTTTTTAGAGTTATCTTTCTTCAAGAAACTTCTGTCTGAACATTCATCTGTTTCAAAGGTCTCATAACAGGGATAACTTAACTTTGCCTGTGGAACCACTGTACTTATCCCTGAGTGCCAGTACTGTGCATATATGTCTAACTGAACCAGTAGCCAGATAATGTTTCTTAAAACACATAGCAGTCAATGGGGAGGAGAGAATGACAGAATCACGGAATCACAGAATGGCCCAGGTTGGAAGGGACCTCAAGGATCATGAATCTCCACATGCAGGGCCACCAACCTCCCCATTTAATACTAGACCAGGCTGCCCAGGGCCTCATCCAGTCTGGCCATGAACACCTCCAGGGACAGTTCTTAATTGAAAAAACAACAACCTTCCAATAGTCTAATAGGATATGTACATGGCCCTGAATCCAGAGCATGGTGGACAGTGTCAAGTATTAGATGAAAGGAAGAGTTTAAACTACCTTTCATATATATAATAGGTGGATAACCTGTTCTGCACGTGCATTATGTCATGCTGTAGTTCCTCTTTACTCCTCCAAGACTAAATCATTGAATCATTTGGCTCAAAAGTTTGTATGCAGATCTCTGATAAGCAATTTTCATCTGAAGATAAAGTGAATCACTGGCTGTATTGATCCATTCATTCACTTTTCTATTTCTTTGCCATAATGACTGGATTTCCCAGCTATAAACTGAAACAAAGTGTTTTGGGCAGCCTCTGTGAGTCCAGAAATCTCCCACTGCTCTTTGTGTTTCACCTCTATATCTCCTGTCTAGCAGAGGATTTCCCACAGTGCTCTCTGTTGTGTTGTTTTTTTTGTTTGTTTGTTTGTTTTGTTAAGTAAACACTTAAGGAACAACCAAATGCTTGCTTTCATTGTTGGTAAATGATGGTGGATGTGACTTCACAAGCATTTCCCTTTCAGTCTGATTCACTCTGCATTTCTAATAAAGGCGCAGGCCATGTTTTATTAATGCTGGTTACATCTGTATTTACACTGTTAGAAGCTATTAAATATCAATGTTAACCACTTAAAGTTTAATCCACAAACTTATTGTGGCCTCTCTGGGTGACAAGGCTATATTTTATGGCTTCCCCCTGAAGACCTCTCAGGTTAAGCCAAAAAAAAAATGCTGTCGCTTGATGTTAATAGCTTGGACAGTATTGTGGAGCCTGTAAAACCTCACTCCTGCTGTTATGTGGGTTCTTCAGCAACTGTACAATCTGTAAGCTATAGCTGCAAAATGTTTTTCTTAGCCAAGGTAGCTATAATCTGAAACAAATATTAAAAATTATAAAAGACTTCTGTCCGTAGATATTCATTCACTTGCATCACTGCAACAGTAAAATTGGTTTCAGTGGGTGTTTTGGTTTTTTTTTCACTTGTTCTCTATATCTGTACAAAAGAGGAAGCAAAAATGCAGATGTCATATAGGTCCATTCACATTTACTGTCAGAAAAATGCTCATTCTTGAACAGTCTTGAGCAGTCCGCAAAAGAGGCACACTTCAGTGCTAACTTTGCCCCTTAAGATATCACAGCCAAATACCATGTGTGGAGTCCTGCTGATCCTTGTGCAACTAGTGCTTGGCGTGAATTTGACCACTGATTATGTCCATGAGTTTTTAAGTAGATTGCAAATAATTAATTTCAGGCTTAATTTGTGGTCCTTTCTGCTCTTTACAAAGCACCAAAGTAACTACAGAAAAGCAATTTGCTTTGGTTGTGTTTCCAGAGACTTAGAGCTTTACTTAGTCCAGAGACTGAGCTTTACTCAGGTCAATTTTCCTTATGGTGAAAAAGAGGATATTTTTTCATCATAACTGCATATTAAATACAAATTTGCCAACCCCAGAAAACTCTTTTGGTTGCACAGGTCCAATCTAGCAACAGACAAGGGAGAAATGTAGAGAAGCAAAATCTAGCTGACAATGTACCTGTCAACTTTGCAAAAACATCAATAAATCTGTTCCACAAAATGTGACTGATACAAACAACAGAAGATGGAGAGCTATAAAAAATAAACCAATAAATACACACTTTTTGATAGTATCTACCTGTCTACGTAAGACTGGATGCAGATTCCATGTTTACAAATATTTTTGCGGTGGTTTAGTAGAAAGAGAAGTCATGTAATGCATGTGTATTAAAACTCATAAGAACAAATACATATACACAGGCATATCTTCCAAAATTTCTCAGATTTTCATGAAAACAGATTGTGCTGCAGCATGACCAGCAGCATATAGCAGAAGATAGGGTAAGAGCCACAGAAAGGTTCAGTCTCAATGCCCACTTAGCATAGTTACCTGACTCCTTTACTAGAACCAGACTTCATCTGCAGGTATGTTCATCCACATCTAGTGGCAGATCAGAAGTGGATGGTTGCTTAAGTAAAAGTGGCAAACTGACATATCCAAGCTCCTTTAAATATACTTCAGAGCATGAACTTTCCGTATTAGAAACTGCTAACCTGTGTGACTGAGTAGGTGTTTCTTCTAAACAGACACAGTGTGAAACCCCATGCCTTGACATTGGTTAAAATCACCAGAGAGACTGAAATCCTTGGAAAGGGATAAACTGACTGATTCCTCAATGTGATGCTTAGCCATCAATATAAATGTCATAACTTTTCATTAACTCACTGCTGTAGAAAGCATTCACAGACAGAAGAAAGAGAAGCCAACCATTGCTAAACCTCACTACTATACCTCAGAAAGACACAGTTCTGGAGAAGTCTGATCTTCTCCCCTTTTCAGTCAGAACCCAAATCCCTGGAAACAGTGTGGAGTAGTTTTCTTGACGAACAGGGTGAGCAAAGCAAAGAAGTCAGTAATACATTGGACTGTTATTTCTTCATACTATTTTCAGACAGTTTTGACTGAAAAGACAAAAATGCAGTAAAACTGGCACTTAAGCATACCAGTATGTGTACTTCATCAGAGTGCAGTACTAGCACTGCATTTAGTACAAAGAAAATAAAAGCCAAGAGTGAACTTTTGGCCCAAATAATTTCAGCTGAAGCTTTGCTATGGTCTTTAAAGGTCTGTTTTTTACCACAAGTATTCAGGTAGGGTCAGTGTAACCCACTCTTTTCATGGACTTTATTTTTGAACACATTTTCTCCTGACTGGTTAGGGTGTGTTGAAAATATTGAGTTAAAGAAAAGCAAAAGAAGGAGGGGAGAAAAAAAGAGATAGTGATTTGTGTTCATGATAAAAGTGTTTTTCTGCAATAACAGAGAATGTGGTCAAACCTTTTACAGGTTACATTTGCCACGTTATATCTCCTGCCAGACGAATACAATCTGGGGCCCGTTACCCCCACTTGCAGTACTGTTTCATAGTTATGAAGTCATGACAGCTGTGATTGCCAGTGTGAAGAATAAAGTCAGTGGAAAAAGTTTGGATAGTTTCCCACCACATGCTGGCCAAAAATAAGTTAGCTGGAATTAAAACAGAAATGCAGAAAGCTAGCAGGGGGAGAAGAGCAAGGGAACATGTTGTGGTTTTACACTAAGACACGGGTGGAGGCATGACTCCAGGGCCAGACTCTGGCTTTGTTCCATCTCTGTGGGACCCTGGAGCTGATGAAAAGTCTGAGGTGCAACCATGAACCCAGTTTGCCTAAATGTGTCCTACCTCGTGGAAATTGGTTCTTGCCATTTCCTGCTTCTCTAAAGATTCACAAGCCATTTGAATTAACTTCAGTCCCAGTTTAACAATAACTACACGAGTGCACAAGCATGGTCCTTGCACCTGAGGAAATATTTTATATGATCTATAAACTCACAATGTTCCATTTGAGTGTGGGATGCAGTTGCTAATCAATAATGTGTTGCCAACATTTGAACAAGGGAATCCACAGAAAGTCTGCATTTGCTGTGACAAACACAACTGCTCCCTTTCCCTGTGGGTCCAGAGCTGTGTGCATTTGCAAAGCAAGATCCAACTTCTGCTTTCCTCATAAACCATTTCTGAAAAAACCTTTTCTTACATCATCTAAGCAAATAAAAAATGCTTTACAAATTTATATTAATGGAAAATGTTTCTGTTTCTTTTGTGAAAAAAATGCCAAGTTGCTGAGAATAGTATAACATTCAGCACATTTGGCTGAGTTTGTGAAGAATGAAGATTGCCAACATTCATTTTTTTGCATTAGATAACTGATTCTTGCCACTATGAGATTTATCGCAAAGATGAGAATTCTGATTATTCTGATATTCAGAATACCTGGGAGAAACCTAACAAAGATGTCCCTTTTATCAAGGATGACAATGAGATGTCCAGAGAAGGTGATGTGTCTGATACAGAAAAATGGGAGTCAACTGCAGATCTTTCAAGGACCATGAAGAATCATTCTGTCATATCTCTGTCTTTGACTGGTCCAAGTGAACATTATCATTTTAGTCCAGTAAGCCTGTGCTGAACATGATTTTGTCAACCAGCGCCCAGGACCCCAGAAAGCAGAGAGTGCAGTGACAAAAGAAAAAAGACAACAGCTTCTAAAAAAGTGGATTGGACAGAAAAGGACTAATGAGTTCCAAATGACCAGAGAATCTCATAGTCTTATATAATATAATCTTATATATAATCCAGAGAATCTTCATATAATGAAGGTACAGTGTTTAATAACTGCAGGTAAACTTGGCCTGTGCTTACATTCTATAGTTTAGGATAGTTTCCAATGTTTTTATCTTGCCAGTGCCTATAGTGTCAAATACTCCCACTGAACTGTTTGCCTTGGTAAGAGGTGAAATCCTCAGGTTTTCCCATGCAATAAGAAAAAGACCAGAAAACCACCAGAGATCTTTCTGGTTTGTTGCAGAGATTACTCACTCTAAAGTCATGAAAATGTCTGGAAAATGATGAGTAGGAGCCCATGAAGGTGGATCCTCTGTAGAATACTGATATGAACAGCCATGACAAACATCCTGAAAATGGTGAGGGGACCAGGCATTTTCACTGTTCAGAGAATGGAAAAGAACTAAGTCATGTTCAACGTACAGAGAATGGAGGAGGCCAAGTCAAGCTTATTGTCTAGAATTTGATGAAGAGGCTATGGTAGAGGGTCCTCCAAAATGTGTCAAGAGACCCAGAAATGCTGAATATTTAGAGAACAAGCATACTGACTAGACAGAGAATGATGAGAGGCACAAACACAGTCATCATTCAGAGAACAAGAGGCACATACACAGCCACCATTTTCCATCCAACAGCAGCAGTGTGGGCCACAGGCATGGCCATTATTCCAAAATGTCATGAAACCAAGTTGTGTTCTCCATCAGGGGACAGTATGGAAACAAATTATGTTCACTGTTGAGAGACTGGATGAAGGTATGGCCACTTTACAGAGCATGGCAAGTGGCAAGGACATGGAGACCATTCAGAGAGGGACACTGAGAAATGGCATAGCTATTGTTCACAGAAAGCCAGGGGGCAGAGTCATTCCTGTTGCCCAGAGAACAGCAGGATGCCCATTATGAAAAAATAAGATTCTATGAAGAAAGCTACTTTTGTGGTTGCTTTTTTTTTTTTTTTTTTTCCTGTTGTTGAGGCTGGGTAGCAGAAGAGAGAACGGGAGTCACGTAGGGCTGAGCTTTTATCTTCTGCATGAAAGCAACGATTTCACTGTAAATCTAAGTTTGGCAGGTGATCTAGCTTACCAAATGACATAACTGTTGTTGTCTAAAGTGGCTGATATCAGAAAAAAAGGTAAATAAAAATGGAGCAATGCAAGAAAAAGAAATAAATAATGAATTTCTCCTGTATTAGGTTTTACTGATGTCTCCTCAAGCAACGTATCTAGAGTATTCATCTTCATCTTAAGCACAGGTTTACATGATTATTAGGTTGTAGATTGAAAGGGACCTAATGAGATCATCCAACCCAAACACTTACTAAACCATCAGTTATAAATGTGGGTTTTCAAAAGCCCTTGCACTTCCGTTTCCATCTTTAACACCATTTACAAGTACTAAGCTTTTAAAAATGATTTGGATTTTGCTCCTTCTTAAGCAAAAGAATATTTACTTAAAAATGACTGAACACAAGCACCACAATGCAAGAGGATGATGAAATTATCACAGGGAGGCTATCAAGATGATGAACAGTCTGAGGGCAAGGTGTGTGAGGAGCAGCTGAGGTCCCCGGGTGCATTCAGCCCAGGGAGCGGACTCCTCACAGGGAGCGGAGGGGCAGCGCTGAGCTCTGCTCTGTGTGACAGCGGCAGGGCCGAGGGAACGGCATGGAGCTGTGTGAGGGGAGGGCAGCTGGGGGTTGGGGACAGTTCTGCACCACAGGGCGGTGGGCATGGGATGGGCTGCACAGGGCAGCATGCACGGCCCAGGTGCCAGAGTTCAAGGAGTCTTTGTACACTGCTCTCAGACGTGTTCAGGTTTTGAGTGGTAGCGTGTGGATACAGCAGTTGGATTCCATGCTCATTGTGGGTCTCTTCCAATTCAGAATATGCTGTGATTCTGTGATTCCAGGAGACCGGCTATTTCGTTTCACAAAACAATGAGTGTGCCCACAACCACAGTAAAAGGAATATGTGTACTGTTCTGCCTGGTGTAGGGAAAAGAATTTTGCTTCACTCTAACAAACCCAAGTAACTATACACATTTGTCCATAATGATGTTATTTCCAATGACCTAATCTTATTGTATGGGTCAGAAACTCTCCATTGTTCCAAACCTTCCGAATTTGTGATGAAGTTCACTAGAACGTACCAGGGATGTACAGCAACAATGATGTCTTTGTCTTTTTTCACTGCAGCTCACACGGGAGGAACTCATCTTTGCCTTATTTAGAAATAAACTTTTTTTAAAAATTATTTTGAAACAACTCACAATGTTAACTCAGAAGAGGCTGAGACTGATTTTTCTAATCTTTACTTGTTTATGATTTTAAAGCTAGTAAAAATAAGATTACAAAATCAAACATTATCAAAGCCATATACAAGAAGATTAGAGAATGAAACATTCTATTTCTATCTGATCCCTCTCAACAATTGCATCACTACCATTGCGTCAATACTTGTGACTGCTCTGCCAGCAAAAGCAAAGAAAACAAAGAGTTTAATGGGAAATGTGAAATACACATTAAAAGCTTCCTTTCCAGTTCTATTTAACCTCCAGAGGCTCATGTAGGTTGGAAGTATGAGTAAGAAAATGTGAACTATTGCTTGCGTTTTGTGCAGACATGAGCCTGTAACAAGGATGAAGCAGAGCAAAATTGAACCCACTGGACTACAGTCATAGTGTGGACACTTCAGAAAAAAAAAACAAATCACCAGAAGTTAGGAAGCTGACAGATATTTCATTGGTCATCTGACCAGTGCATTATATGTATACACCAATATATTTCTCTTTCCCTAATCATTTCCATCATGTGTTTTCCTTTGTGTTATGTTTCTCCCTCTGTCTGAGATACAGACTTGTGTATTTGGAAGAGAAGTGGAGCTCCTGAAGACAAAACATTTTAACATCTCAGGGGATAGAATCCAGGCTACATTTGATCAATGCACAACACCTACATTGGCCTAAAAATTGAGAGTGAGATCATTTCCAGCTCTGGTCAGAGCTCTTAACCCATAGAGGTGGCCCAAGGCTAGTCCTTACTGTAAGTTGAATGCCACAGGCAGAGGATAAAGGAATCTGAGAATTAGAGCATGCAGTTTTCAGGTAATTAACACATCACTACCTTTTTTTTCAGAATGACCACAAACACACTTGCAAGCAAATTGGGTAGAAAAAGGAAAGCAATAAAATAGGAAGAGCATTCAGAAGGAGAATCATAGAGTAATCTGGGTTGGAAAAGACCTTCAGGATCACCAAGTGCAACCAGCAACCTGGCTTACAAAGTCTCATCGCTAAACTATGCCCCTTAGTGCCAGGTTCACACATTTCCAAGATGACAACTCCATCACTTCCTTAAGCAGCCCATTTCAATGCTTGACCAGTCTCTCTAGTCTCTCCAATCTAAGCTAGCCTTAGTGCAATTTAGACTGCTTCTTTACATGCTATCACTTGTCACCTGGAAAAAGAGAATGACACCCTCCTTTCTGAAATCTCAAGTAGCTGTAGATAGCAATGTGTTCTCCTCTCAGCCTTCTCTTCTCCAAATGAAACAACAATAATTTCCTCAGTTTCTTTTCGTAAGTCTTCTTTTCTAGCTCTTTCAGCAGCCTCACTGCTCTTGTCTGCATGTGCTTGAGCAACTCAGTGTCTTTTTTGTGAGAAGCCCAGAGTACTCAAGGTGCAGTCTCACTAGAGCTGGATACAACAGTACAATTAGTTCTCTAGTTCTGCTGGTCACAATATTTCTGATGCAGAAGTGCATTGCCTTGGCAGTACAACTACAGCCTAAGATGGTTTATATGTTTTTAATTATGTTGATTCTCAATCTACTAGAATAGACTAAGCCAAAACCAAAACAAAACAAAACAAAAAAACCATCTCTACAGCTCTGCAACTTCTTAGTATTAACCATAGACATTTGTCTTCAGAGCACTTTATCTTTTAAAAAATTGTCAAAGGACTGAATATCTTTGATATTGCTTCTCTAAGTCCTTAACATTACAGCAAAAGGAAGTTAAGCTGAAGAAACAAAGTTGTTTTTTGTTGAGGCAGAGGGGGGGCGTTGGAGTTGCATGAAGATGGGGGAGGGTAGCCTGTGAGGCCTAACCAGCCCCAAGTGCAGTGCTTTCATTTTTTCCTGTCTGAAGCATTTTGTTTTGTATCATGGCTGTTACTTGTCTTCTGGGACTGGGGTTTCCAGAGGCAATTTCCATACACAGACACATACAGGCAGTGTAAATAGAGGTGAATGTGATTGCTTGCTGTATGTGGTGCAGTCCAATTGCATTTGCTTAAATTAGAAATCACAAGCATAACTTCCTTCCCTTTCTGTTTTTTCATTGATCTTGCTTTTGAGTATTGTATTTACTGTGCATCGCACAGCTGCATGAATTCTTAAGTATAGTATCACTCCTGCAGCTGATCAGTGTGTCCTTCCCATTGCTTAATCCTGGTTCAGATTTGGCTGAACTGTATAATGCAGCTGAAGTCAATAGACAGATCCCCAAAGTAAAATAAACTTCATAGTTTTCCTTCTGTACCATTTTTTCCCAGTACACAAAATCATTAGATACCTAGGCCTGCAATATTCTCTGGGACTAGAGTCCGCAGCAAATGTGAATGACTGCACAAAGGAACAACACAAAGCAGCACTGGGCAAGAGAGATGCTGGCTTCTTCTCATAAACACAAGTTCTCAAATTCTCATGCTTTCATCTTTGATGTTATCCATAATCCACTGAAATAATAATCCACGGGAAGCCAATTAATTCAAAGGCAAGAATGCTGCAATTTTAGAATTACTGCTATTTTATTGGATGGAGACAAAATGAAATGAACTATATATATATATTCTTATCCAGTAGATGAAGCTGCCAAATTAACTAGGTTTCTGTTTTGAGCAAGAATTACCCTCACTTACTTATTAATTCCTTGCAATGCTTCTGGAAAGGGTGGGCAAATTCTTTCTGCATTTATTGCCCAGCCCCACAAGGGGTGAGAGGATCACAGGAAAGGGCAGCATTTGTTGTGACTGGCAGTTTGTACTTCATTACACACATACACAAAAAAGGAAGAAATATGGATACATTGAAAAATGGCAAACTTATGACAAGCAAAGCTGGAGCCTGGTTTGTTCTGCTTCAATTCTTTACCAGCATATGACCATGAGGGTGGGCTAATGCACTGCTATCATCAGCATTTTGCACATGTGACTCAACTAAAAAGTCATGAACTCTTTAAATATCTTGCTTTCCTTATGTGCAAAGTACCAGTGCTCTGAAAGAAGACTGCAGTCTTTTGCTTTAAAACTGCTAGACAGCAGAGAAGGAAAAGATCCCTGCAGTGCACTGTGAACTGTTCTGTATACTCATTAGTGACTTCATCCTGTGAGCTGAGTACTCTGGCTCAGATCCAGGAAGGCACAAAGTATACATTTAATTTTCAGCATGTGTGTAGTGTCATTAACTGTAAGTGCATGCTTATGTGCTTTCCTCATTCCTGCTTCAGTTCTGTGATTTAATATAAAAGGTAGTGCTGGCATTTTGGCGTTGAGAATGTTTTGGAGGGGACCTAAATGAAACTCCTGAAACCCTCCCACTGCGTGCAAGAGTAGCGAGAAAGTACAATTGAATGTTTCTGATTTACATGATATCCCTGCCTGAATGCTGCACTTTGAATGAGCGTTGAATGCAAACTTCTACCTGTTTGAATGCATATTGATTCATGCTATTAAAGTGGGCAGCATGGGTAATGGGAGGAGTAAGCTGGCATGCTTTCAGCAAACAGTGAGTACATTCTCTTCTCAGTTAGGCAATGCAGTTCTGCAGCTGCAAAGAAGTTATTTTTCCTTAAATTATAGCAGTATCATAGTAGTACGGCCGAGTCCAGCTTTCACTCTGGACCCTTAAGCATGCATTTTTGCCAATATAAGTCTCATCTACAAAATAGTTGTAAAGAAACTACACTTTGGTGCCGGGAAAGATTATAAAGGTTATTCATCTTGAGGGAGATCCCACAGCATGTATGGGACAGATGGGGATCAGGCCCAGCCAGCATGGGTTCATGCAGGGCAGGTTCTTGACCAGTGAGTTCTCCTTCTATGATTGAGTGACTTGCCTGGTGGATGAGGGAAAGGCTGTTGACGTAGTCTACCTAGAGTTCAGCAAAGCCTTTGACAATGTCTCCCACAGCATTCTCCTGAAGAAGCTGGCAGCCTGTGGCTTGGACAGATACACTCTTTGTTGGTAAATAACTGGCTGAATGGCCAGGCCCAGAGAGTGGTGGTGAATGGAGTAATTCAGCTGGCAATCGGTCATGAGTGGTGTTCCCCAGGGGTTGATACTGGGGTCTGTCCTGTTCAGTATCATTACTCATGTCCTGGAAGAGGGCATTGAGTGCACCCTCAGTAAGTTTGCAGATGACACCAAGTTGGCAGGAAGTGCCAATCTGCCTGGGGATAAGAAGGTCCTATAGAAGGACATGCTGGATCGCTGGGCTGAGTCCAAAGGAATGAAGTTCAACAAGACCAAGTGCCAAGTCCTGCACTTTGGCCATAACAATCCCAGGTATTGCTGAAGGCTTGGGGCAGAATGGCTAGAAGACTGTGCTGAGGAATGGACCAGGGGTGTTTATCGATGCATGAACTAGAAGTGTGCCCAGGTGGCCAAGAAGGCCAGTGGCAACCTGGCTTATATCAGAAATGGTGTTGCCATCAGGGAAGTGAGTATCCCTCAGCCCTAACCCTTTGCAGCTCTAGTGCTGTGTTCAGTTTCGGGTCTCTCACTGCATGAAAGAAATTGAGGTGCTGGAGCATGTCCAGAGAAGGGCAACAAAGCTGGTGAGGGATCTGGAGCACAGGCCTTATGTGTAGTGGCTGAGGGAGATGGGATTGTTTAATCTGGAGAAGACGAGGCTCAGAGGTAATCTTACTGCTCTTTATAACTATCTGAAGGATGACTGTGGTGAGGTGGAGGCTGACATCTTCTCCCATGTAAGTTGACTAAAGGGAATGGCCTCAAGTTGTGCCAGGGGAGATTCAGATTGAATGTTAAGAAATACTTCTCCAAAAAAGTAGTCCAGCACTGGAATGGGCTTCCCAGGATGGCGGAGCAGTCACTGGAGGTGTTCAAGAAATGTTTAGATGTTGTACTGAGGGACATGGTTTGTTGGGAAATACTGGTGACAAGTGAACAATCGAACTAGATGATCTTAGAAGTCTTTTCCAACATTGGTGATTCTATGACTATGGCTCTATTATTCTATGATCCTTTTACCATTTGGCATGGGTCCATTGGGAAGGAAAAGTATTCCTGAAGTACTATTGTTCATTTTGAAATCTTTCTCTGCGACAGTGCTGTCCTCAGAGAAGAGATATTTTCTTCCTCTGTCTCTACAGTCTGCCACCTGCTGATTTACATTTGGAGACACACAAAGCAAACTCCTGGCTTCAGCCATGTGGCAAACACACAGGGTGAACTAAGCATTTTCTTTTTTTCATGCTTTCTTTGTTTCCATGATATGATGGAACCGTCATGATAAGATGGTAATGATAAGTTTCTTCTTAGTACGTCTCCTTCTCAAGCTGGTACATGTGCACTATTATGCCTACTTTGTGAGTTAAAGATCCATTAGGGACAGGTTAGCACTGTGGCCATTCACAGTATTGTGCAGATTGTATAATTAAAATTAAGCAGGTGAGGAGTGCCTAAGCCATTTAACACTGTTGCATCTTATAGTAGGATCAGATAGGTACCCAGAACAAGTGAGTGGAGTAAGGTTGTAGAAGCTGGCCTCCATCTTCAGAGCTGTTTGTATTCCATGTCATGAACACTTAGTGAGCACTGTTGGTGGGATCTGCCCTATATCTAGCAGCTTTGTATCTTGGGAATGACAGAATGCAGTGGTTCCTATCTGGAGGCTCTTGGATGCAGGAAGTGCCTCAGGAGCTTGGGGACTGCTCCATGTAGCCCTGCTGCCCTATCCCACCATTGCAAAGCAAGGGAAGTATAAAATGAACTACCTGCTTCCTTTCCCCAGAATTAAACCTGGGTTTTCCCAGCAGAGTTGGAAAAAATTTTGTGTAGAGAAGTTTGACTTTATCAAAATTGTCTTCATGCAAAACATGTCCTGATACAGAGAAGAAACATGAGCATAAAGTTTAAGGTACAGACATTTCTTCCAATGGGAGCTGAAGTTCTGCAAACAACTAAATTTTAAAAAACAAAAACAAACAAACAAAAAAAAACCCAAACACATAATTAGTCTCATATACGGCATAAATATGTTTCGAAGTTATCACACTTCTACTTTTGTGTAAGTAGAAAACGTTCAACACTCCTGGGAAAAAATGGTGAGAGGCTCTGTGTACCCAGTATCTTTCTAAAGCTCTCTGGAGTTAAAATTGGCACAGCCTTTCAGATTTATTAAAACATAAATCCTTGTTGTAGAGGTCAACTTTAAAAACACAAACAAGACTTCCTGAAAACCAGAGACTATCCTTTTGGTATATGTGTATCAGAGCCAGTGATTTTTTATTATCTCACTATTCCCAGAAATGACATTAAGCTGAAACATAATTTCAGTTAGCATAAGCATCAAGTATACACTAGGGCCTTTTAATGTTAAACAATAAGCCAGCATTATTGCAGTGATTATTTGTAATATGAGGGTTGTTCTGGTATTTAGTCATAACTATATAAAATTATTGTTTTTCTGCTGTAATCATTGGCTATGCAATTACAATATTAAGGTTGTAAGTAATTAGTGACAAAGATTTCTTTTGTTGTATATAAATGGAGTAAAAGCCTCAGGCTAATTTTACCAGCATGTTTGTATGATAT
This sequence comes from Lagopus leucura, assembly GCF_019238085.1. NCBI lineage: Eukaryota > Metazoa > Chordata > Aves > Galliformes > Phasianidae > Lagopus > Lagopus leucura. Next base: position 13,273,583 of record NW_024962272.1, read on the forward strand.
CACTTCCTGAAAATACATGCAAGTGTTGTTGTTGCTATTTTTTTAAGCGTATATGCAACACAGAGGCTGTACAAATCCCACAGAAAGAAAAACTACCTCATGAATTATTCTTGTTTTCTACCTCAGAAACCTGATAGAATGTTGAGATTATTGCCAGGATTCAAGGAAGAACTGCTAGACTGACCAGTTTTCTGCAAGACTGCACAGCATATATTTTTCACTCAGTGACTTGCACAGAGAACCACAATTCAGTGCCATTATTTTCTAAGTCACTCCATTGATTTGGCAAGACTTTGGTTTCTCGTTTTTCACACTACCACTTTACATAGATTGAAGCCAAATGTGCTCAGCCTCTGCTCTAAATTACCAGTAGGCAAATCTTAATTGATTTGACTGATTTTATAGGCCATTCAACTGAATTTACAGGGCTCACCTTGAATTTACCCCAGAAAAAATAGAAGCAGAATTTGGCCAATTTTCTATTTGTAACAGAATGGAATTAAACATGAAATGTATGTTTATCCTCATAAGCATTACTGTACTAAAAGAAAGATAGGAAAGATAGTTATACAGCTCCTTATAATCAACATAGCCTTTTAATACATCCTAGAATCTGTTCTAATTTTTTTTCTGGCTTCCCCTGATACACCACTAATTTTCTGAAAATTAACTTAAGTCCAGATGAAGTTAGATTTGTGACTGAAATTAAAAGCATTTTCTTTCTTCTTTTTTTTTTTTTTTTTTTCTGGCAAAAAGTTTTTTATTACTCTTTACTTGATCAGCAGAGCTTATATCTTCCTTAGGATTCTGGATAGAAATGCCACTAGATCCCTCTTTGCATGGAAAACTGCTTTTGGTCTTGCAACTTTTTATGGAGTAGAGTCACAATTACAATGAGCCCTCCCTCAGCAGGAGTAAGTGAACTGATAAAAAGAGATCTATGAATCAGACCTGATTCTACCTTAAAATTGAAGTGATGCCACTGGGACTGGCTATAGCCAACCAATTTTTTATTTCCTTTTTTTTTTCAGCACTGTCTGGATTGACTGACAGCAAAGGTTCTAAAATACTATGAAGAAGGATAAGAAGTCTAGTTAAAATCAGATTAGATTTCATTTAAATTTCTGGACAAGCATACAGTTTTTGCACAAAGGCTGCTGACTAAAGTATGTTAGACCAAAGGTATAGAAACTCTCAACATTTAGAAGTGATTAATCACTAGTAACAATATACTAATTCTATGATTTCTTCACATGTGTCATAAATACACAATTTTGAGATTTTTGTCAGTAATACATGATTGTTCTCTTGTCTCAAGTAGCAAGATAAAGTGAAATGTCACCATGGTGCTTCTGAGTCACTCAGTTCTTCTGAACAGGGATTCAAAATGAAGCACTTCTTGCAGCGTTTCTGATGAAGATCAAAATGATCCTGATGCTTGCTCAGTGGAAGTCCCTTTACATAATTCAGTTTAGAATTGAAATAGCATTAAGGATAATATTACTCATTAAGACACTATGCACTATGAGTCTTTAGGCTAGCAAGGGTCTATGGGCTGATATCAGGGAATCTTTGGTCCAGAGATCTGACTTAACTGAGTAGCTTCTACTACAATGCTTCCTTGCAATATTTCATGCCCATATCCAGTTGCTTCTGGATCTTTCAGTATAGAGCTGTGAAATATTATCAATAATCCATTATGCTCAGTGTGGTTAGTTTTATTCTAACACTGTATGAGTTATGCTTCTTGTTTCTGAGCAGAAAAGATGGTACAGTATAACATAACACAACAAAATAGTATAAATACTGATGACAATAGAAATAATGACAATACAATAGAAATGCCCAATTTTTGTGTGCTCCTGAGCACTCTACTGCAGCTGCATGCACACGTCTACATCAAGCATTAGAAGAAATTTAATTGAAAATGACGTTAGGAATTATTACCAGTGTGGATGGAACTAAACTACAACATGCCCAACACAGAGGCAATCACCATGCTTGTAAAGAAGATGCAGACATATTTTGAATAAAGAAGCAGCTTTGCTGATTTGCTAGCAGCCAGCATAAGCAGATTTATCCCTAAGGGCTTTAACCAGCAAAGAGCTGCCAGTTGGTGCTTACACTCACATGTCACATCTCGCTGTGCCCTGACTGACATGGTTTCTGCGGCACATGCCTGTGATGATGAGCTTTCCATACTAATCACAGAAGGAAAGTTTTCACACTGCTACGTAGACACCCTGCAACTGCTGAAGAGTGCAGAATTTGCAAAAGCAGAGTGGCCACAAAAAGCAGTAAACACACTACTATGCTCATGACTGTTTTCCTTACTCCTGTAAGAAGCTGCTGCCCATCTGACTTTTAAAACAGGGGCAGAGCGCTGATGAAATTCCACACAACATAACCAATGTGGTTCTGGGCATGCTAGGAGGTGCTGTGCAGCGTTCCAGTGGGGCCTCCTGTGGGCTTGCAGGCAGATGATGACCCCAGCCACAAGCATTCCCACAGGCTGACATCTGGATCGCGGAAGCAGGCTGCCTTGCAGCCTGCCCGCACCCCTGAGAAGGCGCTGCAGGGGGAAATCCAAAAGGACGCTGGAAGCAAGGGCTCATTCCAGATCTCAGAAACCAGAGCCAGCATATCCCACTCCTTACTTGTGCTGTGGAGGAAGAAGTGCCTGCATGTCTATTAAACTACTGTCCTAAACTTGCTTTGGTTTCTGGCTTCCTGAAGTCTACTCTCTGCCTCATGCCCATCCAAAAAAAAAAAACAAAAAGCAGAACAAAACAAAACAAAATCTCAAACAGGAATCCAAATGGGAAGATTTGGCTTCAGTTTCTTTCAATTCCAAATTGGAAAGGCTTTAGAGTAGAAGTTTCAGATATATGATTTCTAAAAAAAAGAAAGAAAATCAAAGATAATGAGCACCTCTATCTGAAACATAGCACTGAATGGTAGTTAAATGCTAGATTATTTGACCAACCTTAAATAACAAGTATGATTAATGTGTTCTTTACATACATTAAAGAGAGCAAGGCTATGGAGTTTTATATTTATGGTGAGGAAGAAAACCAGAGCTGCAGATCTTTATCTGGGGAAGAAAGAAAAAAAAAGAATAGTAAAACTAACTTAAACTATTTTTCATATGAAGTTAAAATACAAGACGTAATTACATAATCTTGGAGATCTTTTCCAGCCTTGATGAATCTATGATTCTATAGCTTGCAAAATGTTATTGTGGAAAGAAGAGTTGCTAAAATGTTCTGCTATTAGCCCTGGTGATTTCAGTTTACAGATGGTAGCTGTAAAACACTGAGCACCACTCACACTGTGGGTTGTGGTTTATATGTCCCACAGGCTCTGTTCAGAGAGGCTTTCTCCTGGCCTGGGCCTTTCAGGGGGCAGCCAGAAGGGCTGAGCTGATGGTCATACCTTGTGGGGTGCATGGGCTGCTTGGAGGGTACGGCTTAGAGAAGCAGCCTCGATTGTCTCAGCTTCTTGCTGGCCTCTCCTGACTTCAGGCAAAACCTGAGCAATGTGAGAAGCTCAGGGGAGTGGGATGTGGGGATGGGAAGCTGGGAACACATGCAGGTGGGCAGTGAGACTTCTCACTTGGGATTTGCTTCACTGAGGCAAGTCAACAGAGCACAGCTTTGTGCCTCTTCAAAACGAGGGATTTTAGAAGTGTGATTTATCCTCTATCATGTGACAACTTGGCTGTGTTTATCACACTAGGATATCACACTGCTTTGTAATAACTGCTCAGGAGGACTGGATCATGAAGATGTGTGTAATGATGTTACTGCTGTCTTGCTAACAAGTAAAGCCTGTGAAATTATTTTTGTATTGGAAAACCATAAGTAGAAATCCAAAGGGGAAAAAACATCACTGAGACCATACAAGAGGACTCAGACACATTTCTAACTTTGGAAATGGTTGGTTTAATGAATAAAAATAAAGCCTGAAAAATTCTTATAATGTGTCTCATCCTGATGCCAGCAGCTTCTGGAAAGACAACTGCTGCTGCAAACCTATAGGAAAATATATTAGTACTGTCTACCTCATCCTTCCCTATCAAGCCTGTAAGTGAAGGCAGGTTGGAGGGAAATCTTGATTTGGATGAGCTGTTATCACCAATGTCACTAAATGGAATGTGTATTAACCTCTCTGGTGTAGCAAGACACTCATCTTGATCTTGCCTTAATGGTACCTAGTGTTCACAAATCATACAGTCAAAATTAAAAAGCAAACAAACAAACAAAAAAGACATGCAGGAGAGGTGACCTAACTGAAGCTGGAAGAAAATAGCTAAAAGGCTATGTTCCAATACACATTCAAAACTCTTCTGAGCATTAAGAGACCTACTCAGTGCCGCCACAGGTGAATGCCACAAATTGCTAGGAAGAAATGTGGAAAACTTGCCAGCTCTTTTCTCTTTAAATTACATTTCAGGGAAGGGGGGGAAATGGGAATCACCAAGGGAGTAATGTGAAAGAAAAGACCCTGAACCACTGTGGTATTTTCACCCTTTTGCATAACATCTGTGCTCCAGATATCCACTGGTACAAGTGATTAGCTGCAGATGCAATTGCAGAACATAGTAAACATGCATTACTTGATTTGGGGAATTTTGGCAAGAGAGCCTAGCAGACCCCAAAGCTGTCATGATTTAGTGAAAATTCATTTTCAGTCACAACTAGTCTCACTTGAAATCAGTATGGTTTTTCTTTTAAGTTTATTGGGTTTAGCTGTTGATTCAAAGAAATTTACATTTGTACAGGTATTTGTGAACTCAGCTTAAATCAATATTTCTTCCTTCCTGTGAGAAAATGTGGCCCATTTGTGTCATTCTATAAGTGGCAAAAAGTTGAACTGTTTTCAGTCTGTCCCTAAATAAAATTTCTCACCAAGGCCCTTGCTTCTCCATGCAGTTAGCAAAATGTGAGCAAACAAATGGCAGCAGCTCAGGTATTTAAGAAAAAAAGATACTTTTCTCATGTTAAGGGGAAACAGTTTTTAGATTAAATGTCAGAGGAGTAAACGAATCTCAGTGACAGAAGGCTTTAAGACTGGCTTCAGTGAGCATTTTATGGTCTTTCCTAGTTATTAAGAGTTAGCTCTTTCTAGTTGAAGTCAGAAAAATTTATAACCAGATTAAATATATATATATATATTTTAAAAATAGGATCAAATAAAATGTTATAACCAGTACTAAACCCCTGAAATTCATTTTAAAAAGAGGATCAATTGAGTAGCTAAGCAACACAATTGCTAAAGGTTGGTGCCTCCTATGATTAGTCTGTTTTTTTTTTTTTTTAATTTCACTTCTTTCTTTTAACGGGGTCTCTCTCTACTTTTGAAAATGTGCATACCTATGTTTGCTCCATGAGTCAGTCAGCATCTAGATGTCGTGTACGAATACCTGAGCACTTTTCACAGAGACTATCTATCATTTCCATTCATAGTGTGATTTGAATGGGCAGCAGAAAACAACTCATCCTACTCTCCTAAGATGTTATCTTGCTGTTATATTTTTGTATCAACACAACCTGAGCATCTGGAGAGACGTGCATATAGTTCACAGGACCACATGTTTCTTTGCCCATTTTTTTCAGACTTATGTCTGTCTGTTGCCATCTGGCCTGCAGTGTGCAGCAGGAAGTAACATGCAAAGCAAAACCAACTGTGGATATGATACTAGAAACGCAGCTCCTCAAATTTCATGAAGGCTAGAGTACTGCAGTAGTTTTCCCAGATTTGTAGTTGTCATCTGAGGTAACGTAGCAAAACTGATTTTTGAATGTGCCAATGAATAGCTCTCATTAATGCACCTCTGCCCCTGAAGCAAATGAATTATTTCTCAATGATTAAGCAGAGCATGTTAATGCATTTTGTTTTAAAGTCTAATAGCTAGCTAATGAGAAATGTGTTGCATGGACAACTGGGCCACAGTGTGCTGTGACATTTATTTTCCAGTAGTTTTGAGAATCCTTGAGATCCACCAATCTATTGTAGAAATTTTAGCACCTCAAGGCATACAAGCTGCTTAGAAAATCTCTGTCCCATAAGGCTTTCTAGTTCTTACAGTCTTCTCACTATGTCCTTCGGATTGCCAATGAACCAAAGGTCTTGGGAATACACTTGGATATCCTGAACATTTTTTCAGCAAAACCAGACTGTTCGGACTCCTGTCCTAGGAAATTCTACTTCATTTGACCCATTTTTGTCTTCCTGAAGTCTAACTGAAAAAGAAAAATACATTCCAACTCTGAAGGATAAATGCAATCACTTGAAAACATATAGCATATCCACCATTGTTCCACGTCACTGCTGGTAATTTTTACATGGAGTCCTCTTAACAAGAAGATGTGCATAAAGCACAGTACACCTACTGGCAGAAACACAGGACTTGTTGCTGCTATAAAAGCAGCAAAGACTCATTCAGGTAGAAAATTACTGCACTGAATCATTCAAAAGCTATATGGTTCTCTGTGTAAGAACCTATGCAGATACTTCTACCACTAGAATCAAATGGAACAAGAGGGCAGGATACAAACTCCACATTTGTATGTCAATAAAATGTGGTTACCTGAGCATTTTACACATATAATTTTACTTTGTAATTTGTCCCGAACTTGGTATCTGATTGGTAACTTAGGCCTACTGCTGCAATGAATTCTGCGTGTTTTTGACCTGAGAATGAGTACTACATGTATCAAGGTAGTCAAAGTCCCTCTCATTTGGCTCAGGTGCTAGCTGAAGAAACTATATCCAACAGGCTATATAGTTGTTGGCCTTACTTTTGACCAGTGAGATTAGGTGTGTGCATAGAGAACAAAGCAATGCAAAGGGGGGGAGAGACTATATGCCAAGGATGGCAGAGAATGCATGTTTTTAACATTTGCTTGTTTGGAGCCAGATTTCTGTGTTACTGCATGGTAGATTTTGGCAGAGAAATAACTAAACCTGCTCTTCCTGAAGCATGAAAAATGGATGTGTCTTACCAGCTGAGGAGTCTTTGGAGTAGGTGGTGGAGGGAAATCTGTATTGTATGCCTTCCCACAGTCTCAACCAGCTTCCACAGCCTCCATCTTCTCATGGCTCTTTCAAGTTTCTTGGGCCACTGTCCAGTGCATATCTGTCTGCTGCTTAGCAAACTCAAGCTGTGGTTTTCAAGCTGATAAATAATTACGCTAATTAACAGGTTGGAGGAAAATGTGATGTTATTTCTGTGGAATGTTCTGAGAGGCTGGAAACACTTAACTGCAAAAACGACATGTGGTGAAATAACCAATAATTTGCTTAAGAAACCCACATCTGGTATGCCTGCTAGAAACAGGGGTTAATAGTCTGTCAGGGGCAGGCAGTGGCAGTGAGTAGCCCTAGGATAAACAAAAAAGCCTTAACGGCAGGAAATGAGCTTGTTCTCCTAGCATAAGCATTTACATTGGCTGCTAACCAGCAAGAGATGTAAAAGGAGTTGTTTAGTTTACACTTTCAGAAAAAGAAAACAAAGAGAGATGGAAACAAACAGTCTTTTGCATTTTGTGTATCTGTGAAAATGAATAAAAGCTATTGAGTGTAGCTAAAAATGGTCATAGTATCTCTGCTCCACACTCCTGAAAGGAGCCACAGATAGCACAATATTTCATCATAAAAGGGGAGAAGCATTACTTAATTTATTTGTGCGCAATTAGAATAGCTGTCAGAAAATTGACTGCGTGACTTTTTAGTCTCTGACCATACAGAAAAGGGAAAGGAAGGTAGGACAATAGAAGGCACACAAGGAAATTTGGTTAACTGAAACAAATTGGCATCCTGATCTTATACATATAGACCACAATTTTTGTTTTGATAATGGAAAGTCCAAATGCTACTTGCAATAAGAAGCAGGATATTCCCTTTTGACACAACAGGAATCAGGAGATCCGGATCACAGTGCTGCGAACCCAGCCTTGCACTTATGTGGCATTGCTGCAGGACTTAGAAGAGCAAAAAGAAAGACATGTTTTAATATGGGATGAAATGTAAATAATGTACTCATTTGACGAGATTCAGATGAAGTACTCTGTGTGTGGCAAGCTGAATTTTTATTTATAGCAGTTAAAGAAACACGCAAGTTGATCTGGATACACTAAAGACTATGAACCAACGACTGTTTTTTCCCAATTCCATTTTTAAATAAACAGAATATTCTACTCTAGGTGCTGTTTTTCTGCTGAAGTGATACAAACTTTGCAAAGATTGTTGCTACATCTGAGTTGTGTTTTTACAGAAGAAAATATTACACCTTAACAGATGTTGGCAGCACTCTACTGCATGCTGGACTAATTGGCTTCTCAAGCTAAATTTTCTTTCATAGTCACTCTCAAAGATATATTATCCCTTGTATATTATCCCAAAGTATATTATCCCTTGTCAAAATAAAGAGTTGTGGTCTCTTAGCACCTCAGAGGAATACGGGAAGTGCACATTATCACCATAACATCTAAGTTACTCTCTCTCTCAACACTTTAGTGCATATTATAGCCTTGCAAATGACAGGCTTTCAGTGTCTCATATTTTAGTGTCATGTCTTGTTTTATAATTACATCTTTTTTTTTTTTTCTTTTTTTTTTCTTGTGAGCCTAGCAAGCAGCACCAACGTGACCTTGCAACTTTGCAATCTTTCTCATGGCAGCAAGATCTGCAGGACACAGAATGATGCCTGAGATGGGAAGCAGCAGCCACTAAAGGACTCAAGAGCCTTGTTTATCAAGATAGCAGTGCTCTGCTCAGTTTGATCCAGGTGGGACTATCCATCCTCCACTTGGGAAGAGTCCTGGTCCAGGACTGGAGGTATTGGTAGCAGAGGGTTTTGATGCTTTCTGTGAGCACCCAAGGCATTTGCCTGCAGGAAGTTCCTTACACAGTAGCAGAACAGCAGGCAATTGTTTCTAGAGAACAAGAAATACCAGGGAGAGACCACCTCAAACAGTAGTGCTTCCACTTTTTACATATACTTCAAGTTCTGAGCATACAGAACTTACCCATATGATCATCACGCCTTGGTTGCACTCTGGACTTTCAGGTGAGTAGCATGAGGCTAGAACATCTACAGCGTTCCAAAAACAAAACAGGAGTCAGAAATCATAAAATACTGCAGGAGCTCTATGCCTGAGTTTTGTTCCCCTGTGTTCTGATTCAGCTGTGCAGGAAGAAGTGAGATAGTCCATTTTTAAGCCAATAATATTGCTTGTTCATGAAAATAAGAACTCCAGTAAAGACAGAGTTGCTAACATTGGGAATTTCTGTTCACTGAAAACTGACCTGAACCTAAAGGGCTAGCAGCAAAGTGAAAGAATAAGTTAAAAAATAAAATCTTAGAAAAGACAATTAAAACTTAAATGTATTCTCTGGATTATTATTATTTTTTTAATTCCTCTTAAGTTGTGGATTCTATTTCAACTTTTTTTGAATTTCTGGTGATGAAATTCCCAGTCAAAGTAAATCCACTATTCTTTGATTTGTAAGAAAAATTCTGTATGATGGAGAGAGCAGAAAAATTACATAAGATAAACATGGCAGTAGAGATCAGTTATTAAAAAATATAAATTTTGTTGCTTTTTTTCACTGTAAGCATGACTCAAGGTATAAAGCCATTGATCACAGAAAAAAATCCCTTCATCAAATAGCTGTATTTGTCTTTGTTTTTCAAAGTATTTCCATAAGCATGTCACAGTGGCGCTCTAATGAAATTTGTGTAAAGATTTGCCTTATTTTATCCTTCATACATGTATGAATTTTGAGTGATGGGTTTGCAAAGCTGTTCAGAATCTTGTACAAGCAGTCCTAGTGCTACCAAACAGGAAAGAAGAGCAGTTCTTGTATTCCACTGAAATCCTCTGAGCACATAAGTAGAAGAATATTCCAGAAACAGGACTAGAGAAGCAAGGGCAGTCTTTCATTTCTTCTGTGAATCAAATAGGAGATTTTTAAATTAAACTGTCATGCAGTGCAGGCAGAGAGCAGCAGGCAAGAGCTCTTCCAGCAAAACTTGGCTCCCCAAAACTAGCCAGACATCTAACCAGGCCCCTAACATTTGACTGCACATCACAGCATCCATTCCAGAGTCTTACAAAGAATGTAAGTTTAGGTATCTAATCAGGTATCTAAACTGCAGATCTAAAGTGTGATTGATGTTTTCCTCTACCTCCACAGATTACCTAGATTACAATGAATGCTTCAATCTGGTACTAAGTGTGGTGTGTTTATATCTATTCCAGTTCATTCAAAACTCCAAATATTTTTTTTAAATGCTGCCCATTAGAAAAAAAAAAAGCACCTTTTTGCTCGGTGCTGAACATTTACTTTTGTTATTGATTTATGTAGGACTTGAGTAAACAGAAACTTAATAAGGTATGCAGTGTGTTGCACAGACAGATTTGTACTTCACAATGAACAGTGATGGAGTATTTTATGAAGCTGATAACAACATCCCTTATTGCTTTGGGAAAGTCTCCTTCAGGAAAGAAAATTCTGTGTTTGAAAGAAAGGCAACAGGAAAAGCAATATTATAGGGGCATTGAAGGAAGCCATTCAAAGAACAGATGCTTCTGTCCTAGGAGATGGTATGGAAGGTAACCAAACATGGTTGTCTTTAGACTGTATCTCCTTGACATAGGCCCCTACTTCTGCTCTTACAAGAGATTATTTTAAGCTAGGAAGAGTGAGGTCAAACACTCTTCCAATATTTTTACAATTCCCATCTATGAACATTTGAACAATTACATCTATGAACATCTAAGTAGCACGTTTTCTTCCATATTGATATACGATCTTTTTAAATGGCCTTGGCATGCTTTTGGCCTCAAGAACTTCCTGTGATAATCAGTACCAGAGCTGAATTATGTGTTGCTGTCAAAAATATTTCTTTAAACAATATCATTTTCCCATTTTTTTTAAAGATCATTACATGATCTCTTATTTTTAATCTCCCTTAGTATTATTTATGGCTATGAAGATCTTATGAAAATATAAATGAAAATGCATTTTTGAAGAAATGAAGATTGAGTCAAAATGTTTTCATGGGAATATCACTGTGAGGATTTTTGATTTCACTTTCTTATGAAGTCATCTCACTCCATACAATAACATACAAAGTAGGCAACTGCATTTGTTTTACAACTATTATTATGAATGCTAGTTAAATCAAAGAGTTTTATGCCAGAAGGATCAAAACGGTTCACGCCTGTGCCTTGGGCAGCCCTACTTGTTATCAGGTAAATGAGATTGCATGTTTCCAAATAATCCTTCTGTACAGACAAGTATTCCTACTGATCATTAAATAACATCATTCAACTAACTTAACTGAAAGCTTGATGATTTAATGATTACAATACACCAGACTTATGAGACTGATGAGAACTGGACCCTAAAAAAGATGCATCTTTACCTAGAAGGAGTATGGCTGACATGCCAGTTGCTCTATTATTAGAAAAGCTATATATTTTCTGTATTTTTTGGGAAAGCTTTTTGAGCTGCTTTCTTGCTTTTGCTGATTATTGAACTTAAAATTGAAAAAGATATTCACAATACTGAATTCTTATTAAAATTAGCATGAATGGCACAAACACATAACAACACCTCTCCTTGCACGGCCAATTTAGCATCTGTGTAAATTGGGTTTCCTTTATGAAGCTGGGTATTGAGATGTCTAACATTTTCAATAATCTAGTTTCAAAAAAAAAATTTTTTTGGTTAATATTGGGTTGTATCATATTTTCTAATCTTGACACACGAAACTGTTATCTTCATATATAGGCAAGATGCATTTTTTTAGAACAGTCTACCCTTTTCATTTCCGTAACATTTGTTTTCAATTTTAATTACCGTTAAAATCAGTTCTATTTAATGTATATTTACAGTCACTCCTCTGGTGAAAGAAGATCAAACCTCATTAAGAGATGCTGCTACTGGATTTCTTTTTATATTATTCAACATGTCAGGCACATTTTGAAGTGGAATATGGTTGCGAAATTAGCAGGAATATTAAAAAGTGATAGCTGTTCAGAAATGATTCCCCAAGATGTTCAGAGTAGTCAGTGAGTCCCTTCACACTTGTTATGTTTTAGCACATCTGGGAAGATCACAACACGCTGACATTGCACTCTTACTCTGCTCAGAAAGGGCTGTGGGAGTCAGTCCATTAACCGTACTGTTCCTGGCCTCTGTGTACTGAGACTGCTAAAAGCTTTGCCAGTTACCAGCTGACTCATTGAAAGTGGTCTAAAACCCTTTGAAATAGAACAAAAAGTGCCACTGTGGAAGCTGAGGCTGGGAGACCAAAAGGCTGCGTAGTGTTCCCCATGGTTGGGTAAGGATGAGGTAGAAACCCATACTCCTGGGATTGTTCTCACACCTGCAAGGCCTGCTTTCTTTCTCAACCACCTGCATCTTGCTATGCTGGAGCCATATTACTGAAACCACAGTAAAGATTTGAACGTAGTAAAGAATGCGTTTTGTTTCATTTTCCCCCTGGAACTTGATCAAATCGTGAAAAATGTAGGTTTTGTGAGGGAGGGAGAGAAAGGGAGTAAATCCCTGCCCAGGCCTAATCTTTTTGTTAGTCCCTTGAAGCTCAGAGCAAGAGCAGCTGTTGAAAAGTGGAACTGTCTTTTCCATACATGATTAAATATAGCTAAATACCAAGTCCTATCATCAAGGGGTCAGTTAAATGTAATTTCTTTCCGCTCTGCATACATGCACAGAGGGAGCTTAAGTCCTCTCTCATCTGTTTTATTCATCCTTAAAAGAAACAAAAGCACACTGTACAGTATTTTCTAATTTGATAGTATCTTTATGGGATTTTAATATCCTTGTTCTTGCCAGCTTCAAGCCAGACCAGCAACAACTGGAGCTACAGTTATGAGCTGCAGCTGTTTGGGGCCTGTAGAGGTCTATCCCCAGGCTGGAAATTTCCAGTGCAAATGCAGGGCAAGCTCTTGCATTCTTAGCAAAAGTTCAACCTTCTGCAGGCAAAACCTGGGCTGCCCCCAAAGGAGTGCTGGCAAAAATAAAACAGGTAGAGTAGGAAGTCTAGTGCAGAAAGTGGCAGGGACTGCCAGCTGCCAGCCTGGAACTGAGCTCATATCAACAGTAATCAAAGTAACCAGGATTAATTTCCTCAGGGAAAGTCTCATCTGCAGAAACTACTCAGAATGGCAATTCTTATGTTTGAATGTGCCACCTCTGTATAGGGGAAGATCTTGGAACAGATTCTTCTGGAAGCTATACTAAGGCATATAGAGGACAGGGAGGAGATACGAGACAACTAACATGTCTTCACCAAGGGCAAGCCCTGACTGACAAACTTAGTGGTCTTTTATGTAGGCATAACTGTGTCAGTGAACAAGTGGCCATCTGGCATCACGGCATCAGAAGAAGCATCAGGTTGAGGAAGTGCTCTACTCTGCACTGGTGAGGATTTACCTCAAGTATTATATCAAGGTCAGACGGAGGTGATTAATGGCTCTGTGTCCAGGTGGAGGCCGGTAACGAGCGACATCTCCCAGGGGTCTGTCTTGGGACCGGTGCTTTTTAACATCTTTATCAATGACATCGATGAAATCGAGTGCACCCTCAGCAAGTTTGCTGACGACACCAAGCTGAGTGGTGGGGTTGACATGGTAGAAGGAAGAGATGGCATTCAGAGGGACCTCGACAGGCTTGAAAGGTGGGTCCAGGTGAACATGATGAGGTTCAACACAGAAAAGTGCAAAGTTTTACACTTGGGCCAGAGGAATTCCAGGCATTTATACAGACTGGAAGGAGCGGTCTTTGAGAACAGCTCTGTGGAGAAGGACCTGGGGGTCTTGATAGATGAAAAACTTAACATGAGCTAGCAGTGTGCCCTTGTGGCTCAGAAAGCAAATGGTATCCTGGGCTCCATCAGAAGAGGCATGGCCAGCAGGGACAGGCAGTTGATTGTCCTTCTCAGCTCTGCTCTTGTGAGGCCCCATCTGGAGTACTGCGTCCAGGTCTGGAGCCCCAAGTACAACAAAGACAGAGAGCTGTTGGAGAGAGTCCAGAGGAGAGCCACAAAGATGATCAGGGTGCTGGAGCACCTCCCCTATGAAGACAGGCTGAGAGAGCTGGGCTTGTTCAGCCTGGAGAAAAGAAGGCTGTGGGGTACCTCATTGCAGCCTTTCAGTACCTAAAGGAAGCCTACAAAGAAGAGGGGAATCAATTCTTTGAAAGGGTAGATAACTGCAGGACAAGGGAAAATGGTTTTAAGTTGAGGGAGGGGAGATTTAGATTGGATGCCAGGGGGAAATTCTTTACAATGAGAATAGTGAAGTGCTGGAACAGTCTGCCCAGAGAAGCTGTGGGTGCCCCATCCCTGGAGGTGTTCAAGGCCAGATTGGATGGGCAGCCTGGTCCAATGTTAAATGTGGATACTGGTGGCCCTGCATGTGGCAGGGGGTTGGAGATCCCTTGAGGACCCTGAGGTCCCTTCCAACCCTGGCCATTCTATGATTCTGTGATTCTGTGACAGGCTAGGAGGACAGGCTGAAAGAGCTGGGGCTGTTCAGCCTGGAAGAGAGAAGGCTTTTCAGGAGACCTGAAAGAGACCTTTCAGTATCTAATGGGGGACTGTAGAAAGGAAGAGGGTCTTTAGGGTCTGTGGTGACAGGACAAAGAGAAATAGTTTCAAAATAAAAGAGGGAGATTTAGATTGGATATAAGGAAGAAATTTTTACAATGAATGTGTTGAGGCACTGAAAAAGTTGCCCCAAGACGTGGTGGATGCCCCATCCTTGGAGACATTCAAGATCAGGCTGGACAAGACTCTGAGCAATCTGATCTAGTCGTAGGCATCCCTGTTCATTGTGGAGGCTTTGAACTAGATGGCCTTTAAGGGTTCTTTTGAATTCATATGATTCTTTGATGATTCTGTAACGATGCATAGGACAAGCATGGAAGATTTGGAGGGCTCCTCTGCTGACCAGAGCTATTTCCTTCTTACTGCAATCAGAGATGGGCTGACAACAGAACTGGGCCTTCAGAATAGATCTTTAAAATGTTTTTGTATAGCTTATAGCTTTCATAACCTTTACATAGAATCACTATGCATGATTTCCTCTCATAGGAAATCATAGCCGTAGAATCTTCATATGTTCCCAAACTTATGCAGGTAGAAAAACTGCCTTCTTCTTACTTTTCTAGAAAACATTCCATCATCTTCTTGCTCAGTTCTGTAGTGACTTTTTTAACTCTCAACTGCGCTGTTAACCTGATGGAGTTTTATGATTCTGTACAAACCATATTCAACTTAGACTGTGAGCTGGAAATGTTAGTGAGATTTGATGCTGAGACCGGCACATTAAGTTAGGGAAATACAGACCACTTAGTCAGTTCTATAGATTGCTAAAATGTTTACTGACTAGACAACAGCTTCAAAGTCTTGATGTGACTGTTGTGCTTACCCTACAATTGACATCTCAGTATACTATTGGGCATGCAGTGCAGGGCAGTTCAGTAAAGCAGGTTGTGGAAGCTGTCACACCAATCCTCCCTTGCCTCTGTTGATAACTTCTGCTTACACACTGTTTCTGTGAAGGATCTGAATCCTTCTAAAGAATTTGAATCCTTATCTGATGAAGGCTTTCTCTTCACAGAGTAATAAGTTTAAGAGGAATTCAGGTAACTCTGACACAAAGAGAAATTTTCAGCATGAGGATGAAGAAGTATCAGAATTCACAACACTTCCTTAAGCCTGACACTTTCTACAGAACATAATTTCATCTGCTCAAAGGGACATAAAAGAAATCTGTTGGTTTTATACTAACACTTAAAAACACAAATTAATTTTAATTCCATAATACAACTCTGTGGTAGCTGCTAAAATTCAAGGAAGAATCATGAAAGCAAAAGTGTGTCATTCCATACACAAAGTATCTCAGCCAATAGTATTCTGATATTAAATCTTGGCTTATTCAGTGTGCAAGGTAATATCTTGTCAAACTAGATTTTTTTTTTTTCCTAAGGTTTCAGCATTAACACTCCCTTAATTCTCTTTTAAGCATAGAGATCTCAGCACCATGATCCACTGTAGCTTTAATAATTGCTTGGATTCACACTACAGACTATGCCCTGGTTTCTATCCTTAACTGTTCTTTCATCAGCTGCTGCTGTGCGTGTTAGACAAAGCACATGTGGACAGGAAAACAGATGGGAAGCATGTTTAGTGAAAATATGTTGAGACAGCTGCTGAGTTTTAAGGGCTTGTCTGTGCTAGGCAAAAAGGTGCAGCAGAGAATCAAGTGGTTTCAAATGTGATGCAGTTGTTGCAGTGCTTGTAAGACACACAAGCAGACCCTATAGCCTTTTGTCTGGATCAATTGTACAAAAATGCCATGAGGATATATCTTATGTTACTGTCACCTCTGTGTCTTGTCCCTGACCTTGCTGTGCCTATGTCCCTGACCAAGCCAACCAGAGTTCTCTCATTTATTTCTTACTCATGACTCTAACATCTTCTGGTTCACTTGATTTCTCTTCCTTCACCATGTGTGCAGTGGTTTCATGTAGTGTGTCCACCTGCTTTGGGCATTCAGGTGTCCAACACCTTTTCGACATCTTCCTGGGCTTCTCTTAGGATAGAGGCTCTACGGTCTGGAGTCAAAAGGAAATGATGAACACTTATGACTATTTTCCAACAGCAGCTCTTGCTGGTGCTTCTTGTGGTGACACTCAGTGATGTGTCACTGCAGGTGCCACAACTTGCTCAGATCACATCAGGTGAATAAGGTATTGCAATGTCCACCTGCAAAGCACGAAGGGAGAAACTGTAGGGGCTGGCCTCTCCATGCCTGGAGCAACTAAGTCACAAACTTAAAGCTTCAAGTGAGGTATTTAATCTTTTGTGTGCATTCACACTGCAATAAACTCTTTAGTTATGTTATAATCCTCTACTATTTTTCAAAGATCCTTCACTACAGAGGTTAAATGAGAATAATATTCTTCTACCCCTAATTTAAGTACTCGTCTAACTTGCAAAACACTGAGAATTCAAGAAAGTCTATGAAAAAGCGCCACATGCCTTTATTATGCAATGTGATGCAAACACAGCTTTTTGTTGTACTTTCTGATGATTCTTTCTCACTGTATAACCATTTTTGGTGCTGATTTTCTGGCAAATTCCAAATCCTGTGAAGTGTCCCTTAATCCTTCTTTTATTCTGAATATCTGAATGTTAGAACATTTCCTTTCAAAAAAACAGGAACCTTCCAGGAGTAACTTCAAAGTACACAGCCACAGTTTCCACACACTGGATGCAGTATGTACCATTTGAATTCAGCATTTGTACTGACTTGATTTCCAGGTGGTATTAAGTGAACGTGTTTTTGACTAACAGTATATTGCTTCTGACTAAAAGTGTATTCTGACCTACTGAAATCTTGAATGAATGCACAATATTCTTGCCTGATGGCCATCTTAAATAAAAGCCGAAAGAACTAGTTTTAGAACAGATTTAGCAATGCATAGTTTAGGATTCAATAAGTGATCAATAATATTAAATTGTGCATTGTGATTATTTCTTTCATTGCCAAAGAAAATGTTTTTAAAGTTCTGCATATGATGTATGATAGAAACTCAATGTTTTTTGCCGGTCCGTGTCTAAAAAGTAATGCTATCACATCTGTAAGTCAGATATGTAGGCTAATTACATTTATAAGAGAAAGCATCATAAGTGAATAACATATGCCAACCTTTGTTTTGGCAGAAAAGAAAAAAATGTGACCACTGAACATCATGAGACAGGTTTATCTAAGCTCTTAGCGCTAGTAAGCTAAGGGCTATGGGATCTGAGTTCAAAAACTTCCTTAGAGCTTAACTCTGAAATAAAAAGTGACAGAAGTAGGTATCTAAGATAGCAAGTTGTGTCAACAGACCATAATGGGATATATTATTTTGATCTATTCATTTAATTTCTGTGTTAGTAGATAAAGAACATCATTAGAAACATTTTCCCATTTTTATTGGCAATGAAATCGCTTAATAAAATGTATGTGATGTTTAAAATATTTCTTTCAGTAATGGTTATCTGTTATTGCTCTTACAGAATCAACGAAGTTTATGAGAGTTTCTTGCCAGAGTTTTTTTTGGAGAAAGAACATTATTTTTCTATTATTTATATGTAGTGTAAGTTGAGAAGGAACACAAAATAATGAATTTAGAATGATGATCTGTTTAATGGCTAACAAAGCAGTTTTAGTCTAAGATTACCTTTCCATTTGTATTCTAAGAAAAATGTCATAAGTTATTGCTTATTATATTTGTCTAGCCTTATACTAAGCCTAGAAATACAGGATATTCTAATTTATTCTTTCTTGCCTGCAAGTGAGTGCAGTACCTATGTGCATCTCAGCTTCTGTATTTCAAATCATTAACACCATCTTAGTGAACCTATTATAATCCCAACTACATATCTTGGAAATATTAGCGAACAGCTAACTAATCAACAGAAAATTGCATTACTGCATGTCAAGCAATCTGAAATAATTGAAATAGTCAGTAGAATATGTGTACATTCCTTTTCTGATAAATTACTATACAGTTTTTTAATAGTTGAACATTTTAATGGAGTATGAAAATAACTATGACCAGCTAGTTTCTAGAATCTTCCCAACTAGTCCTCTCACTTCTTTCTTCAGTGTTCAGTGGCATAAATTAATCAGCACAAATTTTGGAGATGCTCCAATCCTGCAGTTTCCTGGAAGATTTTGAAGGAGAGAGAAAGTCTAGTAGTATTAACCTAGCAATAGGGAAACCAAAGTTTGCTCTCTCTCTTATCAATAATGCAAGGTCACATGTCTTTGGGATTGCATTTCTGTGATGATCCATATTGCAGCAAGGTTATGTGGTACAAGGATGACTTTGTACTTATGCTTCTAGGTATACTCCATACACTGGATACAAGGCATCTATGCTGTCTGTCTGATCAGGATCGCGGGGGACGCGCAGATGCTCTTGTCATTGCTATTCTTGGGATGTACTGGGATGAGTCCACTGATAACCCCAATTCTTTTGCAGTGGGCAGATTATGTTATGAGCCCTGAATCTGGCTCAGGGCTGCACGTACACACCATCAAAGACACAGCTCTGTGATCACTGCATGAGACAAGGAGCAGGGACAGAGGCTCCTTCAGTACATTTGAGGATGTTGAAGTTGGTGATGTGTTCAGCAGCTATGGTCACCAAGGTCATGAACATATTTAAAATATGTAACTACCAGGTCAAGAGAGGTGATTCCTCCCCTCTCTTCTCTGCCCTTGTGAAGCCCCGTCTGGAGTACTGCATCCAGACCTAGTGTTCTTACACCAATGAAGACCTGGAGCTATTGGATTGAGTCCAGGGGAGGGCCACAAAGATGATCAGAGGGCTCGAATATTTCCGCTATGAAGTAAGGCTGATGGACCTGGGTTTGCTCAGCCTAGAGAAGATTCCAGGGCAAACTCACAGATGTCCTACAGAAAGGACAGGGATTCTTTACCAGGTAGTGTAGTGATAGAAAAAGATGTAATGTCTTTAAACTAAAATATGATAAATTTAGATTAGACATTAGGAAGAAATTCTCTGCTTAGTGTGGTGAGGCACTGGCACGATCTGCTCAGAGAAGTTGTGCATGCCTCATCTTCGGAGAAATTCAAGGGTTATTTGGATGGAGCCCTGAGCTGCCTGATCTGGTGGGTGGCAACCCTGCATATGGCAGAAGATTTGAGAGTTAGATGATCTTAATGTCCCTACCAATCCAAACCATTTTATGATTTTTTGATGCATTACCAAATTTGAGCCTACAAAATCTTCTGGGAAATATTTTTTGCACTGTTGCTCTCTAGACTGTCACTATTTACTGATGGCATCCAGAAGACACATTCCAAGCCCTCCCTCTTCTGGAGGAACTGGAAGAGACATATTTTAGTGTTGGTTTTGAGAACTATAATTGGCTCATCGTACAGTTCCATGGCATACACAGCAGGACTCCAGATGCTGCAGTGATGAGATTCCTCATATTCACTGCTCTGGTCCTGTGGGACAGCAAAGACAGGGAAATACACATTTATATGAACCTAGGCAAGGATTTTTAATGATATATGGATTTTAAATTAGTGTAATTATTTCATGCTGTTTGGAGGGACATAGCTCTTTTTCGAAAAGTAACTAAAAAAAGAAAAAATATTTAGAAAATAATTTCACTTGTGTAGTGGGTGTTAGTCGATGCTCCTTCTCTTGCAAAAATGCTCAAGGTCAAAGTTGTTTCCCAAGCAGAAAGTCATAATGAAAGCAGGCAGCACACTGCTGCAAAAGGCTGGAAAAAAAGATCACCACAGTCTAAGAGCTGGTGGTTATCACAATCTGTGCCCAACACACATACTGCTCCATCTCTGCTTTATGCTCACAACATTCCCTCTCATCATCTGCAAAGAAATCAGCAGCAAAAAGTGCATTTTTTTTTTTACCTGTGGTCACACAAATGCATAA
This sequence comes from Lagopus leucura, assembly GCF_019238085.1. Lineage (NCBI taxonomy): Eukaryota > Metazoa > Chordata > Aves > Galliformes > Phasianidae > Lagopus > Lagopus leucura. Next base: position 13,294,112 of record NW_024962272.1, read on the forward strand.
ACACTTTCACTCATGGCCATGCTCTCCGTATCTGCCCATCTGAGGCAGCGAAGTCCGAGACAGGAAAGATGTTATAGGATCCTGTCTGCCTGATGCATTCACAGTCCACTCTGGATGGGAATGAATACCAGATGTTGGCATGCTGTGAATGCACCTCCAGCCCACATCCCAACCCCATATCGATCACACTGGACAATGCTGGCACCGAGTGGGGGAAGTTGTGGGTTCACTTAGCCCAGGGGCTGTTGGTAGACCAGCGTGAGAACAAACTCTCCAGGGAAGCTGGTGGTAGAAAAGCTCTATTTTTGTTGCAGCAAAAACTTTTCTTCTAATGAAAAATAACATGAGCAAAACAAACAAACAAACAAACAAGAAAATAACAGGAGGTTAGAAAAGCATATCTGATCCACTTTAAAGACTTCACATGAATTTTATCTTAAAACAGTGCCTTCTGGAAGGAAATTACTGTTAATTTAGCTACTGTTAATAGCTAAAGAAAAGCAATGAATATTCCTTTGGTAGAATGCTCCTTTATGATGACCCAGTTGTCAGGAAAACTAGAAGATGTGAAAGGTTGCACAGACATTCATTTTGATGTTGAACACCTTGTTTCAGATCACCTTAACTGTCTGGCAGAGCTTTAGCCAAAGTAATGCTGAAATAGTCCATACTCAAACTATCAAACAGATTTTGTTGCACCATTGCTGTGTGCAGACAGCTCTTGGTATGTATACATACATTTTGTGTAGAAACTATGCTTCTGACATCTAATTTCTTTTTTGTCAACAACTTCTTAATGCTAGCATCTAGAATAAAAGTTGTCATTAATTTTCTTTCAGAAAGACTGCTTTACTTCAATTGCCTGTTCAGGCTTCACCTAATAAAGGACATCGTTTATTCTTCTAACTACAATCCTCTTGTAATCCTGAAGATTTTGAGCGCACCCTTACAAGAGAATCTGTTTCTTTATCAGTGTTTCTTCTCAAAAATCCAAGTTTTCTTCCTATTTTTTGCTTTCATGTGAACAGAAAAAGCCTCTTCCTTTTATCCTAATTTATAACCCTGTCAGAATAATACAGAGTTCCCCTTCAATTCATGTTCCCAATATTCCTTTGGAGGGGTTGATTGTTTTTCCCTGCCAAACCACTTGGAATTCTTTATGTGGAGTGTCTGTAACTACAGGGTGTCTAACCCATCTGTTGCCGTGTGTTAGTTACACTGTTGCCCACACCTGTGACTAAGAGCAGGAAGCTAGGAGCTGCTCCATCTCCCAGGTAAAGTTCTCCTTTACAAATCTATACTGATTTTGAAACTTAGAAGTTTAGCAGGCTGGAGTTGCAAACTTCATCCATTTGGACATTTCAAACACACACAGACATAAGTAATCTCCCACTAGATACTCATCTGCACCATCAAGCCCCTAAATTACATTATAAATGCATTGCTTAGGGTTCTCTTTGCCGTAGCAAATTACTTAGAAACCAGTCCCATTTTTTTTCCTGAATGTATTACTTGAGTATTACGCATGAAGTGCTTTGGCAGAACTGTATTCATGCTTTAAGATATTTGGAAAATGTTAATTCAATCTGCTCCCTACATGTTGCTCATGGGAGCAGCCAGTCACCTGCACCACTGTTACCACGTCTGCCTTCTTGATAGCTGTATTCAGATTTTTACCAGAATTATAAGCACCGAAAGCAATAAACAGCAAAGTGCAGGTGAATCTGAGGACAGTGTTAAGATTCATTATACTTGGAGGTGATCACAGCATTTCTATGGGCTCCTTATCTTTGTGCCCATCACACAAATCTTGGCTACCACATACTTATCCTCAAGAGTGTTTGGTCTCTTTTACTGTTGATCATCTCACCTGAAATAATCAAATAAAATTTGCATTGACAAATCTGGCCACTTAAAATTTATGCCTAATCCTGTGTTTTGGAACTGAGAAAAAAGAAAAGAAAAGAAAAGAAAAGAAAAGAAAAAAAAAAAGAAAAGAAAAGAAAAGAAAAAAAAGAAAAGAAAAGAAAAGAAAAGAAAAAGTTTAGATGCCTGCGTATACTTGAGGAAGTTTACTTTCTAAAAGACTTATGAGCTAATGAATAACTCAGCATGAAAGGTGGTGTTGCCTGTGCTGGGAGGTTGCATATATCAGTTACTTTATTACCAGATTCAACTTTTAAATGATGTTAGTTTCTTAATTTTTAAAATGAACTTATACACTAAAAAAGAACTACCATCTGGTTAGTTGATATCAATATTTTATG
>NW_024962272.1:13296478-13327524 GCF_019238085.1 Lagopus leucura
ACTATTTTTGGAAAGGCCCGCCTGTTTCCCCCTCTGCTGCCCTCTCTGGCCTGTTTCCGCCCCACCCCTGCTCTCCCCTGAGTGCTTCAATCACAAAAGATTTGCCGAACTGACAATTTCTGTGAAAACATTTCAGCAAAGAGATTTCAGAAATGAAATGGAAACATTTCAGAGATTTCAGCAAAGTGAGAAACAGGCTTTCCTTTCCAAAAATAGTATTCTGGCAACTACTGGCTTTCATGGGACCTCTTCACCAGTACTGCAGCATTTTATTTTACAGAGAAAAAGAGTACTTCTAAAGAAGGTCTGGCAATGGTTTGTCTCCTTTTACTGGACTGAAAGATGAGCACATATACTTTTGTCTGTTCTGTGGCTTTTCCAAAGACCGACTCTACTTTTGTAAAATGTTCCAGGCTGGCTTGGTGCATTATTAAGATAATGAGTGTTTAGCTTCCCCAGCATCACTTTCTGCCTTCTTCAGCACAGTACCCTCCTGGAAAACCATCTGAAGTCCTGTTCCTCTGGATTAAGAAGGTGGGACAAGAAGAAAGCTGCTTGTCTTTTTACGCTTGTCTACCATAAACATATAGAGGATTTTGCATTCTTCTCTTTACAGAGATCTTGGGATGGCATTAAGGCTTCTACTAGGATTATGACTTTTTTTCCCAACTTGACAGACACAGAATGCTTGAGCGGATGAGCTTATCAAAGTGAGGAAAATATAGATGTCTGTTCTCTTATCCACAGTGAGTATGCCACCTTATTTGTAACAAAGTAAGATCTTACACATTGTAAGTCAAGAGCAACAGCACAGAGGTATAACAGAGATGTTAAGACAAGCCAGTGGAATTTCACTTGCATGTATTCCTTATTTCCTGTTCCAAATGTATTTTTCATGCTTTAGATTTACCGGTTAGACTGGCCCTATGGATTGGTCAGTACAGAGTCTTCCTATGAATCAGGTCCTTCGTAACTGCAGTGCGGAAACCTTACTTCAGCCTAATTCAACAACAGGATTGGCAAGCATGGACGCAGCCCATTTGCCAAGGGTCTGTGGTCCTCATCAAATCCATCACCACCACTTCTGGCAAGGGGGAGATGCTCTCATGTTAAAGAGGGCTGTCTGATGAGTTAAAAGTCCAAGCTGGATTTTTAACCAACCAGGTCTGATCAGACTGGAGGTGCAGAGGTGGAGCAGTGTGGTTTTCTGCTGGTGCAATGGCTTCTGCTGTGGTCTGTGGATTGAAAAATGGCCTCATGCTCTCTCCATCCCAGTCCCACATCACAGGCTATAATGTTACTGCTAGGTAAGGATCAGAAACATTTTGATGATGGTGCAGTGCATTTGTGGTGAGAGAAGGAAGGGAAAAAGGAGCCCTACCATTCTGCTTAAGTATGTCTCTGCAAAACACTGTGTCTTCTCCTGTGAGTACAGAGTTCTTCGAGGTTCACTATTCCTTGCCAGTCACAAGAAACGAGACCTCTCTATCCATGTAAAGTGATGGAAAGTGATGGTAAAGAGCCGCCAGGAACACAAACATGTTGCTTTGGATCAAGCAGAGGTGTGAACTGCATACTCGCCAGCTTCATGCTCAATGCAGAACATATGTTCCCTTTTTGCTTGAGGTGTAAAACTGCCCAAATTTCAGGGTGAAGCAATATCCAAACAGACAGCAAGTAGCAGGGCACACTGTGGGCAGCTGTGTCTGTGAGCCTGCAGACAGCATGAAGAAAACCTTAAAAACAGTGGCTATGGTTATCTAGACCCTTTTGATGTAGATACACACTGCCTCATAGAGCACAGAGCAGAAGAAAATCAGGTCAATAGCAATGCCTATAGAAAAGGGTTGATTCAGTTTCTCTGGCTTTTTTTTTCAACCTGCCTCAGTTCAAGTTAGATGATCTCTATAGCTATTGGCTTCATGCCACACCATACCGCCAAGTTGCTCTCTAGAGATATTTGTTTCCAAACCTCAAGTTATTTCCTTTAAATTTAACCTAAATTAAGGAGGCAGAAGAGGGGAAAGCAAATGGTGGTCTCACAGCAAAAAGCTGTCCATTTTACCTATTTCCCAAGAGATCTTTTTTTAATTAAAAAGCAGCAGTTCTGGGAAGGAGAGCAGAGGTGCATGAAAAAAAGCCTTTTGCCAAGCCAGTACTTCATTTATTTTGCCTCTTCATGCCTCTGCAATTATAAAAAAAGTCTCTGTTGGATGCTGACTGTCCTTGTTGTAACAACTGGGTGCTCAGTTCATTCCTCCAAAGCCTAACTTTTGGACCATGACCAGGTCAGCTAAAAAGGACAAAGCAACCCAGGAATACAACTTCACAGAAATCTTGGCAGAAGGTGAGCACTGTTCTGCCAAGTCCCTCAAAGACTGGATGCCTGCAGCAGATGCAGAGAGAGCCCAGAAAGCCAAGTGACTCCCTCCTTTTAGCCCTGAACAAAGGCACCTAGGGTATATGCTCGCAGCCTTTATAGAACCCAGACAGAGACTGCTGAAAGCTGCCTACTATCCCTGACACAGCACTGAGACACAGGAATGAGGAAGCTGGTGAAAGTGAGGTGGGGTGGAGATGAAGTGGAGGCAGAGATGGAAATGACAGCATTGTAGAGGTGGTGAGGGAGGTGAGGTGGAAATGGAGGTGAGGTAGGGGTGCAAGTGGAGATAAGATGGAGGTGAGGCGAAGGTGAGATGACATAAGGTGACAGTTGAAGCAGACGTGAGATGCAGATGACCATTTCTGTTGATGTATCAGACAGCAGTGACATCTCCTCAGGGAGAATGCTAAGACAACTTTAGTGCCTTTAGCCAGTCGCCATCTGAATACTTTCTCTACTGCTTCTTACCAGCTTATTTGGCTGTTTAAATGCTTTCTTTGCACTACCTCAAGACAGGGTTGACTTATAATGTACATCCTCTTAAACTACTGCTGTCATCTAGAGAGCTCTCTCTATGGCTTCGTGTTTAAATTCTTACTTCAGTCATGTAGCGACTTCTGCCTTTATTTTTACCCTGCTTTAATTCCACCCTGTAATAAAAGCATTTACCACACAAATGTATTCAAACCACAGTTTCCACTGCCCAATGCACACTGTGAAAATTTCTATCTCCCTAGCATATTTTAAGGTCACTTCCATCAGTTCAAACACTGATTATTCATTATATCAAGAATCCAAGCTTCAAGCTGATGACAGCCAGGAAACCATAAGCTGCCTTGAGGTTTGTCTTCCTATCAGCTCCTCCAGCTGGGTGACGTGGGATTTTTTTTCTGCCATTGAAACTATTAGGTTGCTACAGTTTGTTTGGTTTCAGCTTACCATAATTGCTGCCATTTCCACGGCTGATTTGGGCTATGTTTGAAGTTGATGTACAATACAAAGTGTGCTGCATGTGTTGCTGCTCTCCATGTGTCAAGAAATTAGAGAGGGAGAGTGTGTGTATATGTGTGTATGTGCATATGTATAAACATCTGCCATGTAGCTGTCTTCTACTTACTCATGTCTCTGAAGAGTTTACTCTACCAAAGGCAACTGAGTGTCTTAACTGCTCTCTCAGTGATAATCATTCGGGTTTCTGCTACTGAGGAAATTTATGTAGTTGGGTGGGAGGATGTACTACAGACAGTGTAAAAGTGAGATGACTAGCTGAGGGTATTTAAATTATGCATAATTACAACCCATATGTATTGCAGGTGGTGAATCTGCAGGTGCGCAAGGATGTGAAGCCATTGGGGAAACATTTGCTTATGGTCCTGGGTCTTATGTCTGTTCTTGAGGAAACGTAGTTTAGTGTAGTCCCCAGTCTGACCACATCACAGGCACCAGGGCCACCAGACACCCACAGTCTGGGGACTGGGAGGCAACTCTAAGCCAGAGAAGAGAAGGCAACAGCTTTCACATGAGACAGAAGGGTGACCCTTTGTTGGAGCTTCTGGCACAGAACCCCAGGATAACAGGGTAAAAGCCCTTTCTCAAGTAAATATCTCTATGTCTCAGTTGTCTATTTATAGCTGAAGGATAAAGACATTGCCTTCCACCAGCTTCTGCCACATTGGTGGTGTACGCTCATTTGCACATGACTGCTTTATAGAATTGGTTGATGGATTATCCAGTGTGATGGTGAAATAGGTGTTGATCGCAACAGTCTTATGTAGGTCCCTGAGGATTTTCTGATGAAAATAGTGAAACACACTGCAGTACATTTCCATCAATAGAAATGAGACAAATAAAAGGAAGGTGGATTACATCTCTCATTTTCTGTGAGATATTACAGTCTTTCTGTGAGTCTTACCTTCCTTACCTTGCCCTGTGCTGATGATCATCGGAGTGTGTCCCTTTGAATCCATGGGAGTTACTTAGACAAGAGAAGAGGAGGTAGGAAGTTGTTTTTTGAAACCTATCAAGGGATAAAAGAGGTGCAAGTGGATGAAGTGAGAGGATGTCTCTGTTTGCTCATTGAATCTCATTGTAGTTTTTTTTCCTTTATCTGTCCCCGTCTTGCCACACACTTGGGAGCCCTGGTAACATGCTATCCAGCAGGAATAAACATGAGTATGTGGGAGGTAGGAGAGAGAAGTGTAGAATGCTTTGCTGGATTAATGGCAGTGGTGGACTGGATTTGTATGCTTGAAAACCTTGTCTTTCATAATAATGAGATGCAAGCCGCTGTGTTTTTCTCCAGGATCTGATTTTTCTTGATGGGAGGAAACAGTTACTTCATAAAATGCAGCTCAGCAAGAGGAGGATACTGCACTGGAAATGGGGTTCCTCTGTCTCTGTGATTGTTCCCTGTGGCTGTTCAATGACACTGGTGGATGCACAAAGTATGAATCACTGTGCCCAGCATCCCCCAGACTTACAGAAGCTATGTGTATGCTGGGTGGGATTATGGATGCACTAGGACAGGAGCTAGTCATAAGCACAGTGAGCAATAACCTGCTTGTGTAACAGCAGCCACACGTCTCCTCTGTGAGTATAAGATCACTCAGACTCAGACTGTATGAATGCAGTGAGAAAGATTGATGATTCTGTCCCAGTACCCTTCCTCCAACTCTGGCCAAGAGCAGGTGCTAGCAGTGGCCTGGAAAAACAGGACAAGCATTCTCTGTGCTTCTCCTGCATTTTGTAGCTGAAGAGCTTCCTGTTGTTGAGGTCTGTTTCTTTCATTTCAGGAAGGATCTGGATTTCCACTGTACAAATTTTTATTTTTTTCCTTCATATCCTTGGAGAGAAGCTTCTATATTTTAATCGGGAAATGTTACATGACTTCTTCTGGAGTCTGTTAACACTGCTGTGAAGGCCACTCCTGGGGAACTCTACTGCTCTTGACCCTTCTTCCCAAGTTCAGGAAGGAGTTTGCCCACTGGTGAGAGAGGTGCCAATTTTGTTCACACACTGTTGGTGTGGCATCCCTAGAGGCAGGGACATCTCCTGTCCTCCCTGCTCATCCTCCTGGCTTTCTGCAGGCACAGCCTTGAACCTTCTTGAACCTTCTTGTTCAAAAAACAAAATGTGAGTCAATTGCAGGTGATAGTACAGCACTGGTGGATGCCCAGCATCTTTCCTAACATCTTCCTTATCTTTACCACATGCTCAGCACATGGTGCACCTCACTGCCTCGTTGTACAACAATGGAGGCCTTCCGTACTATGATGGTGGGAGCCAGGCAGGAGGCTGACCCACTACTAAACATACATTTTAAAGCAAAGTTCTAATGCACCATGCAGAAAGACTTCATCCTTTCCTTTGAGTGACTTTCGCTGAGATGAATGAAACAGGAAGTTGCAACAGTGTTTTGTTTTTTCAGTCTGACATTCAGATCATTTCTGCATTTTTGACCCATTATTACCCCTCTGTTCAGGTTAACACATTTCTGAAAATATTTCATAAAGGCTATAGACAGCATGCTTGCTCATACCAGCCTTGATCGTAAGCATTTAACAGAAGCAGTGGCTGGCAGCCATAGTGCTGACTGTGAACGCAAAGAATTGGCAGTAGCAAAAGCCAAATTAAACCAATGACACCAATCCTAACACACCTGCACTTCCAATTGCTTCACCATTTACACAAGTCTCAGCTCCATATAGCCCTCTTGTCAACAAAGCAAGGACATTCCCCCAGGTAGTCCAGAAGTAGATACTGCCTCTGTAACAGTCATCATCACTAGAAATGTGTCCTCTGGGGGATTTTGCTGTCACTGCTAGTCGCACAGTCTGCCTTGTCCTGGAGTGGACATGAGTCTCACCTCACCATCAGCACAGCAGTGGTTCATCACAGCCACAGACATGAGCCTACTGAAATAGCTCAGACTATAGCAATGCATTAATTTTAGTTTCCTGGAAGGAAAAATAAAAAGAAAAAGAAAGATCTTTTTGTTCTTGGAGAAGGAAGGGATCTTTTCTCTGCCTTAGCAGGCGGTAGCTACACGTATGAAGGAGGACTACGGAGGGTAAACTGGAAGGGACATTTTCAATCCGTGAAAAGATGAAATACTCTATACAACATTTTGTTTCAGAGAGAGCAGGTGATAAGGATATCAGTTATTATGTAAATTTATTTCACTGTTTCAAATTCTAAAGTCTCTTCATTCAGAGGATGAAAAGAAATAAGGAAATCTGTGTTGGAATCAGAGGGAAGGAGACATTGTGAAATCCTAAATCTGAAAAAGTCAGAAACCGCATGTTGAATGGTGGTAGTGCATACACCATTTTTGTGTTGATATAGTTTTTTGAGGGAAATTCAATACCTCTTTCAGCATATGCCCATACATTCACAGGATATTTTCCTGAAGTAGTAGGAATGAAGTTAAAATCTACCCAGGCAGCAGGATTTTACAGCATAACGATCACTAGTGGGACTGTCATATTTTTTTGATTGATGAAGTAATGGATTTTTTGCATTCACCTTTGTTGAGAAGTTGCCATAATATGCCCACGGGAGTGCAAACTGCAGTTTCATGTTGGATACTTAAAGGTTATCTAGAGTTTACCTCAACCTGATAACATATGTTATGACCATGGTTTCCCCAGTAAAATCCAACTTTGTGTTACCTCAAATACGCAGAGAGGATTGCATGATAGGGCAAACAATTGCAGTTTTCCATATTGAAGCATTCTGAGGCACCTGTATGTACGTATGTCCTATAGTGAAGAAGCAAGAGGAGCGAGGGCCCTTGTGTGGCTTGCAAAGCTACAGTCAGGTTGGAGTCACAGAGGTGCAGCTTTCACAGCTGGATAGCTCACATGACAGATGGTTCATATGAGTGGACTACTGGTGTGGACAGATTTGGGCAGTTTGGGACATAGTGGCTACGGCAGTGAGGAGTGGGACTGGCAGTTAATATCTTTGAATCTGGGGACATATCTCAACCCAGCTGGGAATTTATAGGTTAGGATTACATTGAAAATCAAAGGGGGCAACATTATAATGAAGGCGTGCTGCAGACCTTCATATGAGAAATAGATAGGTGAGGTCGCTTTTGAAAAACTGGGAAAAGGCCTTTGTCTTCGTGGGAAATTCAGTCCCATCAATACTATTCAGAAGAGCAACACAGTAGGGTTTAAGTAATCCAGGGAGTTTCTGGAGCACACTGATGACAACTTTCTGGCAGATTCTGATCGAAGAGGTGACAGACGGAGATGCTCTGCTGACTTTGATACCCATAAAAAAAAAAAACTGGTTCGGAATGCAAAAGCTGTGAGCAGCAAACAGATGATGGTGGAGCTGGAGCACAGAATCCTGAGAAGAGGGAACAGGACAAGTCTGAATAAGTGATAGTCCAGGGGTATTTATCGATGCATATAAACACCTGAAGGTAGAAATCAATGAGATGGAGTTCAGTGGTGTCCAGTGATCATTTCAAGAGGCAGCAAGCATAAGCTAGGACAAAAGAAATTTAGCTTAAAATTAGCAAGACTTTCCTTACCATGAGGGTGATCAAGTACTCGCACAGGCTGCCCAGAGAGACTGTAACATCTCCATCTTGGAGATAATCTAAATTCATCTGGATATGACCCCAAGTAGCCTGCTCTGGCTGACCCTGCTTAAGCAGAGGGGACTGGAGAGAACAACCTCCAGAGCTGCTGCTTGCTTCAGCCATGCTGCAGCTCTGTAATCCCATATAACACACCTGAGAAAATAGACAGGAACTGATGTCCTGGAAATCAGAAGTTGTCTTTATCAGGTTCAAATTAAATAACTCCAAACATCATTTATGAAAACACCACGGTTGCTCAGTTTTGCAGGACAATAGGAATGCAATCACGACTCACTAATAACATCTAATGAGTTCCCCTAAACCAGCATGGAAAATTCTTTCTTATCAATGAAAAAGCTGTAAATATCTGAAGCAATAATAACCACCTTGGCAGAGTGGTTAGTAGTGGCTACATTAAGTTTACACTGATGGAGGGATTCCCTAATGGCTCCACTCACAACCTCTCCCACTTGTATCAAGTTGCACATTCTCCCTCAAGTAAAATCTACTGGCATAGAGTGGGCTCTGGAAAAAGAATATTTTTAGAGTGAACAACTTAGAACTACTAGAGTTAGGAGTTTCTGAATTCAGCGCAAAAACACATTAGATCAGGAACTGGTGACAAATCCTACTTCTCCAATGTCAGGTGGATTGAGTAATGTCTGGAAAGACTATGATTCTAAAACAAGCATCTGTACATGTCAAAACAGTTTAAATATCCTTTCCAGAGTGTGCAAAAATGAAGTTAACTATTTGCTTAGTTTAAAACGTTCTCTATATCCCAGTGAAGCTATTACTTACCGTATTGTAAACTTTTGCCTTTTTTAATATGAATGCTTCTAGCAGTGAAAGATTTAATATAACAGTGATTTGAGGAAAGAGGCATGATGTGTTTTGATCGCTTTCTTAGTGGGACAAAGGTAGGTTTTAAACACTGAAATCAGAACATTTTCTTGTTCTGCATATGTTATACACTTAAAAGAGCATTACTGAATATCAGGTAGGTCAGTAAATTATAGGCAACAAATAGATTTTTATTCCTTGTAAATACCCATCCTTGAAAGAAAGATAAATGTCAGTGGTTTACAGACCACTTTGGCCTGGTTTCATGACTAAATGGGACAGGAGTACCCATGGGCCCCAGGAAAGGGGAAAGGAGAAAGGGGGAAAAGGGAAAAGAGTAGGGAGTTGGGCTTAAAAACAGTACAGTGGCAATGATCTGAGAAGGAAAGTCAATTTACTAAATATGAGATCACAATATAAAACAACGTAATACAGTATAATTGAAATTGAGTCTAATAAATGAAATAAAATGAGAGCATGTCCAAAACTGAAAGCCTTACTCTAATGCTGAAGGTGAGATGGCTAGGGAGCATACATGCAAAGATGAGTAATAAGAGAAAAAAGGGACAGCCTCATGATTTGAGAATAGTTTTATCTTTCCCTCTGAACAACAACAACAACAAAAAAAAAACAGATAGAACAGTGAAAGTCTTTTGGGAGATGTAGTTTTTCTTCTCTTCTGAGAACTGGTACCCAGAAATATCCACGATCCACAGAACTAGGGCATTAACTCTTTAACTCCAAATGCACTACGTGATATTATGATGTGGAATACCAATAACAAAAAATTATAAAATCATAACAGTAAACCACCTTTGACCATGTGCAGCCAAAGCTGGAATATAAGCAACAAAAAAGTGTTGAATTTTAGTTCAAATCAGTACAAGTGCCTTGGACAAAATCAGTTACAGGCTTCTATGAGAATAATCAGTTTCCCAGATTTCAAATGGTCTTGTTTGGATATATCAATCAGAGAGCTAGCTTTTCTGTAGCCACCATCACAGCGCTACCTGCATGGCTTCAGTGTGCCTCCAAGAGAACCTCCGTGCAGTCAGTGCTGCTGAATTGTATATCACTCAAGTGAAACTTAACACTCACCAAAGTATTAAAAAAATTTCTAGGAGTAAGCATCCTTTCAAAAACAAAATTCCCCAGCCCTTTTCCTCTCCAGACAACAAAAAACATTTTCAAGTCACAGAAGCACTGAGTAGTAAATTTGACTAAACACAGCAATAGCAACTTCTCACACATCTGTGTTTAAAGCATCTCTACACTCCAGAATTAATCTACCAGAATATCAAGATTACTTCTATTACATTAAACCTTTCACACATAGCTCATTTCCTCTTCACTCTTCCCCCTGCTCTTGTGTGTACTTGTGTGAAGCAGGTTAAGCAATCTAAGAGTATATGAAAAATGCACAGATGGATTTTGGCTCCTGACGTTAGCAGCGTAACATTATACAGCTAAAGAAAGTAATACCATCAGTTAAGTCAATCATCATACTCTTTCCTTCTTTAAAAGATATCCTTCATAACAAGACATAAGTATTCTGAAGAATATTTGTTAAAACCAAGGGGTAGTTTATCCATTTTATTCACCAATATTGCATTTTTAAAAATAGAGAAAAAAAAAAAGTATATATTTTCTAGAGTTTTTGCTCCAGAAGCCTCTGCTTGGAGCAAAAGTTCTTTCATCGGTATTTTTCCTTTTATACCAAACATTTCTGAATGAGCATTTTAAGCCAGTATCAGTTTTTATACTTGAGGTCCCTATTTTCAGCTGATGTGAGTCGACATGTTTGTGTCGACTTACTAAAGCAATGACAAAATCAAAGCGTCAGAAGGAAACCCTAATGTCATGCATCTCACCTGCATGATGTGGGTAACTGAAGAATAGCATTCCCAATGTGTGCATGTTCCATCTCTTTCTGAAGGAGAAATGCCAGCTTGTGCTTTCACTCTAGTAAGATAGCTGTCTCCTAGCTCTTCCGTTGCTTCACAGTCCTTGCCATCACTTTGAATTACAGCAAAGCACTATCTGGGTCAGAGCTACAGTGGATTTATCTGAGGCTGTAATACTTTTTGACAGGCTAATAAATGTTTTCTTGCCTGTTTTAATGATGCCAATGTTTTCTAATCCCTTAATTGAACCACGTACAAAAAACCCTATATATTCAGTTTTATGAGGCACACCTGATACGATCCTAAAATTTAAATACACACTTCATGAACTTAATTGGAGGCCTTGCCTTATCCAGTGACATGTACTTTCTTTCTAACATTGAATAAAATCTGGAAATGTCTCACAATACAGTATTATCCAAAGACATCAAATCTGGCTTATCCTGTCCTCAGTAACATTACACATCACAGCATAGATCAACTATAAAGCATTCCTCAGGACAATTGCTGAAATCAGCAGCTGCTTTTTAAATAGAAAATTAAGGTTGTTCCAGACTTTTCTTCAGACATACAGTAAATAGTTGCTTAACTGCACATGGCAGGGAGACATATGGTTATGTGAGATGCCTGGGAGAGCAAGAGAGAATGCTACAATGCTGGGAATTTTAAAAATGCTTCAGAGATAAGGTGGAAGCTGCACACATATGAAAACAGACAATGAGAAGCAAATGCCATTTTTCACTAGGGATGAGACATCTCTTGGAGGCACTGCAAGGATGGGCTCAGCAGCATAGAGTGGCCAGGGCCTCACAGGATGGAGTAGCACAGGGATGGGCACAAGATATGTATCTCTCTGCCCTTGGACTCCTTGCTCAGTGCCTGTTCAGTTAAAAACATTACTGTTTCCTAGGTTAGTGTTTTAGGCAGGCAGGAAAATGCTCCCTCTTTCCACCCCGTTATTCGTTTGTCAAGGGCAGCCCCTTTGGGCATCAGCTGGCTTCTTTTGGGGTGAAACTATCCCAAGAGATGTGCCCTAGGAGGTCCCTATATGCCTCTACATCATCTTGTCCAAGCAGAAGCTCTGAACAACAAGGTCAGTCCCACTCTGCTGGCCCACTCCTCCCATATCATGCTGCCTGATGGCAGTCAGACACAGAAAGCTCATGCGAACTACAGAAGACTTTGGTCACCACAATCAACACTGACTACCGTGTTTTCTGTAGCATCTGAAACAGACAAAAGAAAGATGATCCATGATGTGTTTTTGCCCTTTGCAAGTTGTTCTTCCGTGTCCGTTCGTTGATACACCTCCATGGAAAGCTGGTGCAGTTCAAAAGTATGTTTCAGCCTTCATCTCAGAAAGTTCCCTTTCTGCAGACAGCATAACTGAGCTGTCTGGGTGTGGTGAAGCCTGCTTTGAGCTGGAGGCTGTACAGTGCAACAGCTTGTGGTGGTCTCTTTCCCCTGTCTGTGGGAGAGTCTGAAGTGTACATTTTATTTCTTCTTCTCATTGGTGTCATATCATTAGATCTCGTGCAGCAGAACAACGTTGTTGCTACAGCGTTCCAACTCTACAGGAGTTGTTTAAATTTTAAAACCATGTGGTCATTTAGAGGAATTAATGAAAACACCAGTTTCTTTTACATTTCACCCGCATTTTTTTCACATTTTCTTTTACACATTCGTCCCTTCAAAAACAACTCTGTGTCAAGCACATACAAGCTGTCAGCTTCCATTTTAAGATATCCTGCTTGAGAATATCAGGATATGTATGGTGTAATATATTTAGACAAGAAATATCCATATTCTTTACAGAAGAAGCACTTTTGGCCTCACTTTTTTCTCCTTCTTCCTCTTCCCTCCCAAAATATGGACTAAAGGGCACAAGTCTTGTTATATGGTGCTTCATGAAGGTAAATGCTGCATTTTCTCTCCAAGCACCTGGAGGAAAGCCAGGTCAACCCAAGACTCACATGAAAGCAACTGAGGGAAATGCCAAATGAATCAATAACAACAGAAAACAATAAAGAGGAAGTCCACGTCTATCAGTATTAATTTTAAGGGAATTGTTTTCAAGGGAGGAAGCTTAAGGCAGGAGAAAGAGCAAGGTGGGGGCACAGGCAACAGCTGGTGAAGCTGCTGGATGTGGAGGACATGCTCTGTGGAACGCCAAAGAGGTGAGTGGGGAGAGCCTGTCCCAGCTGATCCAAGGAACAGGAATGAAAAAAGGTTGGGGCCCAGATCACCACTGGAAGCAATTGCAGACTGTGTAAGCTTCTTGCTGGGTCACAGCAAGGATGCAGTGCCCCTTCCTTGGAGTCTGTGAAACCACTCAAATGAAAACAAGAAGAATCTTTCCTTTATTTTAATATATCTGTGTTGCCATGGTTGCATCTTTTCAGCTATAAACATTTCATGCTTTAAAGATTTAAGGAATGATCCTGTTACAGGCAGCCTTCTATTAAGGAAACTCCACAAAATACCAGTACATTAAGTTCTGCCTAGCTGTCCTGCTGCTTCACTGAAATAGCCAGTATTCCTTACTGAAGAGTATCTCTCTCCCACAGGACCTGATATAAAAACAGAGTCATCATAAAAATAAATTGCAGATTATTTTTGCAGAACAAGTGTTTGTTATGCACAACCCACTCTGTCAGGTTTTCATACTCCCCCTACTGCTCCCTCCCTCCCTTCCTCCCCCCCTCCCTTCTTCCCTTCCTCTTTCCAACAGAAATTTTAAAGCAGTAAATGGCAGGATTCCAGGGGTTATGTTACTGCCAAAAATTAATTTAAAAAACAAAAGAGAGAGGCTGGAAGCTGGAAAAAAGGAGGATTGAGAAGTGCATTCCCTTTTCATCTGGATCTTTTTTACCCTGCAAATGCTCTGCCTTTTCTGTTTTTCCTGCCCACTAGACATGGCCAATTGCACTGAGCTTTTCCCTTTATATTCTACAAAAGGAGACATAAGTTTTGCTTCTGCAACTGCAGCTTGCTTGTTAGTGAGGAGGAGAAGCCTGGAGTGAAATCTAATTCACATACTGATCCAAGGCTTTATACACTATTCACATGCTGTAGGGAGATTGGGGTTGAGAAGTGAGGTGGAAAACTAACTTTCAAGAAGATGTTGAAAAAACAGAAATTGGATCTGTTTACTGGAGGCATGATTCTGTCACTATGGAGTGGGGTGTATGCTTTCAGCAAATGTTACCTGTTTATTTATACAGCCTCACACTTGTTAAGAGCCAGAATCTGACATAGCAGAGCTGTGGGACAAGTCTAAACTAAACAGCCAGAATCCTGCTGTGGTCTCAACTGAGCCTGGGAATAGGCCTGTGCATGGCCATGCTGAAGTAGATCCGCTCTGCTGACCATGAGGTATCTCTAGCATCATTAGTGACAGCCCGTTAGGAAGATGCTTTGCTCCCTTGCTGCCCTTCTTTGACCCACTTACATTGTCATTGCACCATTCACAAATTACAGTCTTTCAAATCTAGATTTGGTAGTAAGGGCCAAAGTTGACTTCTCTAGTCAAGTCCTCCTGACCTAACCTCTTCTGCGTCTTCAGACAAGCATCTAATTCACTCTACCACAACACCCCAACACTGACAGCAGAAGTGGCTGGTCTAGAAATATGTCCTCCTCGGTAACTTGTAGAATGAAAAGCAAAGCGTGTGTCAAACTGCCAGTATCTGCCTTGGTACTTTCCAGAAAAATTTAAGACATCACCTCATGCTGCATATATTGAAATAGTCAGGTCAGCTGTGACACTCACAAAGGTTTCATTATAATGGATATGATATGGCTTGTTAGCAGAATATAACAGAGCTGTCAGATCTTTTAGTACACATTTCTGAGAGCACAAGAGCTCTCCGTCCCGCAGCTTAAGATACAAAATTGGCATGTTAAGCAAAGGCCTGCTGGTCAAACTGAGGGAAAAGAAGGAAAAGTGCAGGCTTTGAAAGCAGGGGGGAGTGGCTTGGGAAGTACCCAGGAATGCCGTCCAGGCATGCAGAGATGGAATAAAGAAAATCAAAGCACAGATAGAACTAAAATTGGTGAGGGATGTGAAAAATAACAAGAATGGATTCTATAGGTACACTGGTCAAAAGAGGCAGGCAAAGGAGAGTAAGTGAACCCTCTCTGATAAATGATATCTGAGAACTGGTTGCAACAGACTTCAGAGAAGGCAACAAATCAACAAGTTCTTTACTTCAGTATTCACTGTCAGTCAGGCTTCCCACAACTTCATGTCCCTGAATCTCCAGGTGAGGATCAGGAAAGCAAAATCCTTCTCACTGTAATCGCAAAGTAAGTCCACAACTGTCTCCTGAAGCTGAATGTGTACCAGTCTATACAGGCCCAATGACATGTATCACAGGGTCATGAAGGAGCTGGCTTATATAGTTGCCAGCCCACTCTCCATCATATTTGAAAAGTCATGGCTGTCAAGTGAAGTTCCTTGTGACTGGAAAAAAGGGAAATATCACCCCCATTTTTAAGAAAAGAAGGAAGGAAAACCCTAGGAATTATAGATTAGTGAGCATCACATCTTTGTCTGGCGAGATCATTGGAGCATCTCCTCCCAGAAGATATATTGAGGCATGTGAGGGACAAAGAGGTAATCCAAGACAGCCAGCATGGCTTCCCTGACTAATCCATTGGTGCTCTGTAATGGAATGACAAAAGAAGGTTGCACCTAAAGGACTTTGGCGTGGTCTCACAACACAAACATACCCATTTGGAGAAGTGTGGTTTTGAAGGGATGAATAATTACTTGAACAGTCACAGCCAAGGGGTTATGTCCAGTGGCCCTATGTCCAGATGGAGGCCAGTCATGAGCATTCTCTCTCAGGGGTCTGTCTTGGGTCTCGTGATCTTCAGCATCCTTAGACATTATATTGACAGTGGGATCAAGTGTACCCTCAGCAAGTTTTCTGACGATACCAAGCTGAGTGGTACAGTTGATACAACAGAAGGAAAGGGCACCATCCAGAAGGACCTCTGGACCCTCAAAAATGGGCCTATGGGAAACAGAAGAGGTTCAACAAGGCCAAGTACAAGGTGTTGCATTCTGTCAGGGCAATCTCAGTTATGAGCACAAACTAGAAAAGGAACCCATTGACAGTAGCTCTGTGGAGAAGGACTTGGGGGTCCTGATGGACAAAAACTGGACACGAGCCAGGAATGTCCTCTTGTAGCCCAGAAAGCTAACAGTATCCATCAAAAGAAGGGAGGTCAGCAGGGAAAGGGAGGAGACCATTCCCCTTTTCTTTGCCCTTGTGAGGCTCATCTGTAGTATTGTGTTCAGGCTTGATTTCTCCAGCACAAGAAGGATGTAGAACTGTGCATTCAGAGGAGGGTCATGAAGATGATTGAAGGGCTGGAGCATCTTCAGCACCACAAGCACCAAAGGTTGACGGAGCTGGGCTTGTTAAGCTTGGAGGAGGGAAGATGTGACAGAGACCTCATTTCAGCCTTCTTGAGGGGAGTTTATAAGCAGGAGGGAGCCTGAACTTGTACATAGGCTGATAGGGCAGTGATAAGACAAGAAGAAACATTTTTAAATTAAAAGATCGAAGATTTATGTTAGACGTTAGGAAGAAATTCTTTGCTCAGAGAGCAGAAAGGCACAGGCTGCCTAGAGAAACTGTGGATGATCAGTCCTTGGAGATGTTCAGGGCCAGAATGAACGGGATACTGGACAGAATGATCTAGAGGGTTGCAATGTCTCCAATAGCAGGGAGCTTTAAGGTCCCTTCCAGCCCAAGCCATTCTATGATTCTATGATTTGACCTCTGATCACAACCAGATGTGTAGCTTGTCCACAGACGGACAGTGAACCTTTTTATAAATCATGCTTCTTCTATGAGCAAGAACTTCAAAATCATTTTCAGGAGTTAGTAATGCCATTCATTACTTGCATTATGGCAATCTTTAAGACCTCACATGAAAATCAGAAATCAGGTATCCGTATTTTGGTTCAAAAACAAAGACACAGTCCCTATCCTACAGAATTCAAACTCACTTACTATGGGGACACATTTACTTGGTGAATCTGCGATCTTATGTACTGCACTTCTGTATTTGTTTCTGACTTGCCATAAATGCCTCTTGTCATGATAATATCTTATATCCCTGTTTTCCCTCAGGATCTTAAAGACACAGAACTTCTTAGGTGTGTTTGATTTTTATCCAAAATTTTTCCTTTATTGCATTTTTTTTTCAACTCTCTTATCTGTAATTAAATGTATATGAGTAAAAGTCACTCAGTCCTTTTTTTTTTTTTTTCACCTAAGGTGCATAAAATGAGGGCTTAACTCTTCCGCAGTGGACAAAGTACAAATATCTGTGTCTTCACATAGTGGCAAGAAACTATTTTCTGTCAGTGAAAGAACAGAGGGTACAAGAGTACTGGAGGACTCCACCAACCTGAGGATTTCCAAAGTAAAGAGAAATAACATAAAATTTAGATACCCATCTTTCAGTCTGCTAGATATATCTTCCACAATAATGTAAAATACATTTCTTTCCTTGAACTCTGTTCCCTGCTCTCACTTTTGCTTCTGTGTCCATTAGGCCTCTTCTCCTTCCCATTTGTGCAGAAAGTTGTGCAGCAAGTCATGTTGGGTATGCACATTCTGTGCTGAATATTGCAAGGTCCCAGCCTTCCTGACCTTCCCATCCTAGAGACAGGACAACTTTAGAGTCAAAATGTCCCTCTTTTCTTCTCATCTCCACAAAAGTGACATTTTCATAGCTTCTATGGAAAGGAACTGTTTCAGGACTTCACTCCCATCAAGAAGAAACTGCCTTGACATCTGTGCCAACTACTTTGCAGATCTTAAAGACTAACACTGAGACGGAATATGACTTTTCAATTCACGGAAAGCAATGTCATGATTAATAAATTGCAATGACATTTATTTTTCAACTGATGTCACTGAAATAGAGAGCTGTTCTGCTCGGAACATTTCTCAGTATGGTAGTGCCTGCTTCAAACTGTAATTCATACAGCAACCTCAGGTGCAGAGCTGGTGCATGGTACTGGGTAAGATGGGGCACTGTCATCGGGCAATCACAGCTGGAGGAAAGCCTGGAGGAATTTCCTGTTGTTGTTGTCCTGGGTGCCTTAGCAGCAGATTGTAAGAAGTGATCTGGCCCAAAGAAAGAAACTGGGGGAAAAAGAGTGAATGAAGTCATCATGTCTGGCCTATCTTCATAGTGTTCTCCTTTTTCCATCTGTTATTTTCCTTTTTCCACTGTAACCAGGTGCTGGTCCCAACAGCATAAGAGGAAATGATGGTAAGGAATACATTCTTTATTTTAAGAATGCTAGGCATGGCAAGGCATTTTTTAAAATGTAATTGTAATGAAATATGCTGTTTTTCAGCTTACATTTCAAGTGAATTTGGGCTATGTTCTGTCCTCCAGCCACTGATTATTGAATATTTTAACATAAACTTATTACATAATATAGTATTTTCTATACACATGCCCAGGCCTGCAGTGGAAGTATCCTTACATACCATTTCTTCTTCCCACTCTCCCCTGAATTCTGCAGCAGTTTTTTTTAAATCAAGAAACAAGTCCTTTTATCCATAGTCAGAATGAGATGATAGTAGGAAGGAAAATTAACCACAGCAGACTTGGTTCTCTTTGAAATTTGTTTCAGTGGTATTCATGCTATATCTACACATAAAACAAGACAGTGTAAAATAAAATCCATAACAGGATCCATAAAAAAATAGTCTATAGCAAACCACAACTGTGGAAATTGTACATCATTTTTCTTCTTCACCACAAACCATGAAACAGATTTTTTTCTCCGTAAATTCACAAATGGAGGAAGAATAATTAAGCACACAAAATAGTGACTGAGAGCACGTGTAAATGGTGATGTCACCCACATCCATGAAGCAGAAAATTATATCTGCAACCCCTGAAGAACAAACACTTTTGCTGCAACACCTACTCTCTTCCTCTACACAGTATACAGATTCCTTAGAAATTAGTTTAAAAATAATTGTAACTACATATACAGTAGGCATTAGCGCCTAAATGAAGAAAAAAAGCAGTCAGAAAGACAGTACATAAAACTATGGTAGGACTGGCTGACTGTCTCCAGCTTAGTATTTCTGAAAGAGAGAAACTGCCCCAAGCAGAAAAAAAAACATTTAGATGTTTTTATTTGCCTGATTCCCCAGGCATTTCAGAACAGCCCAGATATATTCCTACCAGAGTGTCCTTAGTCCTGTCAGTCACTGTTCTGTTTGTTCACACTTTTATTCATAGAAAATGAAGCATGTTACAAATGTTTGCTCCTGTGACTTTCTAATTAATGGCATAAGTGCTTCCTGCCAATCTGCAGCACAAGCAGATCGATGTAGCATTAAGCTGAGGTATAACCACCCTGGAAGTATTTTATTTATACAGTTTTTTATTTTCCTGTGGCATTGCCAACCAAGCATCAAAGAACCTCTACCCCTTGTATTTACAGTGTTCCTCTCTGCCTCATTACAAACAGTGTGAAAGGACAAGATAAAACTGAGCTGGCCTACTTTGAAATCTTCCACCAGCACAAGCATAACTGGAAACAAGTCCTCACAGAGTAATGTCAGCACTTTCATTGACAGCAAATGCAATCTAAACATGCGCAGAAAGCAAACACCAGAGACTTCTATTTGGTGTATGAAAAACTTCACCTCTCTAAAAATCTGACTGTCCATATACCCAGTACATGTGCCTGTGTCACTATCAGCTTTTATGGAGAAATTGTGTACTACTGGTGGGACCATGAAAAATCTGTATAAAAGGATCTCACCTAGAACTTCAATTGGCATTAATGCTTGACATCAGTGAAAAGCTGCCAGTGAGTATCAGCTGAGCCTTAGGACATGGCAGTGATTATGATGGGATGCAAACACCCATGCTTTCTCTGTTTCATACACTTATGTAAGTAGATATTCACGCTTTCACTTTTTGTTCTTTCATAAGAACCATGTCATCCATCCTATGTAGCCTTTCATAGCAAACCAGATCTCCAGGGAAAATGTCTTTTATCAGATGCTTCAGCGCCCTGCACTGACTTTTCTAAAGCAAAGGAATCCCCACAGAAGTTCAGGAGGTCCAGTAGATGAGACATCCCCTTTCACACTCAACTCAAAGCAGTTGCATTTATCTTCTCAAATTTCACCATCAGCACACGTAAATATTAATTAGGGCAAAACTGTTGTTTTTGTCAGATACGAATTGGTAACTCAGAATTTTATCAGGATCAGCTTCAAGTTCTGCCTTATGCAGAACCTGGCTAGGTTTCCAACAAGCATAATTGGAAGCAAAGGGTAGATTTTTCAGTTGAATGAGGCTGAGGCAAATGCAAATGTAAACAGAATTAATGGAGTTGTCCAGCGGCAGCTCTGGCTGTGCTGATGAAGTGTATCTATATTGTACAGTCAGGAAAATACACGTAAATCCAGCATGCAAACACACAGAAAACAGTTGAAAATATCAAAGGATGTTCTTGAAAGGACTCTGGGTAGGCAATCACCGTAACCAAAAACTGACTACTGTAGTTGTTGAAAAATGAACCACAATTGATAATGAGGATAACTCTATAATCTTACTGAATCACACTCAACAGTACTCCAACTTTGTTACCATAACTCTATCCCTTTTAATTCTGACAGCCATGTTTCATTCATTAGAGGCACAGAGGGCAGATACAGATGAACATCTCTGTTCTGACAATTACTTCTGAGTTAGAGAGACACAGTGAGCTGTAGCTTTTGCTCTAAAATCATAGATGTGCGTGGCAATTCTGCTGTTTCATCTTCTATGTCAGAGAGCAGGGAGTGCTTAAACCAGTGTTTGTGTTCTTGTAAACTGCAAACCCAATGCATATTATGAAGGGAAGCCTGCAGAGGACATAATTTGTTTCACAAATTTGTTTCACAAATAAATGAAATAACAATATTTGGTTCTCTCCATGGCTACAGTAGTTATTATGAAAAAAAAAAAAAAAAAAAAAAAAAAAAGGAATACTTTTTATCATAAAACTATAAGACAAGAAAATAAATTTGGATATCAATAAGAGTATCAATGTACATTTGTAAACTTACAAACTTTTACTGAAATGCAGCTTCAGTTCAAATACCATAGCTTGTACAAAGACCACATTCTCTTTTCTCTTGTCTCCTAATCCCCACCAAGTGACACGTCATCAGATAATGCTGTGCTTGCCAGAAGGGCTGAAACTCATGGCAAGGTTTTGCAAATTCCATCACTCCACACTGGATTTCAACACTTAGATGATAAGGTGTCAAAGTACCATGACAATATTCCAGTACTGTTCTTGTACAGCCATGATATTTCCAATAATAGAGTTCTTCAAACATCTCTTTTAAGAAGAAGCCACATTAAAAATCTGATCAAAGAGGTAACTTGATTAAAAAAAAAAATGTATTCCCATTTCTACCTCATATCTAGAAGGAATTTTCTTTCTCTTTAAGATATTTCTGCAATCATTTGTCCACAGGAAACAAAGCAGTTTCCAGCTTCTCCTGGCCATTCCTTCAGTATAAAGGAAGATGCTCATTAAAATAAAAATTACAAGCAAAATTACACGTAAGAAATTCTTTTTACTTGATAGCTTATATAACTATTAGTAGTCCCTCTTGTCTCCCTGTTCTCTGCATTCAGTCTTAAGAGGCCTAAACTTCCCTTGAAAACTGAAGGGTTATTTATTTCAAATTGTGATTTTAGTGAATACAACAGAAACTTCAATGGAACCAGAAGTTGGTCACTGTCTGCTGAATTTCAGCATCCATAATACTTCACCCATTACTACATGCATAACCTCCCAGTATTCTTTGCATTGTGTCTAGTTAATGATATTGTATTTCATCTGTAAAACTTTTGAATTGTGTGGATTTTCACATATCAAGCAGAGAGCCAACAGGCAGCATGACTTAAGATGGAAGAAAGCATAGCTTGATGTGTGTGGACTTTGGGAGGTAGAAAGCTCACATTTCATTGTTCAGTTTGATTCAGATAATCTGCCAACATTTGGATGAAAACAGATAATATTATAAACAAATAATGTGCTGGAGACCAGCAGGTTAGCAGTGCTCAAGAAATATTCAACTAACGCCATGATAAGAAAGAGAAGGAATAATGATGAATTAACCATGTGAACAGAAAAGAGAGAGGCAAAGTGAGAATGAGGAGGATTTACCTTCAGAGTCAGATTAAATAACATCAGATAATGATGAGGATTCTCTTAATTAGGCAGCAGAAGTGCCTTTTTCCATTAAAGCAGTGTACAGCAAATCAGAATTCTTAACAACAGCTTGAAAGGACACAGGACTCCCTGATCTTGAAAATTCATATTTCAAATAATATAGAATGGTCACCAAGTTTATTATTGTTGAGTCTAATCTAGAAGGGACAGTTATTTCAAGAGCCATTGTTACTCAGACAGAGGTTGATGGTTGGTATCTAAAAGAATCTGTTTGCAAAAAGCTTTATTTTAATTTCATCTCCTAGAAAGACTGGGAGATATTCCTGAAAGCCATTCACCTGTTACAGAGGAGCTCAAATATAAGCTTCAGCTTCCATTTTATAGTCAAATGAAAATGATAATTCAGATTTACAACTCAGTAAAGCATTCTGAAGTTTTATAATATTTATGATTGAAAAGTACTCCTGAAATTTCCTCTTCCTGATAAGGTAAAGGAACTGGGGAAAATACAGAATAAGGCCTATACCTATGCAGGACAGCTGCATGAATGACACCATTTTCTGGAATGATTGATAAATCAAATGGCTTGATGCGATGCAAGCTTTCCGTATTTTACACTTACTGTAGCTGGTGATAAATCAGAAGTTGAGATGGCCAGCTAGCCTAGCCAAACCACCAACATAAGTCAGCTTCAGTCAAAACTAATTGAAATGCTTTGATCTTGATGATCCTTAGGATCCCTTCCAACCCAAGCCATTTGTGATTCTATGATTCTATGATCTGCAACACTGAAATGCAAATTTCACAAGTCTGAGTTTCCCATGGTATCCTACGTATTGTTTGTTGCCATTTCTAACCATTTGTGAATCCTCAGAATTGCCTGAGCCTGTTTCAATTTATGGGAAAAGTATATCTCATGCCTCTGTAATTCTATAAATGCTTCAGTCTTGGGGCAGAGAGAAAGAACAGACTCCCCTCAAATTCCTCCTAGTTGAGGATCCAGCCACAACATGCAGGTTTGGAAGGGAAACATTTGCAGCTGTGAGGAAAAAGTCTGGGTACGCATCTCACCTGCAGAGACATTTCTCACCACACACACTGATAAACACATACCAAAGAAATAAGAATAAGCACAGTGGCAGAAGTGCACTGAGCATCTCCTGATCATTTTCAGTATGATTGTATGTGTTTTTGGTATCAATATGCCCAAGGCTGCCAGCAAAAATTTCACCCCACTGTGAAATTTTGGGTCTCCATTGCTACAGAAGGCCACTTGAGCCACTGTGGCTTGAATAGCTAACCTCAGGACAAAGTTTTTAAGCAAAATAATTCAATTCTTTAAAAAAATGATTTTTTCCCCCATTTTGTGGCAACCTTTGACCTCATGTCTAGGTGTGATGGATGAGGTGAGATAGAGCCATGGGAGAAGAGCTGAGGATAATGGCCTGCATGTTATAACTAGTGGTCATTACCAGGAAAGATTTCCTCAGAGGGAAATAAGAATTATTTCAAATCAAGAAAAATAAACACCAGAAGTATCAGTTGTGCAGAGTGGCTCAAGTAAAATATGAATGTGGCCAAGGTTTGCAAGTCCAAGGGGAATCCAACTTCATGAGCTTACTGCAGAAAAATGCAGACCCCAGCCCTGAGCTCTTTTAAAAATGCTGAAACTAAAGAGTTTTCTCTGCATATAGAGAAAACTACGTAAGTTGGAGCCCACGTCTTGTCAGGTAGTCATCCCATACCAAGCTGCTGGTTGACAGTTACCTATCTGCAGCATCTTAATTTCTCTGGCACAGACAGAAGAGAAGACAGGAAAAGTAAAATATGCTCTCTGGCAAATGCTTAAGTGAGACTTTGGTACATGGAAAAAAATCTTTCCTTATGTTTGTTTTGGCACAAATAGTTTTAGCAGACACTATTACAAGTCTGTTCATTTGCAAAGCAAAGCTGCAGCTCCATATTATTAAAACTCCAGGGCTGATCTCTTTCCACTCTGCAGGGTTACTAGAGCAAGCAGAATATAGGGAGACCTGTTCGGTTAGCAAACATTTTTTCATTACAATACCATTTTCTTTGAATAGAGCAAGCTGGTTGGCTTCAAACAAGAAAGAGTATAGCTTTCTTCTGAACAACAGTGCTGCATTCCAAGTTGATGCCCCAAATCCTTCTTTCATAGCTAGTGGAGCCGTCTATGCAACTTGTCATTGCCTCACTTCTCACAAGTGAGCAGGGTGCCTAGGAGAGCCTGGTCTAGCCCTAGGAGTGCAATGAAACTATCCTGAGAATGCAGAAATCTAGGTAGTTAATTCTTCTCACCTCAGAGAGCTACAGGGATAAAAGAAGCTTGTTTAGATACTCCAGACCTAGCTTTGTACCTACTAGCGATGTGGCCACACAAGTGTTTCTGCACCTTCTGAGGTCTTTAGTTAGTCAACATAATTTCAATCCCAGAGTGACAATCTGTGCATGCTGACATAGGGTATAGGTGTGTCCCACTACTGGCCTGCCCAGTCCTTGGAAATTTCTTCTGGAGGCTGGAATCGCACCCTTATCTCCCCATCTGTACCTAGAGTATAGGCGATGTGTATGTAGGGCAGAGATATTTCCAAGAACAAAGGCAAATCTGCTTTTAATTTTGAGCACTCCACCCAGTAAGCCCACCCCTCTTCCTCAGCCCTCCTGAGCCCTCAACCCTTCACTCTTCTCAGCTCCTCAGCCCTCCTCTCTTCTATGACAAGGTGACCCACTCAGTGGATGAAAGTAAGTGCAGTAAGTGTGTTGATGTGGTCTACCTGGACTTCAGTAAAGCCCTTGGCACTGTCCCTCACAGCATCCTCATGCAGAAGCTGGCTGCCCACAGTTTGGATGGGCATACTCTGCTGGATGAAACACTGGCTGGATGGCTGGGCACAGTGTGTTGCAGTCAATGAAGTTAAAACCAGTTGGTAGCTAGTCATTAGTGATATCATATATCAATCATGTCATATCATATCACCATATAGAATGGTTTGAATTGAAAAGGACCACAATGATCAATTAGTTTCAACCTCTCAGCTATGTGCAGCATTGCCAACCACTACACCAGGCTGCCCAGAGCCACATCCAGCCTGGCTTTGAATGCCTCTAGATATATGGGGCATCCACAACCTTCTTGGGCAACCCCTTCCAGTGCGTCACCACCCTCTATGTGAACAAATTTCTCCTAATATCTAAACTAAACCTCCCCTGTCTTAGTTTAAAACTATTCCCCTTGTCCTATCACTACCTACCCTTGTAAACAGCCATTGCCTCTACTGTTCATATGCTCCCTTTAAGTACTGGGAAGCCACAATGAGGTTTCCCCGGAGTCTTTCCTTTTTCAAGCTAAACAAGCTCAGTTCCCTCAACCTTTCCTCATAAGAGCAGTGCTCCAGCCCTCTGATCATCTTGGTGGCCCTTCTCTGGACCCATTCCAAGAGCTCCATGTCTTTCTCATGTTGTGGGCCCCAGGCCTGGACACAGAACTCCAGATAAGGCCTCTAAGAGCTGAGTAGAGGGGGAAAATCACCTCCCTGTCCCTGCTGGACACTCTTCTTTTAATGCAGCCCAGAACACAGTTGGCCTTCCAGACTGCAAGCACACACTGCTGGCTCATGTCCAGCTTCTCATCCACCAGGACCCCCAAGTCTTCCTCTGCAGGGCTGCTCTCAAGGAGATCTTCCCCCAGTTTGTATAAATACTGGGAATTACCACGACCCAAGTGCAACACCCTGCACTTGGCCTTACTGAACCCCATTAGACTCTCATGGGGAAACTTCTCCAGCTCCAGGTCTCTCTGGATGGCTTCCCTCCAGTGTATTGACTGCACAGCTCAGCTTGATGTCATCTGCAAACTTGCTGAGAGTGCACTTGATTCTATTGTCTATGTCATTGATGAAGATGTTGAAAAGCACTGGTCTCAAAACCAAACCCCAAGAAACACTGCTTGTGACCAGCCTCTACCCTGACACAGAAATATTAATCACAACCCTTGGTCTGTAACCAGCCAACCAGTTTCCCCAGGGCATGGTACTGGGGTCACTCCTATTCCACATCTTCATCAATGATCTTGATGAGGGGATTGAATACACCCTCAGTAAGTTTGCACATGACACCAAGTTGGGAGGGAGTGTTGTTCTGCTGGAGGGTAGAAAGGCACTACAGAGGGATCTGGATAGACTGGATTGATGGGCCAAGGCAAGCAGTATGAGTTTCAGTAGGTCCAAGTTCTGGTTCCTGCATTTTGGTCATAACAACACCAGGCAACCCTACAGGGTTGGGGAGGAGTGGCTGGAAAGCTGCCTGGTGGAAAAGGACCTTGGTGTACTGATGGACAGTCAGCTGAATATGAGCCAGCAGTGTGCCCAAGTGGCCAAGAAGGCCAATGGCCTCCTGGCTTGTAACAGGAATGGTGCGGAGAGCAGGACTAGGGAAGTAATTCTGCCCTGTACTTGGCACTGGTGAGGCCCCACCATGAGCACCATGTTCAGTTTTGGGCACCTCAATACAGCAAGGATATTAAGGTGCTCAAGCAGGTGCTGATGACTAGGCTGATGAAGGCCTTGGAGAATGTGCCCTGTGAGGCACTGGGAAGGAACTGGAGCTGTTTAGTCTGGGGAAGAAGAAGCTGATGGGAGACATTACTGCTCTCTTTATATACCTGAAAGGTGATTGCAGTGAGAGTGGGGTTGGTCTCCTCTCACTGGTGATGGGTGACAGGTGATAGGATGAAGGGAAATGGCCTCAAGTTGTGCCAGGAAAGGAAAAGTTGGATTTTAGGAAAAGCATCCTTACAGAAAGGGTTGTTAAGCACTGGAAAAGGCTCCCCAGGGAGGTGGTTAAGTCCTGAATGTGTTTAAAAACCGTCTGGATGTGGCGCTCGGGAACATGATTTCATGGAGTGTTGTTCAAATTAGGACAGTCTAGTTAGGTTGTGATTGAACTTGATGATTTTGAAGGTCTTTTTCAACCTGAGCAATTCTATGATTCTATGATTCTCTCAGCCTGTGCCACAGATAGCAATACTAGCTTAAAGTCCTCCAAAACTCTGCATTTTTCTGATCACAACAAAAGATGCTTGCTTTGGACCCTAGAAGTAGCTATTACATGTAGAGCATGAAGCTTACTTAGAAACTCAGGCATTTACAGTGTCTTTCTTTCGCCTCACTTAAAACATGCCTCATTGGCTGCCCATCTTGGAGAATCATATTTTGTGGGGGTTAGTAAAACACTTGCATAAAAGAATCATCACATCTGAATGAAAAACTTTGTCTTTCATAATCAAAGTCACCATACTGTTTATTTACAAATCAAATACTAAAGTGCTACTGTTTTCGTGAAGCATTTTCTTTACTCTGTGTTTACAGTACTAGAAAAGTTTTTATATGCGTCAAAACAGAAATTTTTATTTTATTTTTTAGTAGTGTATAGAGCAAAAACTTGGGCAAATAAGTGGTCTCCATATGCTAATATATCCTCAGAGAGCTCAGTCTTTCTCTTATAAATGGAGGGGTAAAATCAGAATCAGTGATCCAGGTTTTTTAAATACCTTTGGCCTGTAATTGGTAAGAAAGGCTCAAAACTATAGTCTCTTGCATGTGCAAATAAAAGCCATTTTTGGAAAATGGATTAAACCATGTCTGTTTCAAACAGGGATGGGTCAAATGATCTCCTCAGTAGTTTAAATTGATGTCTTAATCTGGTGAGATCTGTGATCCTCGTACTGACTGTAGAGATTAAATATCCACTTGATGAGCAGCTGTATTAAGAACTAAAATGAAATGCAAAATGCCAGGAAATATACTCCCACAAAACTGAAGCCACCCACAACATAGTTTATGCCTGATTTAAATTGCCGTATTTTCTATTTCCCAATAGAAATGCATGCTAACTGCCTCTCAAGCGTCATCTACATTTGGAAACCACTGTGCACTGATTCATACATAATATACGAAGCCTTCAGAGGATCCAACGACTGACTTCTCAAAATGAACTGACTTGCTCAGGGAAATTGGTCTGTCTATATATTGTCTTTTACATCGATGTCAAATAAGCACAAACACAACCAATCAGGCTTGAAAGCACTTACATCTGTTTTGACATTTGTATGTCTGCTTGTTTTTCCATTTTCTTTCTGTTTTCTCCATAGCCATCTGTGATTTTCATTTGAAACAACCATGCAATTGTTCTCATAGGCACAGCTGTGTTCCTCATTTGCACACCATCAGTTGATGCCAGTCACTGCTGAGCCACACTGGTGCTAACAGTACCGACATCTACATTGATGCTGCAAACACAGTTTCATTCCATGGCTGTATGCATGCACTAGACCTCTCAGAAGAAAACATAATTATGAGTTTTCAACTTCAGCATTATCAATTCATCATCAATGAAGAATGCATTCACTAATATGTTACCTAGAAGCTTGCTTTGAATTTCTCCTGGCTGTATTGCTGTACCATTATCTGCCATCAAACTGAGATTTCTTACTTCCTAGTGTAACACCTGTTTCTCTTTGGGATGTTTTTCAGGTATCAGCTAAAAGAACTGTCAAGTCCCCTGTGCAAAAGGAAGCCTGGGAGTAGTCTGTAAATACAGCAAAGAGCTTTTCTTTGCAATCAGTAGATGTTGTGATTTATTGTCACTTCCTTACCTAAGAGAACTTGAGAAGACATAAGTAAGAAAAGACCAACTGTACCAAATCAAGCACTGAACTGAATCAAATCTTTTAAAAATTGTACTTTCAAAAGAACAAGGATTCTTTTACCAAAAGGAAAAGATTACTTAAGTGCTGTTGTCACTGATTATACAAAATGCACCTCACAGTCTCCCGTTAAAAACACGTACAAACAAGCAAATGAGAAAACTCCATGAAGTCCTTTAGTTAAAGGGATGCAAAACACTTCAGGAGTGTTAGAAATAATCCTATGAACACTACTTCAGTTTACAGAATTCTCCTGGTTTTCCAGGCACAATTAGTTTCAAAAGTATTGTCACAGTTTTATAATTTTGTTATTTGCACTCTATATCATAACATCATGTAAAGCACTGGGAATTAAAGAGTTAATACTCCAGTTCAATGGGCTGACAACTTTTCAGATACCTGGTTCTCAGAAGAGAAAGAAGTACATACTCCAGACGACTTCACGTCCAGAGAGGAAGATAGTTCACAGGAGGAAGTCACAGGACTCTCTCTCTCTCTCACTGCCTGGCAGTGTGTGGGTGTGCTCCCCAGCTGTGCACCTTCAAGTCAAAGTCATGGTTTTCAGTTTCGGACACTCTCTCTCTCATTTTATTTGATTTATTAGCCTCAATTCCAATTATTTTGTATTATATTGTATTATATTGTATTATCTTGTATTCTGATATCATATTTAGTAAAATTAAGTTTCCTCCCTAGATCGTTGCCATTGTACTGTTTTCAGGCTCAGCTCCCATTTTCCTACTCTTCCCCTTTTCCCTTCCTATTTTTGGGTCTGGGGACCTGCAGGCCTGCTGCCCCCTGTCATAGGCACAGATTGATCTGGATAACTCTGTGACATGAAAATAGCAATGAAAATATTTCCACATATTAGGATTCATGTCAGTAATAAAAAATTACTTACACTACCTACATGTAGGCACAAAAAATAAAACCAGACAATATGTTTGCAGGTGGGGAAAGAGCTGTACGGTTTTTTTTACAGTGATGCTGAAATATTTGTTTGAAGATCCTCTAACTGAAATCTATGGTGAGGAGGAATGTGGGGGTAGAGAGCTACTGCCATTGTCAGCATGACATGGGCCTTATGCCATCATAATTTCTAAGAGTCTAAATACTACCCTGAAGTCTTCTCATGTAGAGTAGGACTTTCTCCTGTATGCCCTCGTCATGGCTCACCACAGTCTCACTTATCCTGCAGATATCATGGGACATCGCTATGGTCCTGCAAAAGCCAAGACCTCTGATGCCAGAGACCTGTCTAGGATCATGTGCACCTTGCATGTTCTCCAGGTCACAAGAGTTCTGCTGTTTTCAATCCACATATGTGAAGCATCAGAATCAAAGACTGACTGCTACGTCTACCTTCCTCACCTGCTTTTATGTATTGCTTACCAGTATTTTCCCCTTTTTCTTTAATTGTTGAAGTCTCTATCTGTGGGTGAGTGGAGAAATCCTCACCTTCCTAACTCAGCTGTAAAGAAATAGACTTTCTTTCAAAATTTCTTCAGACACAAATCTCTGTGCATTTCAGCTAATGAGTTATATCATGTTATAGCCCTTGTGGCATTATTCCTGTCTCTAGCTGCGTGGGTCTCCTTGCTGATGGTCATGCTGAAAACAAGTTAGAGGAAATAATAAACCTCAAATACAGAAGTGAAACAAAAGGAAAAGCAGAAAAACAGGAGTGATCCCACTGAGTGTTTTGTTTATCATCTGAGGTCCAGCTGTGCCAGGAATAGCAGAGAACTGGAATCTAAGGGCGGAAAAATGGAAACAAAGAAGGGAGGAAGAGAACAAAGACAGAGAGGATGACAGGAAAGGGAAAACGGAAATGTGATCCCAGAGACTAATAATCTCACAACACCTAAATACACTTTGAATTGTTCCCAGTGAACAGAGGAAGTTGAAGATAAAATAAGCTTCTGTTAGAAAGTTAAGAAAAAAAGCATTAAATGATTTTTTACCTAAAAAGCATTATTCCTTCCTAAATTTAAAATAAAGTGCAACAATTCTACTGTAAATAAGAGAAAAGTTCATAGGTAGGAAACTAAATAAGAAATCAGGTTTTAGAAATTCCTTCAACATGAAAAAAAAAAGGCATTATAATATATGAGTGTTATAGAGAGAGTAAAGAGCTTTGTAGGAGTGCCAGGAATTAAGGAAATACTCATAACAGAGGCATTCTAGACCCAGACAAAAATTCAGATAGTAAAATACGAATTCCAAAATATGCGCATAGTTTCGTCTTCTTGTTGAGAAAAAGCCAGAGAATAATATCTGACAGTTCACAAAGAAATGTTTCCCATTTCATATATACACTAAATAAACACAAATCAAGAGCAGGCTACACAGCTACA
>NW_024962272.1:13327534-13345076 GCF_019238085.1 Lagopus leucura
TATATACACTAAATAAACACAAATCAAGAGCAGGCTACACAGCTACACAAAACAAATCACTTTTTGAAAACAAATCAAAAGTGAAAATTTTACGTCACAAAACCTTCATATGAAATATATGAAATAATTTTATTATTTCATACAAAAAAATATTTGGATGAAGTGTTCAACTCATCTATTGAGATCTGAAAAGAAAAAGAAAGAACTGCTGCAAGAGATAACTAACAACTGGATGTTTTGGGTGGTCAGATAAACATCTATAATTGTTGGGAGAGAAGGTGGAGCAGTGGTGCCCACATTTCACCAGCTTGGTGATTAGCAGTACCCAGTCATGAAGAAAAGGGAGGCACCAGTGCCTAGCAGCAACAGGGAACCCACTCCACTGCTGGCATCAATCACAGAACTACAGAATGGTCCAGGTTGGAAGGGACCTCAAGGATCATGAATCTTCAACCCCCCTGCACAGGCAGGGCCACCAACCTCCCCATATAATACTGGTCCAGGCTGCCCAGGGCCCCATCCAATCTGGCCTTGAACACCTTTAGGGACAGGGCATCCACAACCTTTCTGGACAGCCTGTTCCAGCACCTCACCACTCTCATAGTAAAGAACTTCCTCCTGACATCAAACCTAAATCTTCCCTCCCTCAAAAACATTTCCTCTTATCTTGCTGCTATCTACCCTTTCAATGAGTTGATTCCCCTCCCCCTGTTTGTAGGCTTCTTTTAGGTATTGAAAGGATGAAATGAGGTCATCCCACAGCCGTCTCTTCTCCATGCTGAGCAAGCCCAGCTCCCTCAGCCTGTCTTCATAAGGAAGTGCTCAAGCCCCCTGATCATCTTTGTGTCTCTCTGTCTTTGTTGTACTGGGGGCTCCAGACCCAGACACAGTACTCCAGATGGGGCCCTCACAAGAGCAGAGTTGAGAGGGACAATCAACTGCCTGTCCCTGCTGGCCATCCCCTCTTCTGATGGCGCCCAGGATACCATTTGCTACTCTCAATGAGTACTCCTTCCAGTCTGTGTAAATGCCTTGGATTCCTCTGGCCCAACTGCAAAACTTTGCACTTTGCAATGTTGAACCTCATCAGGTTCACCCAGGCCCACTTTTCAAGTCTGTCAAAGTCCCTCTGAATGCCATCCCTTTCTTCTACCATGTCAACCCCACCACTCAGCTTGGTGTCATCAGCAAACTTGCTGAGGGTGCACACGATTCCATCATCGATGTCATTGATAAAGATGTTAAAGAGCACCGGTCCCAAGACAGACCCCTGGGGGACGCCGCTCGTTACCAGCCTCCACCTGGACACAGAGCCATTGATGACCGCCCTCTCTCTGCGGCCTTTCAACCAGTTTCTTGTCCATCGAGTGACCCACCCATCAAATCCACATCCCTCCAATTTGGAGATAAGGATGTGGTGGGGGACCATGTCAAAGGCCTTGCTCAAGTCCAGCTAAATGACATCAGTTGCCTTCCCTCTGTTCACCAATGCCATCACTCCATCATAGAAGGCCACCAGGTTGGTTAGGCATGACCTTCCCGTGGTAAAGCCATGCTTGCTGTCTCTGATCACATACTCAGCATCAAAGATGATTTGAAAATTATATTAACACCAAGGAACAGTCCAATTAGGAAGCACATTGTAAAGTGTGAGAGTAATTATAAAAAACAAACAAACAAACAAACAAACAAACAAAAAAACAGAAAAAATGAAAAGAAGTCTACCAGTAAAATATGGCACTGAAACAAAATAGGGTCTAACACAAAATAAACACAGAGATCAGTTTGAATTTGGATCAATTGGGAAGGAACATGGAGAAGACTATGTTTAATTCAAGATTGCCAGACATAGCCTTACCTATCTAGAATGAAAATGAGGCAGAGATCATGGGAGATGGGAGAATCTACTCAAGCTTCAGCTGCTGAGAAAGATTTTAGCTCATGATGGCTAATCAAGCGAATGTGGTTTCTTGTTCCAGCTTCAGTCAATAACTGCAGTCCTTGTGATTTAATAATGGAGGGATTTTGAGAAGGATCGGAACGGTCTTTTCCAGCCTCTCAGTCTGTGTAACACCCAAAACTAAAGGCAAATTGAGCTTTCTATATTGACATAAATATCCAAATGAATTCGTGGAAATTGTGACGTATTATGAACATAGACTCTAGCACCTAATTTTCAGGTATTGAAAACATTCAGCCCTACCTGTAGAAGCTTTACATTGACACCAAACTCCTTGTCTAATTAGACTACTTACACAAGGTGAAAAGATATTTTGTATTTGCAGTACAAACAGTCCTTTCATATATTAGAAATAATTTACAGGTTACAACGATGTTATAAAAGATCATAACAATAAAAGAGCTGACATGTAAGGAAGAAGTCATTAATCATGATTGTCTTGGCAAAGAGATAACAAAGACAACAGGACATAAAGTCACCTACAAAAATGCTTCAGGTGCTTAAGCTCAACTGTAGCAGTCTTGCTTTGGAGAATGCAAAAAAAAAAAAAAAAAAAAAGTAAAGAAAAAAGGAAGAGTTGAGTTCCTTATCAGAAAAAAATAATAATTAAAAAAAAAAAAGACCAAAAACAAAACAAAACAAAGAGAATTCCTTCCACATACAAATAAAAATCAACCCCTTTCCAAAAAATAAATAAGGTAAATAATTTGGGTTATATATTCAACTCTTGAAAGAAACACTTAAAGTTGGATAAGTAGGGATACAGGTACAGTATGAATACATGGAATATATGGTAGGAATACACGGTAACAAACAGTCAGAAGCCATCAGAAGAACAGATAGGGGACAACAACTCTTTGTTCACCTCTGATTTCTCTGTCAAATAGTCCTATGAATAGTTAGGCCAGATGTAAAGAAGAGAAAGTTACAACTCTTTAACAAGGTCTTAATTTGAGAATAGATATATGAGTACTGCTCTGAAAACTTCCTGTTTTATTATGCTGTTGGACCGCAATGTCAGAGGCAAATATTGTTAGTATTATATTATATTATGTGTTGTTGCTGTCTGACAGATGGCAGCAGAGGGGCATTCTGACAAAATGGTGTCTGACAAGGAAATGTGTACAAAGCAAAGGTGTGTCACTGAATTCCTTCATGCGGAAAAAATTGTACTCATTGACATTCACTGACGCTTGCTTAATGTTTGTGGAGATCAAACAGTGGATGTGAGCACAGTGAGGGGTGGGTAATGCACTTCAGCAGTGGTGACAGCAATCATGGGTCATCTCTACTAGTGCAAACGTTTGTGAGCACAGTATGCAGGCTCTTGTACATCACTGGTGAAAATTAACTACTAATAGTGGTGAATGAGTTGAAAAATAATGTTTTGTATCTGCAAATTTACTATATGAAATGGTCTTATTTTGCTCTTCATATCTGTTGTAGTTTTCACGGAAATAAATAGGGGACATCACTTCCAGAATGATTTAAACATAAGCCAACATCCACATTGTATGCAGAGACAACTGAGATTCAACAATTTTCCAGGCCAATGAAACCTGTAGTGACTGAAAAAGAAGTGATAAAATAAAAAGAGTTACTTACAGAACAAAAATGCAGAAATTACAGCTGCAGCTACCAACAAAGGAAGATATGAGGAGGGAAGCAGAAGGGAGGTCAGATACTTTCCTGTACTAAGCACTTCAAAGATAAGGAAGTGAAGTATCATGCGAGGTGATAAGAAGAATATGTAAACATCACAGTCTGTTGACTCTAGTCCTTTGGATAATAATGGTGTAACCTGCAAATACAGTAGGGAAGAAAGAAGTATCAGACATGTCCCTCAAGTAACAGATAGAGCCAAGCAGAAGAAATACTGCAGCTGTGATAGCAGTTTCTCATCTTTCTCCCAAAATCTGAAGCTGCCCATTTGTTTGGCAAAGCTTCCCTTCCTCAGGTCTCTCCAGAGGCTTTGCTGCAAAAAACAAAGAGGTTGCTAGATCCTTGCATGCATCAGGCTGTGATGTCTGCCAAAAGCAGAGTCCTTCAGCAACACACAAATCTCACATATAGAAAACTGACCAGACCAAATGAACTGAATGCAAATCATTCCTAGTGTGTGGTTCACGTCTTAGGTGCTTCTCAAGCCTCACATGCATAAGGAAGATTTTTCTTGTCATCATCAGGATCTCTCCTTGTATTCCAAAAAGTAGTATTTCACAGAATCACACAGAATCACAGAATCACAGAATCACCCGGGTTGGAAGGGACCCCAAGGATCATGTAGTTCCAACCCCCCTGCCTAGCAGGGCCACCAAACATACACATTCAGATCAGGTTGCCCAGGACCCCGTCCAACCTGGCCTTAAACACGTCCAAGGACGGGGCATCCACAACCTCCCTGGGCAGCCCGTTCCAGGGCCTAACCACTCTCCTAGTAAAGAACTTCCCTCTAACATCCAACCTAAATCTTCCCTCCTTCAACTTAAAACCATTTCCCCTAGTCCTGCTATTATCAGCCCTTTTGAAGAGTTTACTCCCCTCCTGGGTGTAGGTTCCCTTCAGGTATTGAAAGGCTGCAATGAGGTCACCCCGCAGCCTTCTCTTCTCCAGGCTGAACAAGCCCAACTCCCTCAGCCTGTCCCCATAGGGGAGGTGCTCCAGCCCCCTGATCATCTTAGTCGCCCTCCTCTGGACCCTTTCCAAAATCTCAATGTCTTTCTTGTACTGAGGGCTCCACACCTGGACACAGTACTCCAGATGGGGCCTCACAAGAGCCGAGTAGAGAGGGACAATCACCTCCCTGTCCCTGCTGGCCACCGCTCTCCTGATGGAGCCCAGGATCCCATTTGCCTTTCAAGCTGCCAGAGCGCACTGCTGGCTCATATTCAGTCTCCCTTTCACTGTCATGGAGACAGTTTCTTTGGGATAGAGAAAACAGACAGAATGTTCTCCTTGTCAGCATTCTCCAGGGAAAGAGGCAGATCCACAGATCATTTGCTCCTGCTGCTGCTGGCAGGATGTAATTTTCTGAGCCAAAGATTGAAGCAGAGAGACCTTGGACAAAGACAGCTATAAGCTACCTTCCTTTTCCCAGCCCATGGCAGTCTGAAGGGGACTGAGTGCAAACTCAACCATTCTGGAGACCGCACTAAATCCTAGAAGCCTCCTGCAGCTTCTCCTCAGCCTTGATCAGAACCCCCATAGCTCTTCATTTTAACACCTTGTTTAAAAAAAAAAAAAAACAAAATTATTTGGGTATGAGTGAACTTTAATGGCTATCTAGTTCCAACACCCTACCATGGACGGGAATGCTTCCCACATGATCAGGTTGCCCAGAGACCCATCTAAGCTGACCTTGAGCATTTCTAGGAAGCGATGGTGTCTCACCAGCTTAATGATGAGTAACTTCTTCCTTACATCTAATCTAAACTTCTAGTGTAAAACCATTGCACTGTCTTATCACTATACTCGATGATAAGAAGTCCCTCCTCGTCTTTTGTTTTGGCCCCTTTCACAACATTACTTTAATGCAGCTTAATGGCTGTCTTCTGTGCTGCAAAGGTCATTAGAAAGACTGCTGCCACTGAACCCCAGCCTCCTAGAGAAAACCTAATGATGCACAACATGTATGGGGTAAAATGGTCTAGAGCGAGAAGGAGGAAGGGCTTTCTTTCTGGGGCCAGGACAGTCATCTTGTAAGGAGTAGATTTGGAGTCCATGTCAAGATGCAGCTCTACAGCACAGTTGACTCATCTACAGTTCTTCTGTAAGGATCAAGAATTTACTGTGTCATTTTCAAATGCCTTTCACTATCAGAGAATGACAAATACAGAATAATCAGTCTCTTTGCCAGTGGTGTGCTAAGGTTAAAAATTAAGTTAAAAAACAAGCCAAGCAGAGTTGTGAGCCATAAAACAATACTAAAATTTACACAGACGCTGGTCACAAGCTGTAGTGTCTCAAATATTTCGAGTTTCTGAATTAAGCCACAATAAGCATAAATATGTGTGCTATCATTTTTCTTAATGATTTATCGCGCTTTTCCATGTAGCTTTCTAAAGCATCATCTGGAAAATGGCATACATTCCATAATCTTTTGCAAATCTTTGTTGCCCTTTGTTCACAGAACAGAACTTAATTTATTTGCCACTGAAACAAATCGAAATCTATGAAACCACCCTCACAAAGGCAAAACTTGGGTGAATGTCTGCTGTTGGAATTTTGTAACATGTTAACTGTTGTCCAGCTATGTAAACTTAGGAAGAAAAAAAAAAAACTCAAAGGATTTTCAAAACCTCTCTGTTTTCTTTGAAATCAATGGCCAATCTAATCCTACAGATCTTGGAGATTCACTTCCCTATAATTTATTTAATCTTCTTATTTATAGATAAGTAGGTCATGTGGAAAGAAAAAGACTATCTACAGAACTTATTGTATGTACTTCTGCAATTAACATGTCCCCATCACCATTAAATTATCCAAACAGGTCAAGTTGGGTCCAAAATCTCTTTTATCAGAAACATAGTACTCCCTAGACTGCATTTCAGACAGTAGAGCCGCTTATGTCTTTGCAGATATTACCTATAAATATTACCCATGATGGATTATCAGTCCACAAGAAACACAAAAGAAGACTTTGTCCCATGAACCTTCTGTCATTTATCTGTTGTTAGCTTACTCCCTGCTGCAACATACAAAAAATAAGAACTGACATTTTCAATTACAAGTATGAAATAATTACACATAGTTTTCATGATAAGAAATAAAATGCTTCTAAGCTTGTCTTGCAGGATAAGCCATTGAACTTCAAACAAAAATAGTGAACTTAAGAATATAAATAGCCAGTGTGCTGTATAATAGTGAAAGATGCTGCAACAAAAGGGAAATGAGAAACTTTAAAAATGGCTGACTATAAAGGGCACAAATTACTGCAAAATAACTTCTAGAGTAACTACCAATGTCTGCAAAATGAACAAAAAAAGGCTAAAATTTTAAGCATTTTCTGAAAATGAAAAGAAAAAAAAACAGAAAACAACAAACAGAGGGAATATAACAGAGAACTATTAGAACATACCAAATGAGAAGTTGGAATTCTGAAAAAAGTCAGAGAAAGCTAAAAAAGGAGAGAAAGAATTTGTTCAAGTCATATCACAGCCAAAAAAACAGTGAAGTAGGAAATCAGGATGGAATGAGAAATGAAATTACAGAGAAGAAAAAACATCCAAAGTACTGCATGAAGAAATCCCTCAAAATAGTACCAGTTCCACCATGAAAAAATAATGAGCACAGCATCCTCGAAAATCTAAAAACAAGCCATGAAAACAGATACCATAGTAAAAACCCCTGCCCTCTATAGACAAAAGCAAATCTGCCGCTGTTATGAATCATCTTGCATCAAAATAGTATAGGTTTGTTCCTACACATTTCATGAAATGCCTTTGTTTCCTAGGGTACAGAAAGATACAGGTTAAGTATCTTGGAGAAAAGTAGCCACTTTTAGCATTAATAACCACTCCAGCAAGTCAAACAGCTGTTTAAAATTAACTTCTAATAGAAAAGAAAGAAGACTAATAACATAATAATAATTGAAAAATAATTCATATTACATTTTCCTTATCTCTTAGATTATTTTTCAAGGATGGAAGGGAAAAAATGACATACCAGCAACAAAACTTGATTTACAGAATAACAGGAGAATTACCCACAAGAACAGTGAAGGGCACACCGGTGTCATATGCCATCAACATTCCTGCAAAGAAAATCAGCCTTTACTACCTTGATTTCTATGTATAGATAAAAAAAATTCTTTTTGCAGCTTGGCCTTTTTGCCAGTCAGACTTTGGCACATATTTATTATGAAAAGAATCATTATTTAACTTCATTTCTGAAACACTGAAAATGTCTTCACAAAAAATCTCTGTTTCTTTTCTTTCTTTCTTTCTTCTTTTTTTCTTTTTTTCTTTCTTCCTTCCTTTCTTTTTTTAAAAAATTTTAATGTCATCTTCATTTTACTTTTATATATTTATATATATATTATATATATTATATATATATGTGTGTATAATATTATATATTTCACTCATACCTAAGTGAATAGATCTTCAACTTTCAGATGCCAAACTCAGAACTGCGAGGATAATACACTGACACTGTGACAACAGAATTTAACTAAAAATCATGCCCCATGGAATTCACAGACACTGAACAAGAGTGGAACAGCCTACATCTTTGATAATCAAATGCGTATTAATATTCTGTCAGAAATGTCCCTGCACTTCTCAAACTGCCAAACTAAGCCTTGGAACACCTGGTCAGAACGCTTGTCAGAATGAGTCAAATCTCTGGCAAGAAGGGCCCTTAACACTTTATTACCACATCTTTCTTTAGCTGCGAATGTTCCCAGGCATGTCTGAATTTTGTATAATTGACACATCTTTGAGTCTGCCTGTGCTGCTACTGGGGCAATGCAATTTGATAATAACAGGTGTATATGTGATCACAAAAGGGCAAAAAGGTGACAGTCTGGCTCTGGATTTGGAGCTCTAGAACAATAATACAAGCTCTTCCAGAGTCAGACAGAACTACAATTCTTGTTTAATTTAATCAGTAATAAAAGAAACCTACTCCAGAAACTTAATGTCTTCCTACACTGAAAATTTGGGAAATTCTGTTTACTTTGTAGCTTTGACTTCAGTGAGTCCTCTTAGTGCTTTTACAAGCCAAAGACTCTTCAGAGGGAAATCTGGTTTGATGATCTGTGGCAAAGGATCACTCTGAACATATTATCCGCATCAACAAAAGTACAAAAACATAATTAAAACTAGAAATAACAACATATTCAAAGTGATCTTATTTGCTGCTGGTGAAAAAACATGTCATACAGAGTGAAAAAAAAAAACAAAAACAAAAAACAAAACAGAGGGTAGCACAGATTAAAAATAAAAATGATTCAAATTTGTACAAATGGAGTTTGACATCTGGAAAATCCTAGTTCTACACTGACAAACATTCCTTGCACTGAGCTCACAAACAGTTCTAAATATCGCCTGGACTGGAAGTAATGAATCTTTTA
Organism: Lagopus leucura; assembly: GCF_019238085.1. NCBI lineage: Eukaryota > Metazoa > Chordata > Aves > Galliformes > Phasianidae > Lagopus > Lagopus leucura. The sequence continues at coordinate 13,336,570 of NW_024962272.1, forward strand.
GGAGACTCCATCTGCTCAAGATTATAGATTGTGCTCTCAGTTCTCTTCCTAATACTGACTGCCATGCAAACTGCCTTGAGCTGGCAAAGGCAATGGCATGAGAGTTCACTAATGACACAAGCATGTCTCTTTAGTCAGCTTTGAGAGGAAGATTTGGAATTCCACAATGCTTCCATAGTTTTCTACAGATATTCTTCAAGTGAATGAGTAACAGACTTGCTCTCATCTCTCTGCTGCTACGGCTTTATGCTCTTATGAGATTTGCTTTACTTTATCAAAAAGAGGTAAGAGATTTCTTTGAGACAGAGAACAGGCGGATTAAGCAGACCTGCTAAAGTGATTTGTACAAACGCTTTTAAATGCAAGCAGCAAAGAGAAAACTAACTCTAACAAGTGCATTTATTTCTGGCTGAAAGTTATGAGTAGCATCTTAGCCCTGATATGTTGTAAATATACATACATACGCCCATATGGACACACAAGCTTAATTCTGTCATCATTGCTGTGTCTTTGCAGCTGTGAAAGGAACCAGATATTTTGTTCTGTCTCAACTTCTATCAGCACTTAAATAGTCAGCTAATTCCCAACTACTTCGTACTTATGACTGATAGTGATGAAGGAAATGGAAAAACACAAAGGACTCCACACCAATCTGATTGCATTTGCAAGGATACAGGAAAAATACATTCTTCAGATGCTAAGCAAATCTGTGGCACAGTGATAGTTGGAGGATTCCAGTTTTGGTGTCCCATGCTAAACAATGCTTCCAGAGGTTTAAAGATGTTCTTATTAGTTGTCAAATATTTTTGCTGAAGGATGGTTCCCTGTACAATACAGCCTCTTCAGGCAATGCTGGAAATTCAGCTTCCTCATACAGAGGGAGAAATTGTGACTCCTTCAAGTCTGAGCCTGGGCCTCAGAAACATGTCTCACTCTTCACCACAGATCCAGAAACAGTTACCTCTTCTGATACTGTAAATTAAACTCCCCAAATGAGTAGGAAATTAAAGTGAAACAGAATACCATTTCTGAAATAAACCAGTCGCCTCCAGCTGTCTGGATTCAAAAAGTCAACTCCTGACTCAGCTGCTTGGCATTCCCAAAATCCAAGCATGTCCTATGTGTATTTCTATCTCCTCCCCTCACTTTACTACTCATTTTGTTGGGTGATAGTATTCAAAGGTCACTGTAGCAGCACAGTGTATAATGGATCACAAAAATTATCTGAATTTAGAAATAATCTCTTTATCATACTAACCTCAGTGAGAGGCCATCAAACTGTAGGGGACAGAAGAAGTCTTGGAACATAATTGATACCACTGAAGATAGAGACTTTTGGAACTACACCCTGAGTTTGTGTTTTTTCTGTTTTTTGATTTTTTTTTTTTTTTTTTTTTTTTTTTTTTTTTGTCTTTTTTGTCTCTCTATGTCTTTCTCCTTTCATCTTCTTCAGTAGTTTTTTAATTGTCTGGTTTCTATGAGGCCAGATTGCACATGACCACTAGAGTGTTGCAATGAGTGAGTTTTGTCCTGTATATAATCAAAAAGAAAAACAAGGCCGTTGTTTTTCATGCAAACTGATGAAAGTTTTGGAATCATAAAAGTCTGTAAGAACTGCAGAAAAATCTTTAAACAAAAGTGCATTTATTCTAAGACATATTTAGCCATATCTTACTTCCACAAAAGCATAAATTTTACTTCATAAGTGATCCTCTCCTCCAGTCTATTAGTGCAGTGATCTGAATATACAATGGACCTATTACCTATATGATATGGATCCCCGAATCTCTTGTATTAAAATTCTCCTCTCCTGGGGGAAGATGGCCTTCCAACAAACATTCAGTTGCCCACTATTAAATAGCTTTTCCACAGATGGAGCTTTTGCCTTATCTTTTATCTCCCTTCCCAAATCATTTTTTTTTTTTTCTTACAGGAATCCACTGTCCAGTTTTAATGGAATTATTGGTGAACTATCTATCATCCTGAGAGGATAAATAAAATAATATTCATAATCAGCACCTCAAAAAAGCCTTAAAGGTCTTAGTAATTGAACTAAAGCCCTCATTCTTAATGGACTTAATGTTTATGCACATACAAACAGCAGAGATACATGTGCCATGTTAAGGATCTCAGTTGTATCTAACTTCATTCACAACTCTGCAAGATCTTTGCTTTTCTTGGTCTAGTAAAATAAATCAGTTGTCTGAATGGAATCAGAAGATAGCTGCTCTACCATTATCTCTGTCATCAACACACAGCTGTCATGGATTCAGCAACTTAATAACATCATCAGATTGGGAAGAATGTGTCTACAGTCCCACTGTTGGTATCCGCACTCTGTTTGACCTTTCCTGTGCAGAATGTAGTAATTTATATAGTAATGATTTTAGTGAACAGCTGGTCAGTGAGTTTGCAGAGGTATTCTCTTATTTATATTTTAGACTTCTGCTTCTTGTGATTGAAATTATCAAATATGTGTGCCAGTAATATTTTATCTCTGACAAAGCCAAAGTAGCTGGCATTAGTATGGTATTTTTCTTATGATTTTCAATACAAAATATTTCCCTAAAACTAGAGTTGGGCATGGTGCATTACAGTCCTCGAAAAAGCATGTTCCCAGCTCTGGGAAAGCTGGAAGTTGAAGAAAAAACAGCATTTTGGCCAGTATTACCTGACTTTTTATACCATGGGAACATTTTCTATTAACTTTCTGTATATTTCTTTAAATTTGTTCCCAAGGCAAAAGCAAAACTTATTTCGAGACCCATAAGAAACATTCTTCTCTGCAGCAAAGTCTTCCAAAATCTGTGGCTTTCAGTTATCAGAACAGATAGACACATTCTTCTGTTCATGAAATAATAGGTTCAAGATCACGAGTACCTCCTGTCCTCCCACATTAGGGCTACCTGTTTCAGTTCTGGATACTTATTTTGATTTTAGATTCTTTTCCCTGCTTCCATTCTTTTGGTACAAAAACAAAACAAAACAAACAAACAAACAAACAAAACCATGAGGCAAACAACAAACAAACTGGACATTTCTTTCTAAGATTTGTCTTCAGTTTACTTTTGACTTAAAGGACAATTCTTCAGGCTATGAAATAGATGCCAAATCTAACATGATTAACATTTGTCTGGAAAGAAGTGTATTGCTGACAAATGCCTAACACTCTGGGCATATTGTATTTGTACCTTTTAGGAGAGTGAACTGTGACAGGACATAACAAACAGGAGTTAATATTAGCCCCTTCAGGACATGATAATCTATAAGCGTGAAGAGAGCCACATACAGACACACAGTCTTGGCAACTGGAAAGGAAAAGATGGGATCCCAGTGAGTGTAAGAGTTATTAATTTGTCACATAAAAAACTCTGTTCTTGACTGCATCTCTGCTATATGACCTTCTTTATCCTTCTGCCATAACACACCCTTCAGCTGAGCCTTCTTGAACACTCCTTCCTCTTTCCTTTTTAGGCATCAAGCTGTTTCCTTGCCCTAGCTGGCCAAGACAAACAGTCCTAAAATACTGTAATTTCTCAGGAAGCATACCACCTCTTGAAGACAACCGTGTCTTCACTCATTACTTTCTGATGACAGCTGCATTTTCACACATTCTTTGGAAAAGAAATGCTGTCTCAATTCTTTTCCATACATTTTCAAAACCATTTCTGTCTAAACTAAAATAAAAGACTTCTGGCTTCAAGAAACCAGGATCTGAATCACACTGTGTTAGTGTTTCCTTAATGTACCGCCACAGTTATTTACTCTGTCCCAAAAGAGTGCTGAAAAAGGGAAGTGCAGTGGCATTGCCTACCTTTACAATAATACCATACGAATATAGAGAAGGTGAGAATGTCCAGCCTACCACACAGAAACACAGTATGAATCTATGAATAAAAAGATAGGTGACTCTAGTCTTATATGTAACTAGTCACATTCTCTTGCAAATGCCAAAGCAAAGCATACTGAATATTATCTTTTCTACTCAAAGAAGCTCACTGAATTTCCAAAAAAAGTTAATGCTTACACAAAGTGACCTGAAAAAGGAATTAATAATTTGTGCTAAACAACTAAGCAAAATGTATTGATCTCCTGTTGTTTCCCTATTATCAGTCCCATCCTATGCAAAACAAACAAACAAATAAACAAAAAATTTCCAAAAGGATTCTGTTTTCAAACAAATGTCACCTGATTAATATGCTGCATTATAACCTTCTCAGAGAATCCTAAGAGAGATGATAAAGAAATACAAGAAGGAAGAGTCATGGGGCTCTTTTCTTTAGAAGGGATGTTATAAACTACAAGCCTTTCTATGATTCTGATTGTGGAACTTCATACTTCAGCAATGAAATGAACACTGGTGGGCATACAAATTTAGCCATTAGCTAATAACAAAGCTTAACTGCTGAATAGATCAGTGTTCCCAAAGATATTCTCAGCTCTGACTAACATTTAGGAAAGAAAAGTGAGAATCCTTTAAAGCTGGAAAATATATTCCCTATCTTTAAGTCTTTGTTAAAAGTTTATCAGGAATGCACTCATAGATATATTTTACCTATTCAAGAAGTGATTGTAACATCAAGATACACAAAAGCTGCTTGCAGAGAACTGTTGCTACTGCTTAACCCTGCAGAGTTCTGTATAGCACCCCACACCTGCAGTCCTTGGGCCTCACACCAGCGTGTCAGAGCCTCACAGGACCACAGACACGGCCACACCAAATTCCATTTTGAAAGGAAAGAAAGTAAAAAATATTCAGAGTGTACCTGGCCTATGCAAGGGACTGATCGGTGTTGACTTTGCAAAGAATAGAGCACCAGTCTTGCAGGACTCACCCAGTGCCAAATCCTGTTTTCACTAGAATTGAAACAGGTGTGGATTTTATTGCACTATCTGTGTTCTAAACTTAAGTACATAAAATAATTATGTTCTTATCTTTCTGTAAAATTACAAACTCTTACAATCTCATCTCCCTCCCCAGATCTATATTAATCAAAGCAAAATCAAACACTGTAGTCTAAAAATAGTAGTTTAGAGTTAAGAACACTAAGGTTGTAACACGGCCCTCTGTGCATATGCTATCCTGACGATTTCAGAATTGTAATTGCCTCATATTTTTCCAAACAGCCTCTACAAAATTCTGGGTGGAGGGTGGATAGTCTGAGAATGTAACAAAGCTATACAGCAAATAAGGCTGCTGTTTCCAGAAGCCGCAAGTTATTTTTTTAGAACCTGGAGGACTCATGAGGAATAAGGCAATGAGAAAAATGACTGTACAACACAAATCTGAAGGGTTTAATTCCATAGTGTTAAGTGTTACTGCTTTTCTTTTTTCATGTACAAAACAAAAATTCCCAATTTGGACTAAAAGAGCCTGTGCTAACGCATCCGAATTTTTAACTTTACACTGAGTAGACCAGTGGAGGAAAACATGAAACATATTTTGTGAGTAGATTGTAAAGCTGCTTTCTGGTTGTAGAGGAAGATATTGACTGGAAATCCCTAATTCAATTCAAGTTCTGTCAGGGAATAGATTTTCTCCCTTAGGAAACGGTCCTTCAGCAAACTCTTTATGCTATGTTGCATTGACGCTCTCCCTTTCTCCAGTACTGTCAGAGGCTTCCTTGCACTAGTCTACCTCCTTTTCTGGTATTTAAACTGGAAGAGGCACATAACATACACAGGTAACATGTACTGAAATGCATTCATCCTGGAAGAAAGGATGCTCTACCATTCTAGCACACAGATCCTGGTATTTATGTACAAGGCAAGTGCAAAGAAGTGAGAAAATATGTACCACAGTCACTGCCAGTGAAATCTCTGGACTAAATTCAGCTCCATGTTCTGAAAAAGCCTTAACTGAGCACAAATCTGGACAGACACAGATACATTTGCTATGTATCTCTATGTATGCTAGAAAATGTACATCTCTGGCAAAATAGCAATCTTTCTGCTACATCAGAAAAAAATTTTTACATAGAACATAGACCTTCTCAGCAGAAAGAAAAAAAAAAATCTGTTTATTCTCTCATGTTTATTCCCAGAAATGGCAGAACTATTTCAGCTTAAACTTAAGATATATATCATCTGAAGCAGATACAGAGCATGAAAAGTTTATCTTCTGAAAGCAGAAGTTTTTGGCATCATAAAACAGCATCTCACAGAGAACAGTGACAAGCACCTTAGAAGTATGATATAGCTGAAGAAACAACTGTTAAAAACAAAGTTTTGTTACAATTTACCACTGAAAAATTTTGTGTAATGTCTATTTTAATGAATCTCTTTTAAAATATGTAGTTAAGCAGTCAAAAAGTGAACAATGTAGTATATATTAAAATGCACTAAAGCAGAGAAAGAATGACAGAATTAGTCTTTACAAAATTAAATTTTGTATATGCTGACTGCATAGGTAAGAGACCACGAAAACCAGGCTCACACATTAAGAAAATTTTCCACTGCCAATGTGCTTTGCTTCAATCAGTGTTTTGCAATGTATTCTGCTTAATTTTAATACATAATAGTCTTTCACAAAAAGATAATAAAAGACTTCTGCTATGAAGTGACATCAATGAAGAATTTGCTCTTTAATTCTCAAAGATAAACCATCTGCATTCTCAGCAGATCTAGGTTTTTCGTTTCATCCACTGTAAGTTTGAAAGTTATTTTAAGTACAATTTTTTTCTCTATCATACAACCACTATCAGTTTTCATGACAAAATACTCAATGCATCCTTCAGAGTGTATTTGAACAAATATTAATGATTATTTTAAAATGTATAGGAGACCACTGACCACTGGTTAGATACTGGGTCAGAATGGTTTCCATTAAACTGGCCACATGAATTCAGATCTCAAAGCCAAATAGACCGAAGTTTTATGACTAAAAGAAAAAAATGTTTTAATCTCCTCTGTTACTTAAAAGACATTGAAGCTACATTCCCCAACAAGGCTTAAGAAAACAAAGCAAGAGAATGCACTTATGTGAAGCAGCAGTAAAATTTTTACTCTTGTAATGACAGCCAAGAAGTCAAGTTGTCAGAAAAGATCGTTCAAGAGTAAAAAGACCTGCTGAGGCCAACATATCTCAGAAGCTGTCAATAACTTGACCTTTGTAACTGGTAGCTAGTAAATGACTCAGATAATGATAGCCTGCAATAATTTAGACAGTAGTAAAATCTAAAGGAATAAAATAAAATTACTTCGGCTGGTATGGAATACTATAGATGGGAGTCATTGACAACCATCTCAGAAGATCAGGAGCTTGTGAACATGGGAATCAAATTACACCCTAATAAGGGCTGAACTGTCATGGCATAATACAGACAAAAACACATGGCATAAAACAGAAGACTCACCCACATCCCCTCTGGTGTCTCTGCTCAGGCACTAGATAGAGACTATCAATAACAATCACACATCTGGCGAGCAAGAGGTGATGCCCTAAGCTTCTGCACTGGTTTCCTTTGCATGCAGTATGCACACAGGTTTGAGTGGGTGGAAGATCACTGACTCACACTAGGCCTCCAAATGATATTCAGCTGCCCCTGGAACATGAAGAGTAAAAAGTGCCATCTGGCAAAGCCTCACACTGAAAGAAGCCCTTCTATTTTGCAGAGTACTCAGATGTCATGTGAAAACCTGAGGTCCCCCCCACCTCAAACACTGAAGGCAAAAAGACCTTAGAAGGATGGATAACTCTCACTAGTTCAGCACTCAGCTGAGGAAAACCAATATTCACATACAAACAAAAATGACAACACCAGAATTAGCACAGTTGAAAAGCCTGAGAACTAATCCAGAAATAAGAATTTGCAATCAAAACAGAACTCATACTGTTTGGAGAGATTGAGTGACAGAAAAAGAAACGTGTTTTTTTTTTTGTTTTTTGTTTTTTTTTTTTTTTTAAATTCTGTCCCTAGTTAGAAAGACCCCTGGACAAAAGTTTAGCTAATTTAAACAAATTAAAGAAACATCTGTATTTTGCTGCAGCACGTCCAGAATACACCAACAGCACCACTGTGTGGATTAAGAGCGACTGCTCTGTAAACCAGGAAGGTAGTTCCAAGATTCAGACCCACCACACTTCAGACAGAGATGCAAAGATATATTATTTTATATTTATGTAATCTATGTAATAATATAATTTATATTATTAAATTAGACTAAGTGAGGGTATCAGTGATATATACCTAACACTGCTAGAAGCAATGAACTACCTTACCTTTACAGTAATGTAACTGAGACTATAATTTGGCTTGGTCAGTTCACATATTCTCTATGGAATATTCTCTACGTGTTTCACACACATAATTTCCAGTAGTGTCATGAGGTTATATGTGGTGAACTTAGAACAGACCCTTTATGCTGCACCAAAATGGGAATTTGACTTTCCAAATGAAGTCTTAAATTTACACTTTTTAAACTTGTGATTTCATAGTGGTAGCAGCAGAACCCCTGAGAGAAGGAAGGAAGGAAGGAAGGAAGGAAGGAAGGAAGGAAGGAAGGAA
>NW_024962272.1:13345086-13432438 GCF_019238085.1 Lagopus leucura
GAAGGAAGGAAGGAAGGAAGGAAGGAAGGAAGGAAGGAAGGAAGGAATTTTTTTTAAAAAGATAAGGTAAGAAATCAGGGATGAGACCTTGAGATGAACCTGCAGGAAAGGAGCAGCTACAGCCTTGCTGTCTAGCAGTTTGGAAGCATCAGTGCTTTCATGGCCAGTCTGCTGATGGCAGTGAGGTTTTCAAGGCAGGTTGCTAGCCCTGCTGAAATGGACAGCATGTCCCCCACAGGTGCTGCTGTCACCTTTGGTATGCCCCATGCTTTTCTCATGTTCTTAAGAAGACAGGACAAGGGGAAAGCACGAGTATACCTCTAAAGGCAAAGAAGAAAAATCTATAGAAACTGCCATGGTCTACTTTGCATAGCTCAATATCAATTAGTTCATGTTTCTGTAGCTTGGTTACACTGGTGCAATATGTTGCATTAGATTTGGCCAAATCAGTGAAGTGTGATGAGGAAGGAAATACCTTCTTCACTCCTGATGTAAATTGATTTTTTAGTTGGACTTGGTCACACAGGCAAGTGATTGCTTATTAACATGATCAGCTATGATTACTCTAAATGAAGTTGCTGGGTACGTAAGGGAGGAAGGCTAATATGTCACTGAAAGACATCCTTCCATGTCAGATCTTCCTTTCCAGGGTATTTTCAATTCATTATAGTCTCTATGGTGTGTGTGGAGAAGCTGTGCAGCCAAGCAAATACCAGCCCAATGAAAATTCACCATAAGGTGCTAGATGTCATCTGATTTCAATTTTAACAAATGATGAATTCTGAATGTAACATTGCTATTAAAGTTCAGCAGTTCTTGACCATTAGAAAAATAACTGCCATGCTACTTAATACTTGCAAACACAAAGCAGCACAGAGAACAATTTAGTGCTAGTGTATGGCTTTTAATGCCTGGGCCAGAAAGCTTAAGCTGGCTGCAACAAAAACCAGTTTCACTGATAGGCTCAGTCAAGCTGTCTTGAAAGCTCACCTGTAACATGCTACTCATCTCCTCCTTTCTTTATTTTGCACTATTGTTCTTCTCTTGCTTTCAGTATCATAATCCGAAATGTATTTTGCATCTGTTCCCACACCACATTTTCTTTACAGCTACTAATTAAAGATCCCTCTAAATAAATCACAGAATCACAGAATCACAGAATCACAGAATCACAGAATGGCCAGGGTTGGAAGGGACCTCAAGGATCATGAATCTCCAACCCCTCTGCCACACGCAGGGCCACCAACCTCCATGTTTAATGCTAAATCCACCAGCTTGAATAGTTAAGAGTGCCCCTCTGAATGGCCCCTTCATGTGTCACCATCTTCTTGTTGATGTCGAAGACAAGGAATTGAAAAGAAACAGCTTCACATTGTTACCTTTTTGCCTGTCTCTGTCTTGAAGCAAGAGAATGGATTACACTAGCAGTCTGATTCCCAAGTGAAGCCCTCTGGTGATGTTAATGGAGTCATCAGGAAATAAAAGCACTGCATGCCCTCACTCCAGCCTTTACTAATGTAGCAAAACATGGACAGGTCTGAAGAGACACTAGGTGATTCAGTGAGGTGCAGTTTAGATGATTTGGATGTATTATGCAAGGTTCTAGCTGTAGTTCACCCTCTGCCCCAATCCTCTTCGCAGTGCTAGCATTTCTATTGCATTTTATTTCAGCAAAGCTTTTAATTCTGATTCTCAGTCTCCACCTAGACAAAACATCCAGCATACACTCAGGCAAATAAATGATATGATGGCTGATGATACAGGCCTTAAGGGCTATAGTAAGTGAGGTCACATTATGCTGCTAGCTAGTCACCACTGGGGTTCCTCAGAACTCCATTTTACAGGCATTTCTCCCCAGCATCTTTATGAATTATCTTCATGGATGTAGAACTTCAATGCATATTAAATTTGCAGATGATGGTAAATTAAGGGGAACTGTTGAGCCCCTTATTGAGTGGAGAGGAGAGGTCTTGAAGAGAGATCTTGACAGACAAGAGGCTGAGCAATCACCAATCACATAAAGTTTAAAAAAAGCAAGTACTGGGTTCTTCATCTAGGATGGGCCAACCCTGGATATATGTACAAATGAGGGATGAAAGGCTGGAGAGCAGCCCAAATAAAAGGGATCACAGAATCATAGAATTGCTTCTGTTTGAAGGGATCTATACATCATCTAGTTCCAATCCCACAGTCCAAGGACTCTGCTTGAATCTGAGTCAAATCTGAGTCATCAGTGTGCCCTGGCAGCCAAAAGGGCCAGCCTCATACCTCAGGGTGCAGCAGGCTCACCACTGCTCACTGATCAAGGAAAGGAATTGTCCCATACTGCTCTCCACTGGTGTAGTCTCATCTCAAGCACTGTGTTCAGTTTTGCAATACAAGGCCACACACATCACTTGCTTCACAATGGCCATCATGGTAGTCACCACTGCCGCGCATTTTGCTCTGGACCCTAAAAAAGTACGACCACCTGCAGCTGGCTCACCATTTGGTCAAATTTAGGCCTTCTCATGCCACTCATGTGAATGAGAGTAGCCAAAGCAGGGAGATGGGTGGCTTCCCTCCTGGGTGTGCAGTAAGAGAAAGCTCCAGGAGCTCAGAGAACATCACCTCTCATGGAAGGAAAATGGAACAGATGCAGCAAGAGCCAAACTCACATGAGATCGGTGCTCAGCTCTCATGCAACCAATGGCAAGAATCTCATGCACAAGGATACAGCAGACAGCAGTAGAAGGCCCATGCACGGGCATCAGCAAGAGTATCACGGGGCTGAGGATTGCTCACAGTCCCAAGAGAGGCATGGGGCCAAGTCGTGCATGTCAGCTATACGACAGTGAGAAGCATACAGAGATGGATCCTTTACTGAATAGTAAGAGGCTCAAGTACATCTGCTGATTAGGTACACATGTGGTATCAAAGCAAGCTCATTGCCCAGAGACTGACAGAGCACAGAGACATGCCCACTATCACAGGAATGGCATGGGACCAAGTCACAGAATCACAGAATGGCAGGGATTGAAAGAGACCTCAAAGGATCATCCAGTCCAACTCCCCCTGCTAAAGCAGGTACCTTACAACAGATCACACAGGTAGGCATCCAGATGGAAGTTGAATATATCCATAGAAGGAGACTCTACAACCTCTTTTCAGCTGAACATGAGCCAGCAGTTTGCCTGGGTGGCCAAGAAGGCCAATGGCATCTTGGCTTGCATCAGGAATGGTGCTGCCAGCAGGAACAGGGAAGTGATTGTCCCCCTGTATTCAGCACTGGTGAGGCCACACCTCGAATGCTGTGTCCAGTTTTGAGCCCCTCACTGCAAGAAAGACATTGAGGTGCTGGAGCGTGTTCAAAGAAGGGTGACAAAGCTGGTGAGGGGTCAGGAGCACAGGTCTTATGACGAGCAGGCTGAAGGAGCTGGGATTGTTCAGTCTGGAGAAGAGGAAAATCGAGAGAGACTTTATTGCTCTCTATAACTACTTGAAGGGAGGTTGTAGTGAGCTGGGGTTCAGCCTCTTCTCTCATGTAACTGGTGATAGGACTAGAGGAAATGGCTTCAAGCTGCACCAGGGGAGATTTAGGCTGGATGTTAGGAAATACTATTTTTCTGAAAGAGTGGTCAAGCACTGGAATGGGCTGCCCAGGGACGTGGTAGAATCACCGACCCTGGAGGTGTTCAAGGAACAGTTGGATTTTGTTTTGAGTGACATAGTTTCGTGAGTACTATTGGTAATAGGTGGATGGTTGGATCGCATGATCCTCACTGTAGAGCCTCGCTGGGTCAGAGTAGAGAAGAAGGATCAGCTCCCTCAGCCTGGGGGCCATCATCTGTTTAATGCACCCCAGGATACCATTGGCCTTCTTGGCCACAAGACCACACTGGTGGCTCATGATCGACCGGCTGTCCACCAGAATACCCAAGTCCTTCTCCTAAGAGGTCCTCTCCAGTAGGACAAACACTAAGTAATTCCCATCCTCCAATGAGTGATGAGAAAGAACTCATTCAGGTGGATCCTGTAGAGAATATCAAGGGCCACTGGCTTGACCAGTGTCTCAAGAAAGCTGTAGAAACCAGCTCTGCTCACCCTTCAAAGAATAGCACAGAACCAAATCACATCCACTATGTGGAGAATAAGAAGGAGACCATGGATGTGGATCCTCCAGGGAATATCAATCTGAACAGCCATGACAAATGTTCTGATGATGGTATGGGGACCAGACATGTTCATTGTTCAGAGAACAGCAAGTAACAGATTAGTGTTTAGGGAATGGCAAGAGACAAAATCATGCCCATCATATAGAGAATGACAAGAAGTCCATGGAGGCTGGTCTTCCATAAAATGCAAAAGGTCCAAGCATGCTGAATGTCTAGAGAAACCAGGGATGCCAACTAGTCAGAGAACAACAAGAGGTATAGACACAGCCATCATGTGGAGAACATCAGGCACACGCATGGTCGTTTTTAACTCAGCTATGGGAGGCACAGACACAGCTACCATTCTTCTCTTCATTGGGCACATGTATGGTCACTGAATAGACAATGGTATGGGCCAAAAGTATTGCCATTTTTCTGAGAACGGGATATGGCACAAGAGTGCAAACCACTCAGAGAGGGGCAAGAGGCACTATCATCATTCAGTGAGCAGCAGGGAGCAGAGTCATTTACACCATTTAGAGAGCAGCAAGAGGCCAAGTTATGCCTGCTATTACATGAACAACACTCTGTGAAGAAGATTGCTACAGCTTTGTGCAGTTTTTTGTTTTGTTTTGTTTGATTTGGTTTTGTTTGTTTGTTGTTTTTGTTTTTGAAGTGGTTAGAGGGTATGGGTCAGTTGAGGTCAACCTTTTACCCTCTGTGTGAAAATGACAATTTGACTATAAACCAAAGTTTGGCAGGTGATTTGGTTTACCAAATTACATAACTGTGGTTGTCTAAAGTGATTGATATCAGAAAAAAAAAGTAAATAAAAATGGAGCAATGCAAGAAAAAGAAATAAATAATGAATTTCTCCTGTATTAGGTTTTACTGATGTCTCCTCAAGCAACGTATCTAGAGTATTCATCTCAAGCACAGGTTTACATGATTATTAGGTTGTAGATTGAAAGGGACCTAATGAGATCATCCAACCCAAACACTTACTAAACCATCAGTTATAAATGTGGGTTTTCAAAAGCCCTTGCACTTCCGTTTCCATCTTTAACACCATTTACAAGTACTAAGCTTTTAAAAATGATTTGGATTTTGCTCCTTCTTAAGCAAAAGAATATTTACTTAAAAATGACTGAACACAGGCACCACAATGCAAGAGGATGATGAAATTATCACAGGGAGGCTATCAAGATGGTGAACAGTCTGAGGGCAAGGTGTGTGAGGAGCAGCTGAGGTCCCTGGGTGCGTTCAGCCCATAGCAGGGCAGGCTGAGGGGAGGCCTGATGGCGGCTGCAGCTCCTCACAGGGAGCGGAGGGGCAGCGCTGAGCTCTGCTCTGTGTGACAGCGGCAGGGCCGAGGGAACGGCATGGAGCTGTGTGAGGGGAGGGCAGCTGGGGGTTGGGGACAGTTCTGCACCACAGGGTGGTCGGCATGGGACAGGGCACAGGGCAGCATGCACGGCCCCAAGCTTCTGGAGTTCAAAGGAGCCTTTGGACACCACGCGGGTGGTCCTGTGTTGAGACACAGAGTCTCTTCCAAGTTAGGATATTTTATGATTATTAAAAAAATGAAGTTGTCCTCAGTTTAGTAAATCAGTAATTAAATACAATTAAGGTTATTTTGCCCAACAAAAGCATTCTAATCAATGTATCTTGTTCACTTGATAATGATTTCTTAATGATCATTTCTTGTGCTATACTTGAACTTTCCCTTATATGCACAGGCACTTTAATAGGTGAAAATCTTTATCGGCACCTGGGAGGCCACATCCATGGGGATGTAGATGCTGGTTTATTTTTATTTATTAGCACTGCTGAACTTACTCCATGAAGGACCTGCAGTCCTTCAACAGTGCTACGGCAGTGTATACAGTCAAAGACTATGCTGAAAAGCCACTGAAATCCAAGGCCTATATCTACATTATGGTCAAATCGATGCTTTATGCATATGGCAATAGCGTCATCGAAACAAGTTGCCCTGGAAATACCCCTCTTCCATAATGATTGTTAACCTGTGGATTGGCTCTTTCAGAACTCTTCTGAGAGCAATACTTTGCTTGCTGTTGCCATCTTTCCTCATGTCTTGATCACAGAAGTTTTTTCTTGTAATATGGGTTACTTGTTCTGTATATAGCACAGTGAGCACAGCAGCTTTCATCCATCCCAAAGGCAATCCCTGTATACTCTTTAAGTTAATCTTCACAAATGCATAAATTCATCATAAATTATATTTGCTCTTCAACAGTATTCCTGTAAGGTTCTCAGAATTGCATTTTATATTATCTGCACCTTAATTCTAGCAGAAGGACAGTACATTCAAACACAAAAGGTTGCTTGACATCATCTCTTACTTTGTATCAAATTTTGCTTTTAAATATACATTCCAAAAACCTCCTTTGACTACGAGTGAGTTATACTTCCCACACTCAAATCTAACAAACAACAGGAACTGATTTAGTCATTTTATTGTCATTTCTTTCATGAATAAGTAACCTCACAGAAAAGAAAATTCATATATGTGAAATCTCATTTCCTCTGGGGACTCACTTGTATTTCCATTAAGAGAACCCAAGCAGCACTGATTTGATTTGAGCATATGACTGCAGGATATTGTTTTCTACCAATGAGTCAACAAGGATCCAAGAGTAAATTTAGTTATCTCAGGACAAGACTTGGAAAAACGTCATTCTTCAGGTCAGGTGGTAGAGAAGAAATGTACCTATGTAGCCAAAAGCAACCAGTGAAAGCCACAAGTCTTCATACCAAACACTCTGTCCCCACTGAACAAGCAACATTACTGACAACCTGTTTTGTTGATTTCTAAAGAAAAATTATGATAAAATCATGAGCCTCTTTACAGACAATCTGTGAAGAATGAGAATTGTGAAGCCCATTACATTAATTATTCAGCATAAACTACTCATTTTGCTCTTATATAAGACACCATTTCCTCCTACTCTTTCTTGCTCTGCCTGCATTTTACTGAAGTCCTGACTGCAAATGGTGCAACTGATTCTACTGATGCTTTTTTTAGCCATTTCTGCTTTTTGCACTTTTTGATTATTTATAGTTCAGCATTTTTTGTGCTTTTCTAGTCTGTGCAAAGGCGAGATGCTCATAAATGTGAAAAGTAAAAGAGAGAACTTGAGAGGCCAAGAGGCAGTGTCACCCACTGTTCTGCAAAATCTTTTGCAAGATGCATCTGGCAAAGATCATTTCTTTAATGCTGCAGCCTACTCAGCAGTCCTTTTGCGCTCAGATATGTCTCAGGACCTTCAAGGGAATAACCTATGTAAAGATAGCTTTTCAGATGATTAAGCATGTACTGGGTTTTTATACTTCTGTACAATCTAATAAGAAAACAAAAAAGAAATTATTCAACCTACTTGTTCATCTTATAAAGCTGTTTGCTCATGAGCTGGTGCTTATTGTAAAAGTTCCCATAAGATCATTTTTCATCAGCAGAGAAAACAGGCAGATTAGATACTTACAGCATGGAACTATATTTCTGAAAAGTCTGGCATTGTCATTTTCCCCTTTGACCAGCAGACCCAGCCTTTTTTCTAGCTGTCTTTCATTGCCTGATTGCCCTTCTCAGCCATGCATACCATCAAATGGTATACGAGCATACCTCAGTGGATATCTCTTTAATAGCATCTGAATGAGCTACTCTGGCCAAGAGACTTCTATTTGTGCCAGGGACAGACATAGTGAGTACAGATACTTCCATGCTGTTATTGCACTTTGTGCTGCACTTTTATGGCTTGGGGTTAAAAATCACTGTTTTATTTTCTCACCATGTAGGCAGTCAGCCCTCAGCCTAAGTCTGCATACTGGTTGAGACTGCCTCCACAGTGGTGGATGTTACTTGCATCAGGAAAGATATTAGTTTATATATAGATATAATTGCACAAGTGACAGACCGCTATATGCTGAAGTCCTACCTCTAAGCTGCTATTTATACCAAGGGCATGTAAAATTACTAGAAGTTGTTTTGTTTTTAACTGATTAATTCTAAATCTCTGAAAAAAACTAGCAGTCGTAAAGCAGCCATCTTGATCTCCCAAGTGATACTGCACTTTCACAAGGGGATTTCTCAAACTATTTCTCTGTTTCCGGGCAACCTTGCTGTGGAGAAAAATAAACACTGAGCTAACAGATCTATGGCTTTGACAGTTGTTTTTAACAAATACAAATCTAAATGACTACACTCTAGAGCTTCATTCAAAATCTGTGATCTTGGCTACCGTAATACCACTAATTATTTTAATTTTCACCTGAAAATCCACAAAAAGTAATCCAGTACTATAATTATTGACAGGGTGATATGGACAGGCATGGTACTGCTACTGTTTGACAGCTCCTTCCATAATAGGCTGGTAATCTAAAAGATCATTTGACTGTCCACATGTAGATGAAAGAAAGTATGAGTGGTTTCAGTCTGGAGAGCACAGAAACGCTAAAAATTAACTCCTTTCTTCCCCTCCAGAGAAACTTTGGAGTTCAGGTAAGGGTGAACATTTGGCTGTTTGGCTTTTCTTTCACATACCTCAGCTTAATTACAAAAAATCTACCTGCTTTTTTTTTCTTTTTTTTTCCTATGCATACATAGCTTGCGAAATTATCCTTAAATGCCAATTTGCAACAAAAAAGACCTCTTCTGCCTGTTGATTTGGATGGTGGTTCTATTGCCTCAACTCCATTCCTGTCACTGTGTTAAGTCCCTCAATTGTTCCTTGCACTGAATTGAAACTATGAGTGCTTAATGTAGGTTGTAAGCATGTCTATGATTATGATCTGACACACATCACTCCTGACAGTGGCTAGAAAGACACTTTTACTTCAGACATGAAGAAAAAGTTTTGTGGATAACTGCCCAAACAAGGGGCATACATTCCCAGTTTCTGATCTGGCAGGAGCAAAAGAAGAATCAGGAGCCCTTTCTGAGGCATGAATCTTCTCCTGACATTGATACAACTAGAATATAGTTTCAAACAAAAATATTACATAGTACAGTATACAGTAGATTAGAAGTGTAAATCGAAATACAATAGAATATTTTATTCTGATAAATATTTGATCCAAAAAGATCATCATATTGTTCATGAGTCAGGTTACTCAGTACTAGGAGTTCAGTGCAGATTATCAGCACTAGAACTGGAAGTCTGCTTTTGTTCCTTCTGCACTGATGGCAGAATTTCCATGAAGTAGATCTGAAGTGACCTAATTAACATCTGTTGAAATTTAGTATCTTCTCTACCTTGATTTGCATAACTTGTAATTCTAGCAAAGGAAGGAAATGAGCTGAATGCAAATGAGCTGATAAGGATGCTACTTGGCAGCAGATGTCAGTGAAGATAAAGCAACACAAAAAATCACCGCTGATCCTTCCAATAACATTAAGATAGAATATTTTCTACCTGGTTTTCCATTATTTGAATATCTGACCATTATCTCAAATTTATTAGCTGAAATCTGCCTTAAGCATCATATTTAAATCCTGTTGTGTCCTATTATGTACTGTACATAATATTAGCATAATAACATAACAGAATAATACATTATATGTATTATTGTAGACTTCAGCTGCAGAGGTCTCCATACTCAGCAATAACACAAATACCGAGATAATCTAATATTTGAATTGCTCCATACTCTAACTCAGCAAGACTGGATAATAGTATAGTTCTCTTCTTTCTCTCCTGTGATACAACAGTTCCCAGTTGTACGTTCTGACATTTGGGTGCGTACTTAAGTTGATAAAGAAAAAATCTTTTACAGTGAGGATGGTGAGGCACTGACACAGGTTGCCCAGAGATGTGCTTAATGCCCTGTTCCTGGAAACTTCCAAGGTTAGGCTTAATCAGGCCCTTCTAACTCTAAAGATTCTATGATTCTATGATAATATGAAAAGATACTGAAGCTACACCTGGGATCTCGTCCCTGCCAATGTTAGCTGAGAATATGATTTGATAATCTTTTTTTTCAACTTCCATTTTGCATTTTCATAAATAATCTATTCATAGTGCTATTGTGGTAACATGTTGATTTTTTTCCTCTCTTTCCATCTCCCTTGAGGAAACTGATTTAATGTAATTGTTTCTAAGTAATACAGTGACTGGAAGAAATACTAATTTGGCCATCATTAAAAGAAAAAATGTTCTTCATTATTGCATGAGGAATCTACAGAGTTGTTTGATAGGAAACTTAAACCACTCAATCTAAAGGTCAATTTGGTGGCTATGGAAACTGTAATTACTCTAACATCTAAAAAAAGGGATGCAACAGGCTGTCAAGTCACTGGTGTCTGAGTGCTGAGACTAATTATACTTCATTAATGAAAGCAGAAGAGAAGTGTATGACACATACGTAGGGCGATGTAGCTTGGAAGAGCCTCTTCAACAAACAGGTCAGCCAATAAGGCAAGTTGAGCAGTACTTTGTAATGCAATTTAAAAGTATTAATCTTTTAACGTTCAGAACATTAATTCATGAGTGAGCAGTCCTGCTTAAATAGTAAGGGAGGATGAGTTATTTTTCTGTTTTCCATAAACTATTTGGATGTGTGGTGCTGTTATTCATAGCAGAATATGATATATCCATCATAGAAAAGCAATGCTTTCATGTGAGCATGGATCATGAGGTAATATATTTGTGCCTTAAAACAAAATCAGTGATAATTCAGGTTCTTTCTCAGCTTGGAATAAATACTGAGAATCTGTTAATTGCTTTTGAT
Organism: Lagopus leucura; assembly: GCF_019238085.1. NCBI lineage: Eukaryota > Metazoa > Chordata > Aves > Galliformes > Phasianidae > Lagopus > Lagopus leucura. Next base: position 13,355,970 of record NW_024962272.1, read on the forward strand.
GATACAGAAAACAGTCCCTAGGAAAAATATGTTTTTTACATAAAATTACAGAAGCTTACCAAAACATTTGAAATGTATAATTGCTCTACTTCTGTAGTAGGATTCATTTTTAATTATTATTTTAAAATAACTTCTGTACTGTAGGAAGTGTAAAACTAGATAGAACATGCAAAATATAGCAATAAGACATTAACATGGATATTGTAAAGGCAAGAGCAACCTTTTCAGACTGTGATAATTACTTTTCTCAGTTGATGTTAACAAGCAAGTAGAATCTGAGGCTTCTCTTCATCTTTCCTTTTTTATTTTAATATTCATAGCCTCATTCTAGATGTCTACAAACTCAACCCATAGTTAAACACCTAAACAACATTCTTAACATTTTCAACTCTCATTCCTAGCTCATTAGTATGCCAGTGGAATGTCTCTTAAATTTGAGTCCAAATCTGTGAAAAGTTCAGCAGCCCACCAGTATCCAGAATGGATAACAAATATGCTGAGTATGTTGTCCCATTCGTTGAGCAAGGATTTGTTTAGATGGGTTTCGCCATTTTGAAAAATACATATACCGTTTTGAAATGATGCCTAACTTGCTGAAAAGGTACTTCAGACAGGCCTATTTAAAATAACCATTTTAAGACGCAGAAAAATTATTTTGTTCTGTCACCATGCGGTATGAAGACCGAAGGAGCCAGTGGGTGGCAGTGCAGCCCATCACTGGGCAGGAGTCAAGCAACACAAACGAAGACGGCAAACTCAGACTGAGGCAGAAAATCCCATGTGAAACACGAATCTTAAGCCAATCTCTGTGTTCGAGATTCATTAAAAACAACGCTTTGAATTGTGTTTCCAGCCCGTTTTATCGTTATTTGAAACTGACACTTTGTTTTTAAGTAAACAGCTTAAAATTCTTCAAATACAATTTGTGATTTTTGAGTAATTTCTAGATGCTTAATGAGAGGAGAAGATAGATATAATTGTTCATTTCCTGAAATCAAGGCAGAAAAATACTATAGAGTTGTTCTGTACAGAAAATAAATTAATAAATAAAATAGGGGATTAGTCTTACACAGCATAGCCCTCTCACTGGAAGACTGTGCTACAAGTCTGAAGTTCTTAATTGGCTGGATTGAAGGTTTTCACAGGTAATTTTCACAAGAGAACTATTCAACATTCATCAACAACTTGGATGAGGGAATCCCGTGCGCTGTCACTAAGTTTGCTGATGACACAAAACTGGGAGGAATGGCTGACATGGGCCTAGAAAGACTGGAGAGTTGGGTGGAGATAAATTTCATGAAACACAACAAGGGTAACTATATAGTTTCGCATCTGGGCAATAACAACCCTGGATACCAGTATAGGCTGGTAACTGATCTGTTGGAGAGCAGTGAAGGGGAAATGGACCTGGAGGCCCTGGTGGACAGCAGGATGACCACAAGCCAACACTGTGACCTTGTGCCAAGAAGGCCAATGGCATCTTGGGATGTATTAGAGGGGGTGTGATTAGTAGGTTGAGGGAAGTTTTCCTCCCTCTACTCTGCCCTGGTGAGATTGCATCTGTAGTACTGTGTCCAGTTCTGGGTCCCTCAGCTCAAGGAGAGGGGACTGCTTGAGACAGTCCAGCGCAGAGCCACAAGGATGATTAAGGGAGTGCAGCATTACAAGGAAAGGCTAACGAAGCTGGGTCTCTTTGCTTGGAGGAGCTTGGAGGAGACGGGGGGTGACCTCATTAATGTTTATAAATGTGAAGGGTGAATGTAATGATGATGGAGCCAGGCTCTTCTCAGTGACATCCAATGATAGGACAAGAGACAGTGGGTGCAAGCTGGAACATAGGAGGTGCCACATAAGTACTGGAAAAAACTTCTTAACAGTGATGTTGACAGAGCACTGGAACAGGCTGCCCAGCAAGTTTGTGGAGTTTTCTTCTCTGAAGACACTCAAAGCCCTCCTGGACACGTTCCTGTGTGACTTGATCTAAGTTTTCCTGCTCTGGCAGGGAAATTAGACTAAGTGATCTTTCAAGGTCCCTTCCAATTCCTGATATTCTGTGATTCTCTGAATTTCTGTTATTAAAGTATTAGATATTATATTAAGATCTTTCTTCCCTAAATAAATTCAGTTTTTGTGTTAGATGCTGAAAATATTGGTTTTCTTACATTCTCATCTGTATACATGAAAGAATAATCTTTTTTATTAGTATTATTCATTGACTCAAAAACAAGCAAACAAAACTGTTCTGTCTTTGAACCTTAAGAATCTCTTTTTCGTATGTTTACCACCGCTGACTTTCTGAAGCTCGCAGTTTCTATGGAAAATATTAGCTGGAGATATATTCTGTCTTTCTTTCTACTTCCCTTGCTTAGTGTTTTTAATTGTTCTTCCTACTTTATCTCCAAATTAATTACATTTTACAATGCATGCCTAATTATTTGTTTTGGTGGTGAATATAGAACATTATTTGTTTCACAAATATGTATAATCAAAAGTAGATGTTACTGAACATCGTTGTTAGTTTGGTTTGGCTTTTTTCCTAATAGATTTCTCTGAAGTTCAGTAGATACAATCCAAATAGTCATATCATTTTGACAAAAACCTAAAAGAATAACAAAAATTTAGCTCACGGTGGTGAGATGGCTCAGGTATGAATTGTGTCAGATGCAGTAGGATTGTGACTCTTGGATAGAGATGTCTGAAGTCAACACAGCATAAGCAGTCTGTATTCACCTTTCAGGTCTGGCTGTCCCACTGTTTCCTCATTTGGTCTGAAGTGAGCTAGGTGCAAAAATAACCAATGGCCAGTGATTACATATTATTCTTTGAAGTGACAACAAAAGCTAGAATACAGTGTAAGCATGGATACTGAAGTAATATTGAAAACAGAATTCATTGTCAAGGTGCACAAAAATCAAAGCCAGCTTTCCTATCAGAGGATGCAATCTCACATTCACATCTAGTGTAAATTGACTACAGATGAATGGGTATTTACTGAATCTCAAACAGTTCCCATACCATTGTAACAACTTTCAGCACAGCAGTATTCACCTCCCTTCACATGTAGTTCCTTCTTAAAATGCAATGCTATCAGTTGGGAAGAACCAAGGAAACTGAAACCATAATTACCTTCTTGGAAGCTGATATTAACAACATCAGATATTTGCACAATGTATTGCTGATTTCAAGGATGCTAACTGAATTCAGCAAGTAGGATTGTTTATCTTATCAGTAGAAGTACGTCTATTGTAGGATCTTTCTCACTCCTGTGACATGACTAAAACCCAGCTTGGCTGTACTTTTGTATTTTGGGAGAGTTTTTTGCATATTGTTTGTAGAAGCATGTGGTATCTGTCAGGGTATTTTAATGCAGAGTAGAGGAAGCAGTTCAATAAAAGACTGAACTGGATGTACAGATCAGCCTGCGGGACCTTTTAAATGAATGAGGAAGATCTTGTATTTTCACACATTATTTTAAAGTACAATTTTAAAAACACCACTTAACTGAGAAGTCTGCTCTGGTCTGAAGGGAAAACAGTCCTAAAGGAATAGATCTAGATTTCTCAGAACCAGTATTCTGCTGTTGTCTTGCACTCTTCAAAATAGCTTTCACAGAATACTTTTGTATTATATTCTCCAAGAAGAAAATCGTCTTTGCCTTTCACTAGATATGCAATTACTTTAGAAAGCCCTCAAAGCAACATTGCCCATGAGCGAGCTAAAAATGCTAGAGAAATTTCATTTTCAACATAAATCATCAGTGAAAACCTTAGTGGAACAATTTCAGTAATACTAAGTGACTTTTACCCAGGATTCATTTCTCAAGGCTGTTTCAGAAGGCATTTAAAAAGGATGCAGTTTTTTCTCTGCCAGAGCTGGAAAGTACATATTTTCAATAATCCATACATAGAGAAATCAACTTGCAAAGATCATCAGGAGCAAAATGTGTGTCTTGGAAAGCTGCTGTGACATGTAGGTATCTATGATATGTATTTAGACCAAACAATAACAGGAATTTTTAGTTTCACTGAAATCTTGAAAACATCATGAAATTTGCAAACAGATTTTTCTCATTTGATATAAACAAAAATAACTTTACAGGAAGGAAACAGAAAAATAAAAAATTACTAATCATAAAGATATGAGATCTTAATAAGAAAAAAATGTGTGTATATCATGTCACATATTTTATCATATCCAATCATACATTGTATTATATCTCTGAAAGCACACTTTGTATTGCATGACCCTGCCAGCTTCCAACAGCTAGAAAGGCAGTGACTCAAGTCAGTAATCACTCTGAGAGCAGCATCACTGTGGGAGATCCTGTGCATAGCTATACTTACTAATGGCCAACTCATTTTGAAGGGGACAGCATAGAAAACAGAAGTCTCATTATTCTGACTCAGACAAATCAATTGCACTAAGGCACGGCTGACTTCTGCACAGGAGAAGACTGCAGTCTGTGAAATCTATCAACAAATCCATACTTTGGAACTAAGAACTCTCAAGTTTGTGTAGTTACATCTGCAGGCAGATAACTAATACCATAACCTGAATTTTCTGAACCATAATCTGAATAGCCAGAATTGCCTTTTTTTTTTTTTCACAATTAAATAAGTAAGATTTTGACCTTTGATATTCAATTTACATTAAATATTCCTTAAAGTCTTGTGAGGAGGAAGTACAATTTGTCAGCGGAAAAGCTATATGGTGTGATCCACAGCTTGGCTTAAGCATTTTATACGGCCCACTTTAGAACTATAACAGCACAATTAACACACCATGCAATAAAACTCACACAGAAAGACTATAATGTGAAGCCAGAGAAAACAATGGTGCTATCTAAAAACAGGAATGTATCAAGGAATGCTAGCCCACTGAAAAGACTGATGTAATAGAAATGGATCCTTCCCATAATCTTGTGGTTTAAAAATCATTTACATAGTTTCAGCCATCATTACCAATGGCAATATTATTTTGGAATGATATTTCTTATTCCAATAAAGGAGTCTTCAGTGTGCAGTGAAACAACAGTTGAAAGCTTTGGTCCATATAATAGCATACTACACTTTGTAAATGTTATACAGATATTCTTTGAATAAAAAATACAAGAGATTTCAGAGGCAAGTAATTACTATTTATTTGTTATTCAAGTGTGCAGAGAAACTGAGCAGAACATTGAAATTTGTGGCAGAGGGTGATGGTCTCCAATTTGCAGATTTAGAGTTGTATATCCAATTTGTCATGGCTAGAGGTACTCCTACAAATGTTGCATACATTGAAAGACAAAAGCCAGAAATTTTGCATTTATAGCACCAGATATATTTACAGGACTGTTTCTGACTTTGTTTAAGTCTAGATAATGAAAGGTAAGATAGGAACTGCAGTGTTCATATTGCATTCTTGTTTTCATTTCATTATTTATCTGAGCAGACAAGAGCTTATCCACATGAATTGGCTAATGGTGATGACTTTGTTGAAAAAAAGTGTTTTGTAGCTCTCACAAATAGTGTTATTGATCTCTTTGTTGTAGTTTCCATGGAAATAACAAGGAGGCATTACTTTCAGAATAACCTACATACGAGTCTGTGATGTTACTTCATTTGGCAGCAGTCGAAGTAGGAAGAGGATATGACACAGAAGGTACAAGTACTCTAGAGAAAGCAGTCAAGACTATTTCCTACTTTCTAGAAATTAGCTGGGACTTGTGTTGATACAAGTTGCAGCTTGTTAAGTCCCTTAATGGACAACCTTGTGGTTTGTTTAGATAACAGGAAGAGTTTGTGTCTAAGTATTGAACAGATAAAGGAGGTTCCACCAGACTTCGTCTTTGAATAATAAGGAAGCTACCACAACTCTTTGTATGGAATATGTATATACCTCCAGCAAGATCTCTGAATATGCATAAACTGAAGACCTTTTTGTGCAAGGTATGTGTGATAGGAGGAGAGCATCTCCTATGCATCCAGTGCTGTTATTAAAGAATACTGGAAATGGTGATGACATATATCACATGCTCAGCTTCAGAAGTACAGCATATGGAGCTGAAAATACAAAAAATGGAAAAATTGAAATGTGTGGTTTTAGAATCACTGTTTATAGGGCAAAGTAGAAGTTCATGAGTAACGGTATGAAGCCTGAGGCCAGTGTCTTAGTTTATGATACATTTTATATAGTTAAGGATGATAAATTCTGAGTACATTTTTTAACAAATATTTGGGCTCACTATATGGTTTGCTTATTAGCCCAGAAGTAGCCTTTGAGATGATTTTGCTCCCATGAGGTTTCGTCTAATCTTTCTCCCATTATCATAGCCAGTGATCCAAATCATTGGAGGAATGATGATCACCAGAGCATGAAGTCCTGGAAAAATACTCGTACTTTATGAGGGATTATCTACAAAATGTAAAAATAGAGCAGTGACAGTACAAGTAGAAGGCAAAGTTGTTTAGTTTAATCTGTACAGATATGAGTTCACACTCAAACTACATGTTCAGCAGAAAAAGTAATTTGTACCAGATAAAAGAGAAGTGCTTGTGATGAAAGAAAATTATTTATAAGACTTTCATCTCTCTGCAACTTCATTCATTTTGCTGCACTTAGGGCACCTTACACTTGTGAATTACTTTCTGTCCAGTAGGGTTGTTTTTTCCCAGAACAGATCTGCATTTGTATTGAGAACATTGTACAAAGAATAGCTACTGTGATATTATCTCCTTAAGGCAAAGCACACAGAACATTTTTTTCCCTCTTAGATTTTTAGCTGTTAATATAATGGTGGAGGGAAGCAAGAGACTGGTAAACCTTCAAGAGATAAATCCCTAACCCAGTAAACTCTTTAGATCTTGAATGTATCAAATAAATAATGAATTATAACTTGAGTAGCTGCTTGTGGTTGTGATTAGATGCAGATGAACACCTCTTGCAGAATGTGACTCAGAAACATTTGGGTAACATACAGAAGCATGTAAATCCATGTGTAATTCTAAAAAGCAGCCAGGCAAAATTACCTACCCAAGAGACAGGCAAATCTGTGAGTGAGGCAAGTAGCCACTGTGAAGGTGCGTAGGTCCAGTCTGGGCAAGAATGCGAAGCTGTGTGGTGATAAGGCAAGGCCACAGTTACCATTGCCACTGCTTCTGATCTGCTCTCATGGCAAGCAATTTCAAGACTTCCACACCTCTGGACAGGCCACATTGAGTGATCAGCTGCAGCTACTGCAGCTCTTGGGATGCTGCCTGCTGTAAGATTCTGGCAGCCTGGTTTCTTTTCTGTTTTCTTTTCTTTTCTCCTCCTAGCTAGCACAGTGACATATTTCCATGTGGCCTGCTGTCTTCAGGATAGGAGAACCAGCATTGTTGGTAGTGCCACCTGGTGCTCAACAGCAGTTTGCCTCCTGTTGCCTGCTTCTTGGTCAAGCATCTTCTAGGCTTGACCAGGAAGCACAGAATGATTCACATGGCTGCCCATGGTGATCTGTGCTATTGTGGAGCAACCATTACAGGAAAGAGATATAAGCAGGGACATCCACATGGCCAAGCGCTTGCACCAAAACTGAGGATTGAGTCTGTGAGTGGATGCTGTCAGCTAGGGTCATTGCGCACCCACTCAGATGCCTGTCACTGCTCCTGCTGTGGTTCAGGTAATGGCTCCCCAAAACATGCACAGACAAACTGTTGTGCTAGATTGAGCTCTGAATTTGAAGTAGCCTGTAATTTTGGGTTTTCTGGTCTTTCAGAGGACAGTCAGGAAGGCCTGAGATTTTATTAAGCTATTCACTCCATTTGAGTTTTTAAGAAGAGGTTGTTCTTGCTTGTTTGTTTTCAGAAGTCAGAACCTCTGGAAATATTAATAAAGTGAGTATAGTCTTCTCTTCCCACATCTTAATGAGGTGTGACTTTGAAATAATTCCTCACTATGGACAGATGCTGCCCAGAATGCAAGCTGCTAGCAAATACATGTTTCAGAAATGGGAGTCAGACAAACTTTTAGAGATAGGGAACACATAACAGAATTAATTTGTAGCACAGCACCTTTTACTTAATCATGTACATCGATGAAAATGCTCATTAGTAAGTCACAAATACTTCTTTGAACATAAGGGAAAGGCTGAGAAGGTTGTGAGATGAATTTGGATAGATAGGCAGAAGTAATTTACCCAATCAGACCCCTAATGCCTTTGCATTCATAGAAACAAATGGGAAGGAACTGCAGGCTGTTCCTGAGGTACGCAAGGAAAAAAAAGATCCTCTTCTCTTTTGGTATCTGCATGCAAAGTTGAGCAGGTTCATTGCAAAATGATATTTATTATTATTATTATTATTACTACTATTATTAAAAATGATAGAATTGTAGAATGGCTTACAGCCATTCCAAGCCAATCCAATTCCAACCTCCCCACCTTTGGGAGATCTGCCACCCATCAGACCAGGCTTCCCAGGGCCCCACCCAACCTGGCCTTGAATGACTCCAGGAAAGCGACACACACGGTACATAGCTTCTTTGGGCAAACTGTGCCAGTGTATCACTGCCTTCTGTGTAAATCACAACTTGCTCACATAAAATTTTTCAGTCTTTTTTTTTGCTCTATATAAGTAAACAGCACTCTAGATATAAAATTAATACTTCTGTTATCTTGGATGATTCTTATTATAAATTGAAATCAAGTAAAATGATGAGAAAGTTGTTCTGTTTTGTTTTGTTTTTGTTTTTGTTTTGTCATAAATATTGTTCCCAATATGGTGGTTGCAATAGACACCATTACTCTGTACCCTCTGTTAGATCTGCAGGCGGCAGGAGGGTGGGGCTGAGTACAGGAAGGATTCTTGGAAGAGAAGGCAGCAAGCATCTGGAGTATGCATTCTGCTGTATGGAACTGCCAAAATGTGCTGCTGCACCAGTGGTGCCTGTCCTAGCTGCTGAAATGCTTCTCTCAGTTAGCTTGCACAGAGAACAGGTTGGCTTTTAATCATCTGGAAGAGTATGAAGAATGTCTCTGCCTGCATTAATTATGTATGTATCTTAAAATAAGCTGACATCCTTTATTATTGTACAGGATATTGTTTTCAGGAAAAATAAGTTAAAACTTCTTTAAAACTAAGTTTGGTGATAATAAGGAAAAACAAAGCTCTAAATGAGCCCTAGTACACTATTACATTTTTAAAGAAAATTATGTAAGGAAATCCACCATCATTTCAATTGAAGGAAAATATTCTTCCTGACAAAAGCAGCTGCACCATATTCACTCACAGATAATAAATACTTATTTTTTAGTGTTAAGATATTCTACCAGCTTCACTTTTCACTTGAAGTTATCTTACCACTGCAAGGTATACGGCTGTCTCTCAAATATTTCATTTTTACTATCAAAATATGCTGTAAAAATCTCAGTGGATACTATTTGAATGTATGTAAAATACCTCAGCTAACAATTTTTTTGAAAAACTGTAACTTGTGCTTCCCAGTAGAGAATATAGAGGCCAGTAACCTTATCAAACGATACAAATAAATAAGTATTCCTATATGCAAGATCAGATACAGTACTATTCTGCTCCTAGTAGCAACTGAAACACCAGAATCTAAGCATTTTTTTCATTTTATTGGAACACAGGCTGTCAATGTCAAGTACATAATGTAGAAAACAGAAATGCTTGGCTTTAAAATTCATTCTTTCTCAATTATCCTTTTGAAAAAGGATTAATTGATAACTAAGAAGAGATCAATAGTTAAAATCTAAATTAGCTTGGTCTCAATCTCTTTAATTTTAGGAACAAGTTTGACACAATTAATTCAGTATTCACACTCAAAAGCAAGGACTTGTGAAGAGACATGAAGGAATGAATGTTAATGAATACTAATGGAATTTAAAGCATTTTTTCTGATAGAAACTAATCGGCTACCATCTTCAGTGGAGCGGCTATGCACAGGTAAAATTGCATAGCAAATACTTTATAATAACAGACAAAATCACAGGGGATCAGATAATCTCAGTTTACAGAAGCAGGGCCCAAGCATGAAGAGAAACAAAAGCTGCCTGCTATCTTTCTAGTCAGCATGTTTTCAAGAGGAATTCGTAAGTCTTTGGACCCCAAAGAAAAACATTCAGAGTCCATGCTCCACATTGTTTTCTTCCCTCTAATCAACAGACTGTCCACAAGACTGATGGAGAGCAAGGGATCGTACATCATACTGGAAGGAAGCAATTAGAACTACTTACTGGGAAGAGACAGAAGGAAGCAAAATGAGTGGAAAATATAGCAGACAGAAATAGGTATTCAGATGCACTGAAGAACAGTACTACAGAGCACAGAGTGAGAAGAGTTGCAGACTCCTACTCCAATGCATCCATGTCACTTTTTAATCCATAATAAGGTCAGAATATGGCCTTCATATGAGCAAATCTTCCATCTCCAGTAGATTGTATTTCAGGCAAAATCGCAGGATCTAACTACAGTAAAGATTTTATGAATTCAGACTGTAAGAAATAAATCTATGCTTATATTGCAGTTTTCTGGTTTTATGCAAGGCTTTTTAATGAAATGCTCTTTTTGCCAAGCTTAGCAATTATACACCTAAAATCCACTACTTGGTAAAGATCAACCTCCCCTTGTCCTTACTTACACTTTCTATTCATTTGCTCTCACTTTCGTTGCCTATTTGTTACCTTCAGATTAACAATTCACGTAGTACAATGCAACACAATGTAGCAATACAGAAAAATGCAGTATTTGTATGCATTTAGTTACTTGTAAATAGCATACAGTATTTTAGAAGAGCCCATGTAAGCACAAAGCAACTTGTACTGTAGTATAATAACTATCTAGATTGCATTCATCTACCAAATATTTCTACAATGATAGTAAGCAGACTATTGTATTCATTGATTTTCAGCACATACATCTTAAGTCCTGTCTGAATTGAATCTTTTTGTTGTGAGCACTGCTTTTCCCATACTCCAAGCCTTTCTTTGGATTTTGCAAATAAACATTCAGCCTGAAATTACAGCAGAGAAAAATCACACAGAAGTTTCCACTTCATGCTAGTCCAACCACAGTTTTGTAATTTTTTCATCAACAGTGCTATAGGAAATGTTTTTGACTTACCATTTATTTTTGATGGGTTTCTTATACTTTGAGAACAGTGTAGTATGATTAATATGCAACCTTACACAATTCTGTACAATGGTCTGCAGAAGAACATAACTGCTTTGAATTTCTAAGATAAATCTTCATTCAAGGATTTGTGCAAATTGTCTTGCACAACTTGTCCGTGTGTTTTGCTATCCACCTAGCATTTTTTATCCTGTTAAGCTGACAGTGGGATCCACAATGCCTTCCACAGCTGTGACCATTTGCTAAGAAAGGAAACACTTTCTGAGACCTGTTGAGATGGTTAGATGTAAGCTGTCAGGCTTGGACTCATGAAAAGTTTTCTCTTTTTTTCAATGGCAAGAAATGAGTGTTAGTTACGTTGGTGTGCCTTGGAACAACTGCCTCCTACCACGCATCCATCTGGATGCACAGGGCAGCCGTTTCTGTTGCAGGCATTCCCTCCTATTCTTTCCCTCCAGAGAGACTCAGGAATGCCTGTTTGCAAATGTCAAGGAAACACATGGGCAAACTCTTTGCAGATGGTATGGCATCTTTTTTAGCTAGCAGTGCAGGCCAGGTTTAACCCCCAAATGACAGAATCATAGAATCTTAGTATGATAAAGGCTAAAGGACAAGATCCTTAAGATCATCTAGTCCAACCATCAAACCATCTTCCCCCATGTCCACAAATCACATCCCCAGATGCCACATATACACATTTCTTGAATCCCTCCAGGGATGGTCACTCCACCACCTCCCTGGGCAACCTGTTCCAAATATCCCACCACTCTGTAAAAATAAATATTTCCTAATATCCAGCCTGGGGATGTGTAAGAACGTGCAAAAAGCAAATTCTGATCCACTTTCATCTGTGCCCTGAGCTAGCAAACAACCCATGCAGAGTTTCTCAGAAACATGGAACAGTATTTCATAAAAGGTGTGCCTCAAAATGTCAGAAGATCTTAGGAAACAGTTAGTAAGCATTTTATTTCTGCTTGCCTACATAAAAGAACTGCATTCAGTGCTACACTTTAAATTCTTTCAGACCTGCGCAAGCACAGTGGGGAGTTTTTCTTATCAAAGGGAGTACAGATTCAATACCAGCTTTTAAGCTGTGACCTTTAGGCCATGACAATTTCTGAAACATATTGTGAATTGTACCGAGAAAAATATAAGGTCTTTTCCTCCTTGCAAACTTGAGTTCAAATTTTTCCCTGGCTTACAAGCAAACATAAGCACAGAGCTCTGATCTTATTTTTCCTCTTTTGCATACATCACATAGCCATTGCAAATCATCGCAATTTGCAGCTTCTGTTGAAGGGATCAAATGCCAGAAAAGAATAGGAGTTTGAGAAGGGCAGCATGCAGCTGATGTGAAATGTCCTGGGAAAGGGAGTGTAGGGTAGTGGGAAGGGTGGAAGTACTTTCATGGGAATGCATGAAGTAATTTCTTGCTCTGTACCTTCAAATGTAAGCCTTTCACTAGTGTAAACCAGTTTCACATTGATTGTGTTTTTTAATCGTTCAGACAGCAAACAAATCTGAACAATATGTCCTGGCAAGACATACTGCAAATTATTTTGCATGACTGAAATTGCAGAGTTTTCTTTCAAATTCTGCCTGCTAGCACATAACTATTGAAAATGTGATGCCATGTGTTCTTTCTGCATCTGGACAACAATACAATTTTGTTAACAATTTGCTTTTGAAAGCATCAGTGCTTTGTCATGATTCATTGTGTGCTGGGCAGCTATAGAAATAGGATTCATGTCTGGCCATCCAGAAGCTGCAGATACTATATGTGTGCACTGCTGTATAAATGACTAAAAAAAAAAAAAATAATAAGGAAGGGAGAGGAAGAGAAGGAGAAGGGAAGGGTAAAAAAAAGAAAGGGAGAGAAAGGAAGAAAGGGGAGGAAAAGGGAAGGGAGAGGAAGAAAACAAGAAGGGAAAGGAAAGGTAAAGTGGAGGGAAAGGAAAGGGAAAGGAGATAAATAAAGAAAAATTCTGCATTTCAAACATTATTTTTTCTTGATTCTGTTTTCTGGAAAAACCTAGAATTGAGGATATATATATTCATGTAACTATTGAGGATATACATGTAAATATTAGGCCCGATATTCAAAAGATTTTAGGTTTCTAACTCCCACCATATTTCAATTATGCACCTGACATATGTTAGAATGTGAATCTGGAACCCATCAGAGCAAAGTAGTTCTGGTGAGGAGTAAATGATAGTGGATGGAAAGATGAAAGGAAAAAAAAAAAAAAAGAAAGAAAAAAAAAAAGAAGAAGCCACAATAGGCAATATTTATCCATGTGCCAACCATTAAAACATTCCTTCTAAGACTATATGTATTATGATAGTCATTGGAGAAAAAGCTGCATTCATGGGGATGGTTCTTTTCCTTACTTCTTACTCACCAAGATGGATTAAAAGCTGCTATAAATGTTGCATTATTTCCTAACTTATTTCCAAGTAATTACCGCTGTCACCTTTCTGCATGGCTACCATTTGTCTATTAAAAGGTAAAGCAACTGCAAGATTGCATCCTGTGTCAACAGTTAACAGTGACAGAATATGCCAAATAATTTCCTTAATAGACTGTTATCCTGAACAGAGTAACAAATTTGATGGTGCAACCCTACATTTGACTTGGAAGCAACAGGTGGGAGGAGGAAGACCTAGCATTAAGGGAAACTGCCACCCTCTTTGTGTTGCACAATCTCATCTGGAGTTAACATCTGGAGTACACTTTCTTGGAATTCAAATCAGCTACAGCTCACGATAGTCCCACAGGCAAGAGGGGAGTCATATACCTCAAAATAGCACTTATTAACCTTTGTTAGCCTGGAAGCTGATGCCATGTGGTAATTTTCACTGGGAATCTCCTGCTATTAGTTCTTCAGACAGTATTGCTGTACTGCTTCACTGAAGCTGGAAGAATATATAAATAAACCAAACATAGAACAAAGTAGCCTCTAACAAAGCCCAGACACAAACAGAGATTTGCATAAAACTTTAAAGGAAGTTGATCTATCCTACTGTAATTTAGAACCTCAACAGCCAATTGTGTTTTATGACCCTATCTTATTTTCCATTGCACTTACTGAAACCAGCCTCATTTCCCACTGCAGAGGCAGAATCACTCCTCAGTCACTGATGATTTTCCCAACAGGATACAAAACTTTTGTGATATACAGAGTTATCTGTATTCATGCAGTCATACAATTTAATTACTGACTACAACAGCAAGTTTTTCAACAGTTGCCTTCCTTACGTAGATTCCCCTTCTTCAGCAGGGGATGTTATGCTGCTGTGTTAAGAGGTCTTAACCATGGAAATAGGACTTCCTGAGCTTGGACAGCAAGAGGCTAGTTCCACATCTTCTTGGTTCTTCAGATTTTTTTCCCATCTCCTCAGAAACAAAAACACACCTCTGAGCATTTTTATGTTCCATTACCCTTTCCCACTCATCTGCTTCTTGTATCACAGTTTTTTTCTCAAGCCTTTTTCGGCACAGAAGGGTACAGTGCTATCCCCTGTGATTCTGTGAAGTTCAGATCTATCACAAGACAACAGAATGTGGGAAGTTTGCTGTAAATAGAAATGCATTGAGTTTATTGCTAGTGAATAACTCTGCAGTTGTAAAGTATTTGTCCCAAAACAACAACTAAGATTAGCTTTCACAGGAGGAAAGAACAGTGACTCACCAATGAAAGGCAAAAATAATAATCAAAGGCAACATTAGTAGCCCCGAAATGCAGCTTTCTCAACAAGTGAAGTTCTCTCCTGCTGGAAGAGAAGGATATAGCCTAACATACTTTAGCTCATTTGGAAGTAAAACTGTCTCCTAGTATGGACTGTACAGATTGTAGAAGAAAACACAATCTAAAAAACGTAGACTAGCTGAAAGGAGACAGGAGGTATGTGATGAGCTGAAGATGCTGAGC
Source organism: Lagopus leucura (assembly GCF_019238085.1). Taxonomy (NCBI): domain Eukaryota; kingdom Metazoa; phylum Chordata; class Aves; order Galliformes; family Phasianidae; genus Lagopus; species Lagopus leucura. The sequence goes on from NW_024962272.1 coordinate 13,371,013, forward strand.
TCTGAAGTGATCCGTTCACTGTCACAGTTTCTCCTGACTCCTCAGTACTCTGATTCAAAAACTGAAAGAACTTTTCTGACAAAGAAACTGCAAAGAGAGGATCTATGTCCCATCAGCCCTGTGAACAGACAGCAGAGGTCTGTTACCAGCATGCCTCCTCCTGCAGACTTTTATGAAGTTTTTAGGTCTGGAGGCAAGCAAAAACCATTGTCTCATGCTAGAAAAACATAAGATAAAATAAAATAATAAAGTTGAAATATTGTTCAGCTCCATCCTTTTCCCATCCTCCTCCTGCATAGCACATGAAAGTAGATATCTGTTTTACTGGGGCAGGGCTAGTCAGCTCTTTTCATAAATGTTGAAACAAGATGAATTATTTCTGTCTCTGCAGCCATTACTTGCATTCTCCATAAGCAGCTCCTTACAGTGATCAAAAAAGGCAAATGTCTGAGTTAGAAAGAACTAGAGGTGGAAAGTACAATATTCTTTTACTTACAGAAAGTCAGTGGGGTTTTAAGACATGTATGCACAGGAGGAGACTCTACCTAAGAGTATGGTAGCTAAAGGAGCCCAGAGTTGAATGATGTGTCTATCAGTACCATAGTTTCTACTTCTGTTCTCATGTCATTTTATCCAGAATTTGTATGGGAAGCCATTGTCTCTCTTATGATCTGTAGTGTGCACCAGTGAACACAGATACGCTTCTGTTCCTACAGCAACTCATACATGAACACTCCCAAAGCATTGTGCTGTAAACTGGGTCCACATAATGTATGCACCAGAAATAATCTGTTTTGTCAATAATTCTGTATGAGTTGTTGATCTTTTCTTATGTTGGAGGCTACAACTTTATTCTTACATGAACGATCAAATGAAAATATGAGGCTCTGTGTTCTGATTAATCTGCGAACCTTGAACCGAGATGCATATTTCCATCTTTTCCAATTACATCTGAGGCAAGAAATTCCTCCAAAACTATTTTACTTTCAAAATACATATAATTGCTACAGAATTCTGCCTCATTTGATAGATTGGTTGTTACTGTTAGCTTCCAGGAAATCATCTACATTTCTCATGACACAACACTTTTCCATGGTTCTGCTTTATTGAATATCACCATTTTATGTATCTGCCTGACTTCCACTTATCTGTCAGTACTGTTGTTCCTTGTCTCCCTTTGGAATCATAAAGAACTAGCTGCTACAACTTGCCCTCTATTTGTGATCAAGGACACTGGCTTCCAAAGAGGCAAACAGGTTTTCAAGAGCTGTAAACATATTATAGCTTTAAAGTGACTATTAAGTATCAGGAAAAAGAAAGGTCCGCTATCTTTTATGCCAAGCTGTGCAAGGTCGCTATAATGAGCCCTTCTAACAGAGGAAAGCAGAGATAAGGAATTAATCACTGTATTCTGGAAAAAATGACTAGAATGGCAGAACTGAAACAGAAAAAGGCACAACACACTTTACATCAGGATTTTTGAAGATTCAGCCAGACATTCTCAGTCTTCCTTCTCATTTATAGGATTACTGGAAAGAGAAATAGGATTTCAGACCAAGAGAGTGAGCTGTTTTATTTATTTATTATCAGATATGGTAGACCAAGTACCGCCTGTAACTGAGGGTCTCAGTCCATTGAAAGACAGTAGAGACTGTAATGTAGCTCTGCCTCTGCTCTCAGGGCCATGGCCACCACTGGAATGGGCTGAGGCAGACTCTATCAGCTGAAAGTAGGAAGGAATGGGGAACAGAGATAAAATATGCTATAGACATAAAAGAACAAAGTTTACAATGAAGGTGAATTGCATGTCATTAGGCCTCTCTCAGTAGTGAAGCTGCAGTTCCAGAGTGAAAAAATTGCAGTGAATGTGGGGAAGGCATGTGATCCTCCATGGAAGAGCTCTGATAGATACCTGAGCACATCCCTGCCTTACTGAGAAACAAGAGAGGTAGTTTAGACCATAAGCTACCACAGCTTACCAGCCATAGCTAAATCAATCTGCAATATTTAATAAATGAACTGATGCTGCAAACATAACAGACACTCCACTATACAAATCTGTGAGTAAAGTGATTCTTTTATCATTTTTGGATTGTAACAGACACTCCACGATAAAAATCCATGTGAGCAAAATGATTCTTTTATCATTTTTGGATTGTCATGACAGAGAAAGAAAAGGAAGTAAGCATCTTAACACTTCAGCAGAAAACAACAAGAACAACACCAACACAGAGCTGTGACCACACCAGAGTGTTCAGCCAGTGAAGTACACTTGTTTTTCCCTGGAAACAAAACACTTTCTGTTCAGATCAGCCACTGCATTACTAACATCTTTGGCCTCTCTGTGAACACCACAAATATATGTGTGAACTGTGGAGGTGGTTTGCATTCTGCATAATGGCAAGACTAACATTTGTCTTCCCAGAAGCCAACCAGACCAAAATCTTGGAACTAAGGTTAATGCATGCATACTTGGAGACACCAGCTATGCACAAGCAGAATCTTTCTTATAGCACTGGGAAGAACATTTACATTTCTTTTCAGGTTCTGATCTGAAATATTTGCTTTCACTTAGAGTGGTGATATGTCTGATCTTAAACATTGCAGTTTATTTGAACTCTCGTGGTTTAGCTCTTCTGTTTTCAATACTGAAGGCAAGTTATTGTCAAAAAGCTGCATTTTGACTCAAGATTGTAAATATTCAAGTTCCCAGCAGCCATAAAAGGTTCTTCATCTGCGGCATGAAGTACAAATATGCTTGAGGCTTTCTGATAAATACCATACTTACGGATTGCTAAGATTCTGAACTTTAAAGTTATTAGTATTTTTATATTTGCAATAGTATCTATGTTGCCTTTTATCAGAATCAGCAATTTAAGCTTAAACATGCTCTACTGCCTTAAGAAATTTTTAAGATATTTAATGTAACGATAAAGTTAGTCATCCTATCCATTATATTTTACAAAAATCCATGTGGCCTTCCACAGGTCTTCAAAAGTTTAATGGATGTTCGGACTTTTCAGACCAATACTGTCTGACTACAGTAGCTTTAAGAACATTATATTTTTCAACAAATGCTTGAATTAATACCAATGACAGCAGAAAAAATGAGTAGAAATTTATGTCTAGCCAGCCTGTTTGGTCACAGCAATGATTCATTATTTTTCTTCTTTGTCCCCTTTCTGTTTAATACTTGACACTGGGGCAGAATATCTTTTCTCAGGAAAATTCTTTATGAGAAAAAAAAAAAAAAAAAGGTGATTCTTCTTCTCTCACTCAGGAATTTCATGGATAAAATAGCTCAAGTAAAAGTTATAAGCCTAAGGAGTTGCACTACAGTTACTTTTCTACGTGGCATTGACTTTCTGTATTCTTACATAGGAGCAAATCCCAGCACCACCTTCTTTGTGTTTACCAGGCAAAGCAGAGGACAAAGAGGCCTCAGGATATTAATGTCACTTCTTTGCTTGCTTGCTTATTGGGCCTGACTTGGAGCCAAGTCTTCATTCCCTAAGTCTACTGCAAATGGCAGGGAGGGAAGAAGTGTGAAGCTCAGTGAGAAGCGCGTAGATCAGAGATTCCCTTCCTTTGCCCACCAGAGAAAATGACAGTAAACAAGAGCAAAGCAGGTCGCTTACTGTCAGTTACTGAAGGAATTTAACTTCCTCTTGAGTTAGCTCCTTCTCCACACTGAGTGCACCACATCCCAGTGAGCACAAAGAAGAAGGCCAGAATTACTACGTGCAAGCAGAATAACTCCATAAGTCACTCCCTTTAGTTATTCATTAATTTTAGAGTAACATATTTGGGAAGGATTTTTTCAAGTGATATTTCCTTAGTCCCCATGTAATTGCAAAAATTAGCCTTTTAATTATTAAATATTAATAATTGTCATAAACTCAGTGGGTGGTAATTCCTATGCAGACATATGGCATGAAACATCTCCTGCTTCAGAGAAGTCAGTACAAAAGGAGCTGATTCTCCCACTGTGACTCATGCTGAAGCTCATGGGACCACTCCTGCAGCCCTTCTGTTCACTTCAGTGCAAAGTGGAAGGCCGGGCCCAAAGCCAGCTGTTTTTTGTTGTTGTTGTTTTTTTTTGTTGTTGTTTTTTTTTTTTTTTTTAAAATAAAATCAAGTCACAGATAAACAAAGATAGTGATTCATAAAGGTTGCTATGGTACCTGAATCACACCAGCTCAGTGCCATTCACAGGAGTGCAATCCCTGAATGTACGATGGGATTTCCTGCAGCTCTCAGGCAGGAACAATTCCAGCACTTACACTACAGAGAGCATAAAAACCCAGCCATCTAATTTTCTGGCCTCTGAAGGGTGCTCAGAACTGCAGCAGTAGCTTTGCCATATACCGTGGATCGTATCACTACATACCTTAATCTGGAGGAAAAAGTAAGAACGAGGATCCCATTTCGCTTCTCTTTTCTTTCAGGGCAGAGCTGCAATAAATACCTCTCGATACAATGGCAATGCTGGCTAACTGCACTGCTTTAATGTCACTCAGGTTTTATATTACACTGCTATCCCAGAGGGATGAATGGGGCATAAGGAAAACTAAATGGTATCTTTTTGTAGTCTAGCAAATGGATTGTGCTCCTTAACCCCTGGGGTCTACTTCCTGCAGCCCCAAAATATTAAAAAACATTATTTATGGAAAAATTTCTATGGAGATTAATAGGTGGGTTATGAGCTTTTTGTAGAATGCTTAGAACAACCCAAAGAGTGCTACAACAGAGTTATAATTCTCAGCAAACCTATCAGCTGCTAAATTTCTATGGAATCTTAATTGTTTCTTCCCTGTTCAACTCAATAATGCTCTCCCATGGAACAACTGAACTTTTATTGCAGCCTACACAGATACAAGACATTTAATCTGTATTGTTTAAAAGAAGGTAAAATTGCTACTTTTCTGTTCTGTTACTTACAAATGAGAAGTCACTGCTCATAACTTCCAAGCTTGTGATACACAACAAAAATCAATTCATGCTAAACACAGCTTTAAAATATATATATATATATATATTATAAGTTAGGTTGAATTAACAGCAAAATAAAAATACTGCAATATTCACAGAGAATTCTCCAATAAATATTAGCATTAGAAGAACACAGAGGGTAGATTTATGCCTGCTACAAGGTTACTGCTTGCAATACAGCAACAGTAAAGATGAATTTAGCTCCTACCGATTAATGTTAAAAAAGTTATTATAAAAAGATCAGTTATTGTGAACTTACTGTCTAAATACCCAGGAATGTTCTGTTCATCTTACATTCCATTAGCAACAAGAAAGAGAGAAGAAGCTGGCAGCGCTGTGCTGCCACTGGCAGCAGTGCCAAGGCTTCAGTTCAGGTCTCCTGTCCATAAGAGAACTGGGTATGTTGTGAAAAGAAGAACAGCAAGTTTTAAAAGCACATACCAGAAAGGTGCATGAGAGCACTCCTAATCTTCATGATACCAATCTGCACTTCTTCAGTGTCATGAAAACGTAATTCAGTCACTTGCCATCCAGACACAAGCACAACAGTTCATGTGAGCAGTTATTATGTGGTAGAAGTCTTCTCTGCTGAACAGTTCTTTCGTTGTATATTTGTAATTAGAGGCAAGACACTTAAGGAGAGAAGTAAGACTTGGTCTCAGAAGGCTTTTCAGCATAACAACTCCTCTCAGGCTGCTCTGCTAATCAGACTAACGCATCTTAATATGTCCTAGGAAGACCTGCATCTTCTCATCTTAGGACACCCAATACATACTGAGGCCTCGTTTGGCAGCAATGATGAAGAATAGGGTGCTGATGAGTTGCCTGTGTAAGGTCAGTGCCAACCTCAGTCTGTCACATGCAATAGAAGTCCCCAGGCAACTTCCCAAGTGAAGTTCCAAAGGTGAAGAAGAACCTGGCAATGTAATTTTCTAAAAGTGTATGCTAAATACAGTGAAAGTACAGACATCAGCGTTTAAGCACCTAACAGACAAACTTAGGTGGCTTCTGAAGTGAATTTTAAACAAATAGCATCCTTGCCTCCTCTCATCTGCATGTTAGGGGGAAGACCCCTTAGCATCCTGTGGTGTCCTATCTCTTTGCATACCATCAAATTCTGTCAAAATCAGTCCACTGTCCTCTTTAGTTTCTTCTCTATTTCTTGTTTTACTTTTGAGTTTGTTTTGTTTGTGCTTTTGTTGTGCAAAATGATCACAACTGCTTTGCTTGAACCTCTTGCTGTAGGCATGCTGCCTTTCTTTACCACAGTTCTAATTTGGCTGTTGTTTGGCTGTGACTGACACTCGCAGAGGATTCTGTGCATGGAGCTCATGGCATTCCATGGCAGCAGAAATCTCTTGGCATGTTCTATTTTGGAAAAAAAAGTAAAAAATGCTTTTAAAAATGTATTTAACTACTAAGGAAATAGCCTCCAAATATTGTGAAATACATGAACAATGTAAAGAAAAACACTGTCACTTCTGTTGTAGCACTAAAATAGCATAAACACAAGTGTGTAATTCAAATAGATATCATGTCTGAGCAAAGAAATAGCAAATGTGATTAGCATAGTGCAAGCCCCAGGAAAACAGGGCAGAATGAAGCCTAAAAGGATGAAATGAAGGTGGTATCTCAAGGAGAATCAGAAGAGCAGAGCATGGGTAGAGCTAACCCTTGGTTCATCAAGGAAGCAGCTCCAACTTCTCACCGAAAATCTATGGAGGGAAAGAAGCTGCACTGACCACTGCTCCCCGTGTCAGATATCAACGCCGGGCATGGAGCCCCATAGCATGCATGTTGTTCCTGGGCATCCTGCTTGTCTTCTGACCAAAGGCCAAGCTGCCTCATGCAGAGATGTGGTCAGCTCTGTTGCTGTAACCTGAGTCACTTCAGAGCTTCAATTCTCTCACAGATGAGCTGAAATTGCTGCAGATGTCCTTGCTAGCCATCTCATCCTGATCATATCAATGAAGCACTAATAGGAGGGAAATGCAGCTAGCAGCACATCCCAGTGTGACCACCAAGTGCCTACTGCAGAGGCTGTAAGGAAAAGTGATCACCTCCCTGAATCTTTTATGTCTATGAAACGAAAAATTATGCATGCTTAGCCCTGATCTCAGCTACATCTGTTTAATCCTGAAGGAACAGTTTAAATGCTGGAAATGGAATGTAAACTGTAAAAGGTCTGTAGCTGAAAATTTTAGTGTGGCTGCAGATTAAGGAAATAAAGCTACAGTAAAAATACCGTTTCGTCTAGAGGAAATTTTGTGGGTCACAACCACTTATTTTTTATGTTTATAAACACCTCAGCAACAATACAAATGAATAAAGCAAACAAAGAAGAGAAGTTCATTCAAAATCATCTCTGGTGATTTTTATTACGCTTTTGGATTGAACTCTATTAAAAAAAAAAAAAAATCTAGTATTTGTTGCCATAGCAATAGATTCCCAGGGTGAAATTATATCATACCTGCCTTTCTTCTTCTTCTTCGCAGTATGCAATCACCACCCACTGTCCTAAACATCAATAATCAGCAAGCCCACCCTTCCCGCCCCCCAAGTGCTGGCCACACATTTCAGGGCGGGGGATGTCGCAGTTGTCATGCTGGCAGGTTCACAGAGCCAAGCGGGTCTGAGCATGCTGAGGATGTGCGGGGCGTACTGACACCACATCCTCCACTCAGGTCCCTCCACCTGGGGGTGCTCCTCCAGCTGCAACCCTAGGCCTGTGCCTGCGCTCACTGCCCACAGTACCGGGAACAGGCGCCAGCACAGGGCTGGCACTGCCAAAGCAACTACAGGTCTGGAACAGAAGCTTGATTTCCTGATGTTAAGCATTGCTGCATTAATTAATCCAGCATGACACCACGCCTTCAATTCATAGATCTTAAAAATCTGGCTCCTATGCAGCAGTCTGGAGGGCCAGCGAGGTACACAGAGCACATGGCACAACTGGAGGGTCATGATTTTTTTGAAACTACGTCCAGTCACCACTTGAGCACCCAGCTTCAAGTCTAGCTGTATGAGTACTTTCACAAATATGAATTCCTACATGATATTCTAACACTAAATCCCCCAAATCAAAGTGAGTGGTTAAATTAAACAGATAATTCACACTAAAAACTGGCCTTGTGGAATGATCCAGGTCACATTACTTGGGGGAGCATGACAGTTTATTGCACTGATTGACACTAGCCCAGGACAATTTTTGTATGTTTAACATTACTAAATGCTCTCTACTTCATCTGAAAAAGGAGCTAGTGCTGCTGTGGATTTACAGGAGGACAGACAGGTATCAGCTTTTTCTTCCTGCCTCCACCAGCACTGCTCCTTCTCTGGCCAGAGGACAAGCCTCTAGCCTGCTTAGAGCTGAGGTCTCTCCTCCCCACAGTCTTTCAGTAGTCATTCTCAATCTTCAGGACGAATGTCTTAGTGTGCCTGATCTTTTCTTCTGAACAACCTGATTACATTTTTCCCTTACTGGTCTGCTTATAAAATATTTGTTTCCTATTTGTTGGCAGCTTTCTTGCAGAGCAAATTTTTTTAATAAATACAAAAGTTTCTGGTTGGTTGAGTAGAATACACTGCAAAACACCTGCAAAGTGTTATGTGTTAGGTCTTTCCAACAGCATATAGCTGTTGGAAAATCAAAAGGAAAAAAGATGCACGACAGAACCCTTTACGTTTGTCTGTCAGTGAAATTAGCTACTAAATATGGTTTCAGGTACAAGAGAGCATTGTTAATGCATACCTTTATTAACCTAAGAACAGGATGGTTTGGTTAATAGCTCACTGACAATTTAGTAATTCCTTATGGACACAGCAGTACCTATTTAAGCAATAGGTATGTAAATAACGTATGATTATTGTAATTATAACTGAGGCATATTTCTACGCTGATGATATTTCTATGCTGGGAATATTAAAGTTGCATTCTGATTTCTAACAGTGGACAAAACTAAGCTCCTCTTTATGTCATAAAGCCAGAAGACTTTGCATTTGAACAGAAACCCATTTATCTCAGCACATTAGCGAGAATATAAGGGCTTCATCCCCCAAGGCACTTCACTGCTCACCCAGCAGCATGGTTATAAGACTGCCAGCCCCTACCCAGAAGAGCAGTGGCCTTACTCTGACAGATTCAGTGCTCATGCACAGTTTGGCAGCCAGACTTCTGGATTTGCTTTGTAGAACCTGCAGATTCCCACAACAACTTTCTGCTGTCATGAGAAACTGTGACAGTCACTGAGGAAAAAAAATAATATATTATTTTCAGCACTGACTGTAAGAACACTGCTTGTCACACACGTTCTATTGCAGCTGAGGAGCCTCCAAGGTATTAGCAGCAGGAAAGCCCCTGCAAGACTAAGGATGTAAAAGCCTAATAAGACAATTGGGTATGTGGGCATGTGGCAGCTACCTCTCCTCTGAAAGCTGTGCAAGAAAAATCGTCACCGAAACATCAATCAAATAACTGACCCATCCCAGACACTGAATTCGCAACAGAGCCCAGATTTATCTGATACAGTAAGAAATAAAAGACTGCAATAAATCAATTAAGTGCATGCCAGCAGGGATTACCTCAGCAGGGAAAAGTGGTCCTAGCTCCTATTAGCATATTCTGTACCCTATGGCAAGGGAGGTGCTGCTGGCTTCACACCACCACTACACCCTGACATGCTTTGGAGATTATTGTTCTGGCCCAGAGTTTACTCCCAGCACGGAAGAGCTGTCAGAGAAACTGCTGCAACCAGTTGGTCTCAGCAGCCATCCACAGTGAGGTAGAACATGCTTAGGTTGCATGATCTCTAGCTAACAATAAAGCCAGAGAAGTAAAGAAGAAAGAGAAGGCCAGGCAACACTAATTACTGAAGAATTACTGACTCCTATTGCTCATCTCCCAAGTGCAGCTAGAGTCCAGCCCTAGAAGCTGGCATTTCAGAAGGACAGCAGGCTTTTCCAGTGCACAGGGAACTTCAACTGACCTGATTAGAGTACCTGAACAATACTCACTATCTTTTAATCTACCCACCAAGATCAAATGTCACTTGCAGAACAAAAACCTCTTGCACTTTTTCCAGGCCCTTTGCCTGGTGGAGTCAGCTGCTCACAAATGTTTAGTAATGCTCCAACCATGCCTTCATAGAATCGCCTGGATTAAAAAGGACCACAATAATGATCTAGTTTCAACCCCCCTGCTGTATTCACAGTCATCATCTTCATGGCACGTACACAATCCACTGGAGGATTCCAGTTTGTTTTTGGCAGTCCTCGAACAAAGGAATCACACACAAAAAAAAAATGGAGTTCAAACTTTGTTTCTCTCTGCAGCAGTTGCAGTAGAAGTATTTAATTCCGTGCTGTACAAATAGGCAAAACAGGCAGATGGAGTGCATAGGCATGAAAAGAGTCAAATGTGATTACTCCGTCTCCCAAACATCTTCATGACAACTTCATGCAGACATATCTGTTAGGGATTTGTGTTTAGTGATCTTTTACTTAGGGTTGAAAATATGTAAAGCAAATGCTGCAAAACAAACAGGCATTTCTTCCTATGCTAATAATTTTGCACACAAGCATTTCACTAAAAGCTAGAAAGTCCTCCACAACACACACTTCCACTGCAGAACAAGGTGCCAGGCAGTAGGTAAACTCAGTCCATTCCATGAGTTCCAAACTACTGCCTATGGCTCCTCAGCATCTCAAAACAAAAGGAGCCTCCCATAGCTTCACCATAAAATAACACCTGCTTCACCTGTTCTGGCTCAGTGCTAGTTAGGCCTTGCTTTGTGAGTTAATCCACAACAAAAGGGATGATAAAAACATAATGGCACCAGTGTGAATACATGGCCCCTGATCAATAGATTTTTTGAAGCTCCCATAGCAAATGTTGCTTTGCAATAAAGACAATGATGCTGTAGCAGATGAGAATTTAACATGGACTCCTCAGCAGTGTATTCGCCATGCCAGCCCACATGGAAATGTGAAATCTGGAGGAGCTGTTGAAAGCATTAATGACTTCGCAGCCAGATTTTCACAGCGCATCCTCACAGGCAACACTTCCATATGGGTGTCTGGACTCACAGACCTGACAAAGGCAGTACCTGTGACTATCAAGGAAAAGAAGTTAAGCTTCAGGGTAGTGTTTTTGTACAGTTATCATTGCTAACCTCAGGTGTGACATTGTGCAAGACAGATTGCAGCTACAGACATTCTGCATGCTCAGTTTAACTGTGTTTAACTGAAGAAAAAACAAAAAACCCACCCAAACAAAAAGAAAAACATCCAGCAATTAAATACACATACATGCATTTGGGGTTATGCCCCACATCCAGCCTGCATTTCCATGCCTTGTGTGTAAGCAGATTATGCTAAATACTATTCAGCATTATTTCTAAGTATAAAGCAATGACTGCATGTAATGGAAATCATAGAATGGCCTGGGTTGAAAAGGACCACAATGCTCATCTAGTTTCAACACCCCTGCTACGTGCAGGGTCACCAACAATTAGACCGGGCTGCCTAGAGCCACATCCAGCCTGGCCTTGAATGCCTCCAGGGATGGGGCATCTACAACCTCCTTGGACAACCTGTTCCAGTAGAAAAGCCCTTCAGGGCTTTTGGGTCCTTGCTTCTATCCAGCTTCTCATCCACCAGCAGCATGTGTTTGCAGCCCAGAGGGCCAACTGTGTTCTAGGCTGCATTAAAAGAGGGGTGGCCATCGGGGAGAGGAAGATGATTATCTCCCTCTACTCAGCTCTTGTGAAACCCCATCTGCAGTAATGCATCCAGGCCTGGGGCCCCCAGTACAGGAAGGACATGGAGCTCTTGGAATGGGTCCAGAGTAGGGCTACTAAGATGATCAGAGGGCTGGAGCACCCCTCCTATGAGGAAAGGTTGAGGGAACTGAGCTTGTCTAGCTTGAAAAAGAGAAGGCTCTGGGGAGACTTCGTTGTGGCCTTCCAGTATTTGAAGCAAGCACATAAACAGGAAGGGGAACAGCCACTTAAGAGGGTGGATAGTGATAGGCCAAGGGGAAATGGTTTTAAACTGAGACAGGATGTTTAGTTTAGATATTAGGAGAAAGTTTTTCACACAGAGGTGCAACAGTGATTGAGCACCTGTAAGGAAGGCAGGGCCAACTCGGGGAGCTTAAGTGCACACTGTGCACCTGAGTGACCAGAGTGAATGGAGCCAGGTCCCACTCCTTCCCAGATCTCATTAGAAGGTTGGCAGTAGAGGAAAGGATACCTTACTGGAGATTCCTGCTCACCTGAGGTCTTCTGAGTGTAAGCATCTTCTTCCCTTTATTTCTTGCATTTGCTAGTCGTTGGGACCCCTAATATCCAAAAGGAGGAACTCCTGGAGGAAATCCTGGGTTCCCAGTGTCAGACTGCTGCATAGATTACTGTAGAATTGGGACCTATAAGGGATAATGATCCATTATTAAAACCCCTTCCAAGATGGCAGATTTTTTGAATAAATTAGAACAAACATTCCTAACTACAGAGAAAAGAGTAGTAGCAGCATCTGCTGTAGCATGGCTGCTGCTACTAACTATTAATGTGTATCATTCTCCTAAGCAAAGATTAAAAGATGAAAAGGAGCTTTTAAAAGACTATATCAGACAGTTGGAAAATAAAGTCACATTTCTGGTGGGCCAAACAGCCTCATCTTTTTATGGCATTTCCCCTCTACAATTAAGGACTATATCATCAAAAGGGAAAAAGGACTTAGATCAACAGGATCCTTGGATCCTAGTTGAATCTAAATATAAAAAGAGAATTAAGCAGACTGAAATGCAACAAGAGGATATGGGAACCTCAGATCCTCTAGAAATAAGACCAGTAATTACTCAAAACACAAAGAAAGTCCAAGACGGACCAGTAGAATTGTCACCTGAGCAGCAGCACCTGCCCACATTAATATGACAATTCCCATACACAGCTGCTGAACTCATGAATTTTTTACAACAATTTGAATAGAGAGAGCTGGTATGACAGAGCATACCAGCTTGACTTTTAAGGTTATGGGGGCTGAAAGTGTGGTTATTAATGGACCAGAGATTTCTGAACTTGCATCCATCACCACACACCTGGCCCTCAGACAAAGTCTATATGTGATTGTAATGCATAATGAAGAAAATCATTCTCTTATTCAATGAATAATGGCTGCATGTAGAATCACATGGCTAAATAAAAGTGATGTCTCAATAAATACTGGTCTATGAATGTTGATGGAAGAACTTCAAATTATAACAGAGAACTGGGAATGAAGGAGACAATTTACGATGGTGCCCTTAAGAGTCCAGACCTGGTTAAGTTCTTGGCAGGGATAAGGGACATCATCCTACAATAAGCTCCTTCCCATCAGTATGGAACACTAGTGTTCACACTAAACCCTTTGGTAACCTCAGAGGCCATTTTCCAACAAGCTGCGCAATTGGTGGCTGATCTAGAACAAACAGAGCACCTTCAGATCAGGCACAATATCCTGACCTCAGAAGAGGAAGAGGTCTTCTGTATAAGTAAAACTAGGAAACCCACCCTAGGGGCTTCTCAATCAGAATCCACATAGGTATTCCAAAAACAGATGTTCAACAATTTAATCCAGGCTAGTCTTCAATCTGCAAAGATTGATTGCCCACCCAATCATGTCCTTCAGATATAGAGGCAGCTGAAGGAAAATCAAAAGCTTCAAAACACCCCTAGAAAAAGCAGGGGTAAGAGTTACTTAACAAGTACCAACAAGAACATAGATCTCAGAAGATTTCATAGCTCCTAACAAAAGGAAAAACTCTCCTCAGGTGACCAGGACCACTATGCCCAAGCCACCTAAGGAAAAGAACTGGAGATTGCATGGTTACTTGCATGATAAGAGATGCCAGCTCCCCTGCATCTAGAGGCCTGTATAATCAATGAGCATACAGACATTATTATTAAGAAATACTCAGAAAAGTCAGGTTAAACTTGCTATCACACCAAAGAAGAACGGATGAGAACTTACCCTCCTCCTCAGCTCACTGAGAAGACTCCAAGAGAAGTGATCTCCAAAAAAGATCCTTCCCTACTGGTTGTCAGCTCTTAAATGGTGTCTAGGTGGAGCCAGAATTCACCTGTTCTCCCAGGGCTGACTCATTGCTCACCGCAGGTGGTCAATCAGAGATTCAGGCCATGATTCAGCAGTTCCCATACAAGGACCCGGATGGGAACTGAGGCCCTTTGCTAGCTTAACTATTTTTTGGTCCCTGAAAAACAATTGGCTGACTACTCTTCATTACAGGCAGTACAGCCAATAACCCAAACAGCTGAAATTCTAGTTAAAATGACCTTGCAAATTCAGGGGTGGGTGAAAGATCTCACCCACCTTCCTAAGACAGGAGTGGCCCAAGCACAGACAGTGGCACAGTGGGTTGCCTATTCCCCAGTCAGAGGAGTAGTGTGTCTTTGTCATCATTGAAAAAAAGAGCTTCAGAAGAATTTGGAGCTTCAGAAGGCCCAGTGATGTATCATAGTGATGCACCAGAAGAGACAAAGGTCGCTCCACCTGAGACGAGTCCTGATCAGGAAGGGAAATATCCATTCCTGAAGATGCCTGATATATGGAGGTTTGCTGGGATGTGACACAGTGTGGGGGGATGACACTGTGTCACCTCCAGCTGCTGGTGTGGCTCTGATCCCAGCTGCTGTCAAGCAGCATGTACAAGTGTGACTTCTTAACAGCCATCACTATTACAGAGGTGGCATGAAGGACAATCAAAGCAACTGATATTTGTAAAGCATTTGTGGTCATTGAGTGAAAGCTTTTAGAGATATTTCATTATCCACATTAACTTTTTTTCCTTTATGTGTGGGTACTCTGAATTTTCCATTTGGTTCATGGTTGAGATAGTAGAGATTTTCTTAGAAAAGGAAAAGGAGGAAACAGATATGAAGGTAGGACAGCATGTGCTGCCTTGTTCATATTGTGCAACTAGTCAATATATCACCTATTATTTTACAATAGTAAAATGCAGTACTGATTATTTCTAATTTTAAGCATGTGCGTCTAGATATCAGCAGGTCATCCAAACTCGAGTCTTACTGTGCAGTGTGCTGTACTGTTACTGTACTGTGTGGACAAACTGGATCTTCATTTTTCCTGAAGAGCTCATGAAATAGACTGAGCATTGCCAACGACTTGCAGAATAGGCTTCCTTGATTTCCTCTTTCCAATGTAGGTTTATTCTTCCCTAACAGTAAAATTCACCATAAATTTAAACAAACACTGTTATATAGTGGATGGGTTTTGTTCTTGTAGGGAAGTAACCTGTTTGAGCCTGAAGTCAAAACTTCAGAGGACATCCTCATGATACCTCAGGACAAATATTTTGTCTCCCAGAGAATCTAATTCTATATGCAACATGGAGTTATTGTTATTAAGAGCAATATTTTAACTAAATGCAACTACAAATTACACATTTTACCTTGCTGAAATTGCTTGTTAAGAAATCTTTGTCAAAATGTTTTGAGTAAACCTTTTCAGAAAGACATAGTCTGGCAAAAATAAAATTTATCATTTGTGGATTTCTATTAAGTAAATACACAATAGCACAAACTTATGTGGAAGAATACTTGCAAAGAAGCTAAGCCAAAGATATATAATTTCTGGTTAGTTCTAAATGCAGTTAGTTGTTATCCTTGGGTCATTTGGAAGATGTTTTTGTAGTCTTAATTCAGAATCATGGAAAGACACAACTACCATGGATACAAACCTTCCTTTTCCACTCGTAGTTCAATTTTTCCACTAGAGAAGAGCTAGTGTCAAGGGCGTCATCACAAAGGGAGTGACATTCAGCTTTTGGACAACCTGAGCCCTGGAGCGCTCTGCCAGGACTCTGGGTCTGGACTTTTGCACAGGGAGATGCTGACATGTGCATTCAGACCCTCAAGTAGCTTAGATAATCTGCTACTTGCACCTCAAGTCAGGCATTCAATTAATCATCTTGTCAAAGAGCTGCTTTGTGGGGATGTATGTGATACAACCCCTTCTGAATAAACACATGAATTAGCAGTTCCTAGATTCACTTCAACTCTCTGGGGGGATGGAGCACATTTCTTTCTATAAGAAACTTACATATATACCTGGAAATTACAGGAGGCATTAATCTTTCCGGAGTGCTTCTGGAAGAGCAAATCCCATCATTGTCATTATGTTGTCATGTCTGTGGTTTTCAAAACACAGCAATGAGACAAATTACAACAAAATTTAACAAAATCATATTTTACTAACTAAATCACTAAGTAGCTATTACTGCAGCCTGTCCAGTTTACCCTGTCCACTGACATGAGTGCAGTGATAGTGTTGAATACACAGAATCACAGAATGGCCCGGGTTGGTGTCATGCTTTTGTTTTTTGTTTTTCAGTATTCTGCATCATAACATCATGTAGTGCACTGGAGTTAAAGTGTTAATGCTCCAATTCCAGGTACATATTCCCCTATACATTTACAGAAATCATGGGATCTGGCCTTTCTGGGTAGGGCGGTCTCTTACTGCCTTGCAATGGGTCCTGGAGGGTGCTTTCCTAGCCATTCCAAGATTTTCAGGTTTGACTTGGTCTCAGGAACTCTCTCTCTCTCCTATCTTATTTGATTTATTAGTCTCAATTTCAACTAGATTGTATTACATAGTGTTATCTTGCATTCCAATATCATAGTTAGTAAAAGAAGTTTTCCTCCAAGATCACTGCTGCATAAAACCATGACAGTTGGAAGGGACCTCAAGGATCATAAATCTTCAACTTCCCTGCCACATGCAGGGCCACCAACTATTTCATTTTATACTAGACCAGACTGCCCAGGGCCCCATCCAACCCAGTCTTGAAAACCTACAGGAATGGGGCATCCACAGTCTCTCTGGGCAGCCTGTTCCAGTACCTCACCATTCTCACTGTAAAGAATTTCCCGTGACATCAACCCTAACTCTAACCCTCAACTTAAAACCATTTTCCCTTATCCTGCTGTTCTCTACCCTTTCAAAGAGTTTACTCCCCTCATGTTTTCAGGCTCTCTTTAGGTATTGAAAGGCTGCAATGAGGTCACCCCACAGCCTTCTTTTCTCCAGGCTGAACAAGCCCAACTTCCTCAGCCTGTGTTTGTAGGGGAGATGCTCCAGCCCTCTGATCATCTTTGTGGCTCTCCTCTGGACCCTCTCCAGACTCAGACACAGTACTCCAGATGGGGCTTCACAAGAGCAGAGTAGAGAGGGACAATCACCTCCCTGTCCCTTGCTGTCCACCCCTCTTCTGATGGAGCCCAGGATACCATTTGCCTTCCAAGCTGCAAGAGCACATTGCTTGCTCATGTTAAATTCTTCATCCACCAAAATCCCCAGGTCCTTCTCTGCAGGGCTACTTTCAAGGACTGCTCCTTCCAGTCTGTATAAATGTCTTGGATTCCTCTGGCCCAACTGCAAAACTTTGCACTTTGCAATGTTGAACCTCATCAGGTTCACCCAGGCCCACTTTTCAAGTCTGTCAAGGTCCCTCTGAATGGCATCCCTTCCTTCTACCATGTCAACCCCACCACTCAGCTTGGTGTTGTCAGCAAACTTGCTGAGGGTGCACTCGATTTCATCGATGTCATTGATAAAGATGTTAAAAAGCACCGGTCCCAAGACAGACCCCTGGGGGACGCCGCTTGTTACCGGCCTCCACCTGGACACAGAGCCATTGATGACCACCCTCTGTCTGCAGCCTTTCAACCAGTTTCTTGTCCATCGAGTGACCCACCCATCAAATCCACATCCCTCCAATTTGGAGATAAGGATGTGGTGGGGGACCATGTCAAAGGCCTTGCTCAATACTTCTTGGTGAATCAATTTCTTTTTGTCAGCTCCTTGCTTATATATATTTTTTTCTTTTTCCACTATACTGCGACATTTGTAAAAAGAATATTTGGCATGTTTGGAGCTCCTTTTGTAATAGCAATGCCCTGGGTTTGCCCAATCTGTGTGTCTTAACTATACAGAGCATACAAAATAGCAACTTCCTGGGGCTGACATAGTGTGCTTCGTGAGAAATGAAAACAGGTATGGAAAACCTGTGAATCAGCACAGAAAACATCACACATTACCCAGGAAATTGTTTTTATAGTCATGTCAGAAGCAAACACTGATCTCTTATAAAGAAAACCATATGCAAAAGAAACAATAGCCTTTCCAAGTGACTCACATCTTTCACTGTCAGTTCTATCTTACATTATTAGGGGAGGTATTTTACCTGGTTGATGGAAACAGACCAGCCAGTAATCTCAATAATATTTATTGTACAACAATGTACTTAGCATACCTGTTTGTCTGTTGTTGTTAGTGATGTTTTTTTGTTTGATTGTTTGTTTTTGTATTTGTTTCTGTTTCTTTGTTTGAATGTAGAAAAGGCTGCCTAGATGGAGTGGAAAAGTGTCTGAGAAGTGCTGTGAATCATGGAGCTTGCAGAAATATTGTAGCTTTCCTTTCACTAAACAGTGCTTGGACACACAAGGGCTCTCTACAAATTCTAGTTGTTCATAATATTTATTGAGAAAAAGAAAGCTTATTTTATACATAGCAAAATATATGCATACTAGTTGACACAGTAAACTGGCAGGCACAATCCAGCCCTTCGCAAATACGCTTTTTGTTATAAATCTTTGTACCTAACCCTCTTTTATTTAAAGGTAATCTTACCGGAGTCGGTGCTACTCCTGATTTACAGCAACATAAGCAAGGAGTTACTTTCACTTTATTAGTTCTGTTAGCAAAGTGTGGCCTCAACATTGCCGAGTACAAGGGGACAATCACCTCCTTGGTCCTGCTGACTACGCTATTTCTGATACAAGCCAGGATGCCATTGGCTTTCTTGGCAATCTGGACACACTGCTGGCTCATGTTCAGCTTATTGTCAGCTGAAACCCCCAGATCTTCTACCTCCACACAGCCTTCCAGCCACTCTGCCTCAGTCCTGTTGTGGTTGTTGTGACCAAAGTGTAAAGTCCAGCACTTGGTCCTGTTGAACTTCATCCCATTGGCCTTAGCCCAGTTATCCAGCCTGTCCAGATCCCTCTGAAGGGCCTTCCTACCCTCCGGCAGATTGACACTTCCTCCCAGATTGGTGTCACTTGCAAATCTGCTGAGGGTGCACTCAATCCCTTCATCCAGGTCATCAACAAAGATACTGAGCAGGACAGGCCCCAGTGCTGACCCCTGGGGAACACCACTCATGACTGGTCACAGCTGGTTGTAACTGTCTGGACCTGGCCCTCCAGCCAGTTCTTTATTCAGCAGAGAGTGTATCTGTTCAAGCCACAGGCTGCCAGCTTCTCCAGGAGAATACTGTGGGAGATAGAGTCAAAGGCTACGCTAAAGCCAAGATAGACCGCATTTCACAGAATCACAAAATTGTAGCAGTTTAAAGGGACCTCTAGAGATGAAGTCCAACCACCCTGCCAAAGCAGACTCGCTACACCAGGTTGCATAGATAGGTGTCCAGATGGGTCTTCATTATCTCCAAAGAAGGAGACTACACAACCTCCCAGAGCAGCCTGTTCCAGTGCTCTGTCACCCTCACTGTGAAAAAGTTCTGTCGCATATTAGTGCAGAACTTCTTATGCTCAAGTTTATGGTCATTTCCCCTTGCCCTGTCCCTACAGACCACTGAAAAGAGGCTGGCTATATCCCTTTGTCTCCCACACTTTAGATATTTATAAACATTAATAGGATCCCCTCTCAGTCTTCTTTTCTCAAGGATAAAAAGACCCAGGTTGCTCACCCTTTGCTCATAAGAGAGGCTCTTCAGGCCCTTTATCATCTTTGTGGCCTTCTGCTGGACTCTCTCCAGGAGAACCCTGTCTTTTTTTGTATCAGGATCCCAGAACTGGATACAGTACTTCAGATGAGGACTGACCAGGGCAGAGCAGAGGGGGAGGATCAGCCCGCCTGACCTGCTGGCCATGCTTCTTTTAATACATCTCAGGATCCCTTGGCCCTCTTGGCCACCAGGGCACTTAGCTGGTTAATTGCCAACCTGTTGTCCAGCAGGACGCTCAGGTCCTTCTCCATAGAGCTCCTCTCCAGCAGATCATCCCTCAACCTGTACTGATACATCCTGTTATTCCTTCCCAGGTGCAAGACTCTACATTTGCTTTTGTTAAATCTCATCTGATTTCTTACTGCCTAACTCTCCATCCTGTCCAGTTCCTGCTGAATGGCAGCACAGTCTTCTAGAATGTCAGCTACATTTCATCCAATGCAGTGTAAAACCTGAAAGCATAAACTGCAGTCAAAATTGCTAAAGTGCATTTGTCAGCAATTGTACATTATTTTTCCCATTCATCACATGTGCAATCCAACACCTGTCTCCAGAAGCCAAGAATAATGTTGAAGGTGCAGCTGGCAGGCTGGTCTTCTACCTTGACCAAGGACTGCAAGAATGCCGCCAAGAGCATAGTACATACACCCTCTGAAATGGCCTGCACCAGGTGCCACCTGTTGAGTATCCCCCTAAAGATGCAGAGATGGTGCTCTGAGTGGCAAATGTCTCCTTTGCACTCACACATGCCCTGGCACAGATTGGCCACTAGGCCCACATGCACCATTCGGAGCACAGCTGGTGCACTGCTGCTGCAACAGTGTTCAGACAAAGCTGTTTCTGCAAGTGAAGGGCCTGAGCGCAAACAAAACCCAGGCCTAGCAGCCTAGCCTTCCATAGAGCTATTAAATAAATGAGACAAGCACTGTAAGCAATGCATTTTTTCTGCTGATGCTATGTATTTAGGTAATTTTCTCAGAAACAGTGCACTGATTCCACTGTGAGCACTTGTCTAAACCAACACTGAGTTTCCAATTGCTTTACTTGATGCAGGGTTGTGTTGCAAGGAACACCCTGAGCTGCATACATGAGCAGTGATGGTAGTGCAAAATACATGTGTGACAACAGGTGCTACTCCTGCTGAGCCCAGGGCCATCACAAAAACAAGAAAAAATGTGAAGATTAATCACCAAAAAACTCTTTGGCTGGCTGCAGCGATTGTCTTTGCATCCATCAAAGAAGAAATCTCCAAAGCCGAAAGGAACTTCTGAACTTTTACCAATGCTTGTCAAGATTCTTGAGCAGTGCAAACAATGCAACCACCTCAAATGTGTGAGTCATGAGAACCTATTAGAGACAAACACATAGAATATGGGATGTGCACAGGTCTGCTCACCTTGATCCTGTATAACACAGCGGAGAGCAGTGCTACTCTGACTGCTTCCGTATCGGTTGGTGCGGTGCCTGCGGTGCACTCCTTGGAGGCAACATGATGGAACTGTACCTCACAACCCCTATGCCTGTGCCTCTGTTTTATAGACGACAACATTTGGGGCACATAAAATTTTGACGCTCATCCAAGCCCACATCATGACTTTCTCATGAGATTTCAGGCCTTTGCCCACCTGGTGCTGAGCTTAGAGAAGGCTGGGCTCTCACAAATGCTAAATGGAGTGAGCGTGACAACGCACAGCTGTGTTGAACTCTTCACCTCTGATGAGCAATCCTCTTTCTGGGAATCACAAAGCTCAGATGGGAGCTGAAAGCTGCTCTGTGACCTGATGTCATGCACTCCCTCAGGGCTGAACAGCGCAAGATGAAAGGAACACAGCAGCTATAAAGAAACGTATGCAGCTAAGTTCCAACCCAGCACTGGGCTATACACTACAGAACAGGGCAGGCCAAAACCATGTAGCCACAGAGCAGAGGAAACCAGGGAAGGGCAAACGGGCAACAAGCAGGCAGCATGGCAGCAACAAAGCAGTGGGTTTCACGTGGCCCAGCGACACAGAGCCCCACACCGGGTACAGCCCTACAGCCAACGCCCGGCGCGGAGCCAGCTTCCCGCCTCGGCATAGCAGAGTACAGACGGGCCGCGGCCTACGCCCCCGCACAATGGCGGCTGCGCGCGCCCGACCGCCATCTCCCAGGGCCGGGCAGCGCCGCGGCCGCCGCCCGCTCCTCTTGGCGGGGCCGGGGGCGGGGCGGCGGCACTTTCCCATTGGCAGAGGGGAGGCGGCCTTGTGCTGTGCCTGGAGCGACTGCGTAGCGCTTGGGGCGCCGTTCCACGAGGACGAGGAGGCAGGGGATCGAACGATCGAGTTCCGACCGACCGGTCGTGGGGAAGGCGTGCTGCCGCCAGGCAGGTCCTAGCGCGACAGCCAGCAGGGAAACTCCTTCCCGCTTCGCCTCGCCGGGGTCAGGTGCGGGGAGGCCGGAGAGTGCCCAGCCGCTGCTGGGTAGCGGAATCGCGGTGGAATGCGGCGGGCGGGTAGGCGGTGCCCCGGGGAAGGGGCGGGGGTCGCGGGTCGCAGGAGGCGGGGGCGGTGCGGACGAGGGCGGGCGTTCACATCCGCGCTCCTCCGCAGGGCGTAGGGCGGCCCCGGCGTGGCGGTGATGAGGGAGCGGAGCAGAGGCTGAAAGTGGTGGTCAGCGGTGTGGCGCGACGCTACCATGACGGTGTTCCGGCAGGAGAACCTGGAGGAGCACTATGAGACCGGCGAGGATCTCGGCAGGTGGGTGTGGGGCGGCGGCGGGGACAGAAGTTCTCATTGTGCCGTTGTGGCCAATCTGGGAGCTGCGGAAACAGGGCCGGCAGTGGTGCTGGGGCGCGGTGGGCAACGGGCAGACCCGTTCCTTCGCCCTGCGGCTCAGCCCTTCGGAGTTCGTCGTCCTCCCCGCTCCTGTAGGATAGGGTTGCGGCATTTCTTGGCGGCACAGGGCCGAATCTGTGTCCGGTGGTGATGTCAGCGATTGCAAAGCTCGGACAGTGTCACGTTACTGCAGGGCTGTGCCGAGGGCAGGGGATGTGTGGCCACCCCGGGGGTGGCGGTCTGGCGGCCCGGCTTTGCCCAGTGGGGCTCTGAGCCGTGGGACTGCGGATGGAAAGGAGCGGCATGTTATCAGGGACGTTTAAAGGAACAGTAACGTACTCGTTGTGCAGGCACATGCAGAACCTTTTTCTACATCTCAGGTGCCTGTTGGACAGCCTTGTCGTACTGACTTGTTGGATATCGTGGTAGAATGGTATGTGGTATACTGAACCATAAATTTCAGGTCCGAATTCTTTATTTGGGCTTGAAAAAGATTTTGGGAAGAATGTGTGAAATGTTCTGGAATTCAGTTTTCAGCTTCTGGATTACTGAAACTGGCACCATGCTTGTGCTTACAGACATGGGTACTTGATTTATTTTACAAGAGAAAATAAAGACAGAATCAGAAATTATCTATTGTGTTTTCTTAAAATTCTTCACAGAGAAAAAGGTTCTAGCCTGCTAGTTGTGGAAATGCTGAGCTTGATATAACCCCTCGTGTATTCCTTTTAGAGGGAAGGTGTCAGTGCAACCCTTGGTCACCAACACCTGTTTGTGATAAAGAGCTGCTTCCTTAACAATGCTCACATACAGAAGAGGTTCCATAAGGACACTCACAGAGGCAGCGTGTAAAAATATGAGGATTTTTCCGTACAAGCATGCTTCAGAAGTCTCATGTTAACTCCAGAATATAGCACGGAAGATGGGGAATTTCATTTTTGAAGCATGGGGAAGTGCAAACACTGAATGATGTTATATAGTATTAAAAAAAAAAAAATCAAGTGGAGTTTTTTAAATTATCTGAATATCATGTAATAAAGTTCTGTAAAAAACAAAAATTGTTGCATTAATGTGATGAATTAGAAACAAGGTGTTGCAGTACCAAGGCTGTTTGCTTTTCTCCATTTTAGTGGTTTATAACCTTGGCATGCAGTTTAAACCTATAACATATAAGAATTTAAATGAATTATTTAAACTGTATTTGTTTCTCCTGAAAGTAAATGTAACAAAGAACCTTGCTGATTTTTAGTGACTATTGTGAGAAAATGCTGATTATAAGCATAACCAGATGTGTGGGTTTCGCTTTAAAAATAAAAGGGCTGAAGGAGTTTACGTCAGTACCACTCTGACAAATACACATCATTTCATAGCTAAGTGCTGCCATAAAATAGTAGGGGTAAAGAAATCTCAGCACAGTTGTTGAGCAGTTTAGTTCACTGATGCTTTTAATTCATTTTTGAACTTAAGCTTCCAGGGTTGCTTGAAATACTCTTGTAAATCCTATTTCTTTCTCTTGCTTCATTCCCCCTTAGGCTCATCACCTTATATTTGCAAATAAATGTACTTGCAAATATCAACCCTGAGTGAGGCTTAAAACTGAAGGATCAAGTGACTATTAAAAGCACCTAAGACTTTAAGTTTTTTTGTATTTATATGAGCACCTGAGTCATGATCTAACATTTGGCTAAGCGCTGATGAAAGGTTCTTTTTTTTTTTTTTTTTTTTCCCCCCTAAATCAGTCTGATCAGTCTGTTTTTCCCTTGTTAGGGATGAACTCATTTATTTCCACTTAGTTCACAGCAGCAGTGAGACAAACAAGTGGGTAAGCAAACAGATTAGTGTTGGGTTGTTTCACTTTTTTTTTTTTTTTTTTTTTTTTTTTCCACTAAGGAATATTTTCCTATATGGGTCCTGAAGCTCCTAGACTACCTGCCTTTTGAGAATGCTAATACTTTGGTATCTTAATGTTTTCACTATTTTTTTTTTTTTTTTTTGTAATATATTTTGCTACCTCTATTGCCTTGTAATACTTCAGATAGTAACTACAATAAAAAGTAGCTTTGCTATTCTAGCAAAGGTCTCTTAAAGAAAATACGTGGATTGTGTAAATGAAATTTCTGATCAAAGCTAGTAAAGAAAGTTTTTAAATACCTGCTTGCACAAAACCTGCAGGTGGCTGAAACAAGGCAAGTGGTAATGGCATGCTTTGGCTGAAAAAATGCACTACTCAGTTTTATGTTATTTCTCAGTGGCATTGCAAAAGTAATGAACGGTCATTTTCTCACTAAAGTGTTGAGTTTTATTCAGTTCTTTAGTTTGTTTTGATTTATCATTACAGAAAATAAGAGAAAAAGAGTTCAGAATTGTGAATACTTGTGGGATCATTCACTTTTTTCATCTTGCTTCTACATTAATTGTGCAGATAGCTTTGTGATTGCTGAAGTAGATTTACTTCTTTTGTCATGTTTAGCTTTTGTACTGAGTATCCTGAGTCTTGCCAACCAAATTCTGTCTTTGGGACGGAACATCATACATGGAGACTGTGCTCTTGACCATTGTACGCGTTGTTCTGTGTACACTTTTTTTCGTCTTACAGATTTAGTGGTATGTATCAGTTTATTAGCCCAGTGTAAGTTATTGTGTTAAATAATCATCTAACCGTGATATTTTGAAGAATGTTGGAGGTTCTGATCCTGCTGGGTTAAAGATGATCATGACGGAGCAACAGATTTGCTAAAGCAGGTTTATTCATTTTAATTCTGCCTGCAGTTGCAAGCCATCTGACTGTGCATTTTAAATACCCTGCTGCAGTGCCTCTGCTTCAGTTTGCCCAGAAGATGGGAATTAAAGTTCATCAGTATTAAAAACCTTACCATGGGGAGGATGCAAGGAAAGACCTTGAAACCAGATCAGACTAATAAAAATGAGTTTTCCTACTCTTCCGTGATTGACTTTGCCCAGAAGCAGTTGCTGTGAGAAATGGTGCATTGCTCAGGAAATTATTGGGAGTGGTATCCAAGCAAAGCTACACTACGTACATCATGTTTGTTTATATGAATTGAAATGACTTGGTTAATAGTCTTAAATACTGAATTCCTCTGCCTCTACTTTTACTTTTTTTTTTTTTTCATTAAACTTTTGTGTGTTTCCTGAAAGAGCTGCAGATTTGTGAAATGTTTTGGAATTGTAGAATGGCATTTGTGTTGCACGGTTGGTTTGCTTCTTATTAATAGGGCACCCCTGTTGTTTCAAAAAGTAGGAAGAGGTATCCGGCGAATTGAAACCTCACTTGTTTGGATCTTTTGAACTCACAAGTGAAACACTTTCAACCATTGTTGAACAAAACAATGTATCTCAGCAGCTCTGGAATCAACATGCTTCTGCTTGGTAGCTCAGTAAGCAGAGGAGCCGCCAGGGTTAGCTTACTGCTTTCTGCTATTATCTGAGGTATCTAATCACTTCACCAGTTCAGAGAGGAAAATGCATAGGGTAATGTGATGAAGGTGCTGATAAGAGAGAATAGGCAGTTGTGGAAGCGTGTATTTATGATTTGAAAAATGTTCTTTACCTTTAGAGCATTCAGCTAGAGAAATCTTTTTTAGGCAGTGTGGGATCTGATTTCAGTAGTAAGCAGTGAGTACGTAGGCAGAAAAAATATATATATATATATGTATATATTTCTGGTTGTTCATGCTTCAGTTTTCAGAAATGCTCATTTTTAGGGCTGCAGAGGCTGTCCATCACCTATCCATACACTGGAACAGTAATTACACTGCACTCTGGTGTTGAGAGGAAAGAGAAAACAGTGGACAAAAAATGCTTGGATGACAACTATAACATGACCTTCATGGTGCTTTTCAGGCTTGCCAACCTGAACAACTCATACTGATAAGCTGATTTGCAGAAATTGTGCACATATTGTCAAGTTCTGTTATGAGATACACAGCATGTGAAATTCCTTCAAGATGATGCTTCCTCTCAAACGGCCAAGCTGAGAACCATGCCAGCTGTCTTTTTAATACTGTCATAGGGTGATTTTTTTTTCCCTTTAGTTATCCTACTAGAAAGTCATGATAAGGAGAGGAGCAGTTTGAAGGATGGTCTCGTAAAGAAAGCTGGAAGTATTACATTTGTCTAAAATTTTTAACTATGTGTGTGGAAACTTCAATTTCTGCTTCATCAGATAATCCTACCAAATCACTACTTAGTTTGCTCTCTTGAAAGACATGCTAACCTTCATTTTTGTGCAGAGACAATACTACTGAATATTGAAGATGGGTAGCAACCCCTGGAGCAGTGTTTCCCAAGTTAACTTGTGTAAGCTTTGCAAATATGAAATTCAGTACTTTTGTAACTATGTATGCAAATTCCAGTAATACATGATAGTGAATTGCAATAAATTGAATGGGCTCAAACTGTTGGTCCCAGAGCTGCTACTTGTGTAAGACACCTGAGTGGCTGATGAAGCCCAGCTTGCAGCAAAGAGCTATTTCAGTGCTATCTCTGAGCTGTGTATGTGTTGTATCAGTACTGTAAGCTTTGAGAAGCTGAATATTTAATGCTTGCCTTGGTAACACCAAGCAGAGCAAGTCCTAGCCCTGGTGGTTGCATGGGGACGGAAAAAATAATCCTCTAGCTGTAGAGCATGGTTGTAGGAATTACTCTTCTGGATCTCATCTCACTTTGTCTCAAAGTCATGCCCCAAAATAGCTCTATTTGGAAATGCATAATAAACTGCAAACTGCAGATCATGCAGGCTGCATGCAGCACAGCCACTAACAACTGTTGCCTTGTAAAACGTGTTGAGAGGTGTTGCTGCAGGAAAACCACAGGAAGTACAGCTGCTTTTTGGTGTGACAACTTCATTCTTAGTGCATTTTTCTGTTTGGAGAAGTGTCTGATTTATAAGACTTTTAAAACTAAGTGTAATCAAATCTACCGATTATTATTCATTCATC
The DNA here is from genome assembly GCF_019238085.1 of Lagopus leucura. Taxonomy (NCBI): domain Eukaryota; kingdom Metazoa; phylum Chordata; class Aves; order Galliformes; family Phasianidae; genus Lagopus; species Lagopus leucura. The sequence continues at coordinate 13,398,603 of NW_024962272.1, forward strand.
TAAATGAATGTAAATCTGAACTCATCAGGAAGTAGACAAAAATGTTTGTCTTTGATTTGTCTTCTAGGTAGGTTCAGTGAAGTATAGTCAGCTCCTGAATTGTTGTGCTGAGAGTGTGTTTAAACTTAAATTTGTTCTTTCAGCTTTGCATTTTTGTTTTTCTGTGAATGTGGAAGTTTTTTTGGCGGACTTTTTTCTCATTTCTATTTGCCTTTACAGATGTTCAGGTAAATCAGGGTTTATATGTTATGGAGGAAACATATGTCAGTTAGAGCAGTGATTTAGTAGTTTCTGTTTCCCGAATAATAGTGTCTTGCATAGTAGTCTTATCTCAAGTAAAACTTCTCTCAAACTGTGTTTTGACACCATTGCAGGAAGGTGGGTGACCCCAAGGAGTACTATCCAGCAAATCTGAAAAGCATTAATCGCCAGCACAGTAGATCTTTCTTAATCAACACTAGCTTATGGAAGTGGACAATGAAAGTTTGCATCTCAGGGTTCTGGAACTGAAAGTACTTCCTTGTGTATCTTCATAATGTAGTACGAATAGAGTAATGTAAATGGTGTGAAAGTTAGTGGAGCAGACTGTGAGAGCCTCTGTGAGATAGCCTAACATAGGTAATTTTGCTGCAGTCAGATCTCATAACTTGGGGCTGATATTGCAAGAGTGGAGCCTGCTTGTCTTGGTCAAGTTGTTGGGTAACATTCCTATCACAGTGTAGAAGGATGCGATTTTTCTAAGTGCGCTGAAAGGATGAAAACGTTTAAGGAAATGAAGAAACTCTGATCTTGAAAGATCTAAATTAGATTTACACTTCAGTATTCAAAGGTAAATGAACAGGCTGGAAATTGAAATGCTGCTGGCCTCCAGGAGAGCGAACTTCAGGTTTCTCTTTGAAACAAAGTTGGTTTGAACAGGGAACCTAAATTGTTCGAAGACTGAGCTTGTTAAATTAATGGGGTGTTTATCTTGACACTGTTGTGGGGAAGGAGGAAGCTGATAAGTATTTATTCTTGGTGGATCTTTCAGATCAGCTTTCAATCTCTCTTCTATCCAGGCATGTTATCGTCCTTGAGCATGTTTCCTTCTTTATGAAGGCTATTATATTTTAAGCATGTTAGAATATTATGTATTTTTTTTTGGTTGCTTCATGCATTGATGTCATGGTGAATGTCTTCTAACAGGTGCATTTCCCCTAATCCAGAGCAGTTTACATAGTTTGGCATTGTTGTGAAGCCCTGCACTAAGTAATCCATTTGATGGTTTGCAACCTTTTGGTTTTGGTTTTAATATTTTATCCCCTGCCCCTTATTCCACATTGATTGCATAACCAGATGTGATGGATGACAACTTCTGCTTGAAGATGCAGTAATGGGGAGGAAGAAGCATTGCTGCGTGGCTGCCCAGACTGTGTGTGTGTGCATTCTCCACCACCAGCACAGAACTTGCAGAGCAGTGGTATGCCACTTTTTAAAGGAGTAGGTTGCTCCCTGAATAGCCTGCCTGCACATTTAAGATGCTGCAGGTGTTCAGAGCGTGTAGTCTGTACTTCTTTGGAAGAAAACTAGCTCTTACCAGGTGATGGTGAGCATACGAGGGTATATCCACACCTCTGGAGAGTTTGCAGTCAGTGTAAATTATAACCGTGCTTACAGCCTGGTCAGGATAGTTTTATTGGATTAATTGCTGAGCTGTTCAGGGGAATGAGCTGCTGAAAAGGAAAAAAACATTGCTGTATGCTGTGCCCTGCTATTTGTGCATTTATTGCTTCAGCTCAGTGGTAGGATTGCCTTTAACTAAAGTAATCTACTATTAATATTTGATTTCTACTGTATCTTTTTTAGTGAGCTATCAGTTCAGTTATAAATTTTTGCCATTTACCTGAGGTGGTCCTGCTTTCTGTCTAGTATGTCATTTTGTTTCTGGGCTCTTGTACTTTTCTCAGCTTTATCTCAAAGAGCATCTCTCGCAGACTCACTATAAGGCGTGAGGTGTGGGATGGTGTGTGCCTCTGAAAGTGTTTGCTGAGAGTGCCTTGCTTGTGAGCATGCCTGTGGGGCCAGGGATAAGGAGGACCAACATCTGGATATACAGTGTTCTGAAGTTACTACCCTTACAGGAGAAAAGAGGAAAGGTGTTCATTTTCTGGAGTCTGTGGTGACATTCAAGACATGATTACAGAGAAGTGAGATGGTTCCTTTCATCTCTCTGGTCTCAGCTGAAATTTTTAGTCTCGATTTGTGTTGCAGGTTGTCTACAGCTTAGGAGGACTGTATTTTATTTCTGAGATGGTGCCTCTTAGTCTTCATTTTTCTAAATGACAGGAAGAAAACTAGTGTTAAAAAATTAAACTGCTGAGATCCTGTGCTCTCTTGAGTGCACACTTTGTTTGGTGTTTACTGTGCTTATTTATGTAGGTGTCACTAGGCACAGGTAACTCTTATGTTACTTGATTGTATTGCATTCTCTTCTGGCACTACTTGCAGCTAAATTATTTTGCCAAGTTCAGTGGAGATTTAGTGGTGTGGAATCTGTTTCTCCTTGTCCAGACTGGGAAATAATATTGCTGGATATTTTAGTTCTAACAAGTTCTTGGCCAAGATCCCATGACTTCCAGTAGTTCCACCAAATGAATTGGCAGCTTATTACTTACTAAGAAAACCACATATATGACGGTCTGGGTCATAGCATCTGTGAAATGTTGGGTTAACTCCCAATTGATTTTTACAGATTTTTATGAGTGTGGCATGCAGGCTCTTGTTCATAGCTGGTGAAAATACATAGCTAATGGTGGTAACTGTTGAATAATGGTGTTTTGTATCTGAGAACTTGTTCTATCAAATAGCGTTGTCATGCTCTTTGTAACTGTTGTGGTTTCCATTGAAATAACTAGGAGGTATTACTTTTGGAGCAGCAATGTGCGTAGATCTGCTGTATGTTCCCTGGGAAAGGAAGGTGTGCCAAGGAACAGCTTAGTCCATTGTGTCTTTGTAATTCTTGTTGCTTTCTATTTGAAAGGACCTTCTGATACTACTTCACATTTCTGCTGAAAAGCATTGCTTTTTCTGCTTTTGTTACTAATTACAGCATTAATTGAGGAACAGATAGTCCCAGATTACATTTTACGAAGCTGGTCCATTTCTGGTTTCTCTTGTTCCTTCTTTCCATTATGTTTTCCTCTATGGATGCCATCAGGTAGCTCCTGGGGAGCACTGCAGTGCCTCGCTCTTAGCCTGCTGAGGTGCCCTTAGAGTGTGGCCAAACCTGTCACAAGGAGAGACCTGTGATGGTCTTTGTCCTCACCTGCCACGCTACCCATGCAAGGACCACTGGCATGATGAGTGGAAGGGGAGCATTTGGACCTCCATGCCACTTCATGGAATTGCTGCTCTGAGCAGGGGGAGAAGCCTGACTGATTAAACCCAGGTTACAAGGGCTGTGACTGCATGGTCTGAGCATGTTTCTCATCGCGGCAGCTATAGGGCAGACAGGCAGGCCTTCCTTTGCGTGGAGGTCAGAGGGGGCCATTTGCAACTTTTTTTTTTTTAAATGTTCTGAATTCCTAAGTGCTCCAGCTCATCTGTGAGTGTGAACAGATGTAAATAAAGACTAAAGGGCAGGGAAAGCAGACAATTACTTGTTTGTAAATAGCAGCTCATAAAACAGTAATGTATACAGTCAGTTACTAAGGCTTTTGGTATGAGGTTTGAGTATGTGACAGAAACTGAGCTTCGTTTGCAATTCTTTTAATAACAGGTTTTGGTGTCTTCCTAAAAAACTTACTTCAGTCAAGGAGAGGCATCACATTTGCCAACGCAGATTTTCTTGGAAGGCATCAAAAAATGATGCGCTTATAGATTTTATTGCTTGGTGTATTTCTTGTTGTATGTAGATAACATCAAATTAATAACTGAAAGGGGAAAAGTAAAAATTTTTCTAAGCCAAGTATAAGCTTGTGGTTTTATGTGTTTCTTCATGTTCTTGTACTGGAATTTAATAAAACCTGTAGATTTTGCAGTGCTTATTCATACCCAATGGGAAGTAAAAATCATAACTTCAATCGTATCTTCTCTTAAGAAAGCATAACCAATTTGGGGGCTTTGCAGTCTGTCTTCATTTCTGTTTATTGTCTTTCTAGCAATTTTGCTGATTAATCAGTATGCTGTCATACTATTAAATCTCTCTTTCAAAGATAATGGAAAAACAACTCCTTAACGTGGCCGTTTTATATATCTAATGACTGTTTCTCTGCTGTGAATGCCTTCCAACATTTAGGCAGGCTAACTTAAGAAGTAGTGATAATTTCTGAGCTGGTTTACAAATTTCATGAAAAATCCTAAGGGAAAAATAAACTCCTAAAGAGCAATAGCAGTATTAAGATTCAAATTCTGTAGGGGTTGGCACAGTAAATTATGTTCTTTGTATATATTGCTATTTACTTAGGCATCAATCCTGTACATGCAGGCTCCTTTTCATTATTTTAAATGGTGGTTAGCATAGCGCTTTTTAAAAAAATAAATCTATGCATTGTCTCACCTTATTTCTGGCTTTTTCATTTCCATCAGAGATGTAGCTATTATTTGAACTGTTTACAAATGTGAGTACCCTGTTTTTCATATGATAAGATGGTTTCTGAAAAGGCTTTAACAGATGTACATATATTCAGACCAAATGAATTCCAGCAAGCTCCAGTGCAGGCATCATCATTACAAAATGGCTGGTATCCAGCTGGCCTGGAAGTTTTACAGCCATACATACTCCCCTAGCTTATATAGTAGATACTGCTTTGTCTAGTCATGGATTGGCATTGGTATTTTAAGCCACTGTATCTATGTGTAGGCTTCTGTCTGAAGCATTTTCTTGAGTCCTTACTTGGGCAATTAAAATAATAGTTCTTCCTGTTCTGGAGTTTTTTAATTGCTAAGTAAAGTGCTAATGTTAAGGGACTTGACATACAAGGCCTCTTCTGTTGTTGTTACCTTCGAGCTACACAAGAATGGTAAACATGTAAAGAATGATGTATTTGCTTATGCTTACAAAGTGATATCCATCAATTTGTTATTCCCCCCGCCCCCCTCTGCACACACACACCCCAATAATGCTGCAGTAGTTCTTGTGCCTAGGCAATAATTTGATCAGGAAAAAGAAATGTCTTGGCATTGCTCAGCCTCTTGTATAAAGTTTCTTCAGTGCTGATAACTTGCATTTCTTGCCCTGTCTACTGGCACAGCAATAAACATGCAAGTCTAGCATTATACAGGCCACATAAGTAATTGCTACATAGATGATGTGAAACTGAAGATAGTGCTGAATTGTGTGCATACAGGAAATGAGGGAGGTTTTGTCTGTGCCTGTTTGGTGTGTGCCTCACACCCACCTATTCTAACAATCCTAACAATTTGAAAATGCAAAAAAAAATTTAATTTTAAATGGCTACTTTAGGATTTCAATTGTTCATTGATTGCTATAAGTTTTCTTTGTAGCTCTTTGTTTTGTATCTGCAGTAATTTATGGGTTTCCAGCAGGACAGAACCATCAGACCTTCAGTAATGGTTTTTGATTTATTTTTTTTCAGTGCACCTTCTTTTCTAAACAGCTGCTGTCAGCATAGATCCAGAATACTTCCGTTCAGTCCAGTTTGCATTTCAAAACCCAAATGTGAATAGGAAAAAAAAAAAAATTGATATGAGAATTCCTGTTCAAACAAGGGAATATGTTTTAAGAACTCCACATCAGTATGCAGTATCTCTTTGTTCTAATTATCAATAACAGCATGAATTAACTTATTTACCTGCCTACTAAGCCACATTAATCCATTGACAAAAGTGTAATTTAGATTTATCAGTGCAGTACTAGTGAACAGATTGATGTAAAGAAGTTTCTCTCTGGTTTTTTTTGTGTGTGTGTGTAGCTTGGACCTTCGAAAATACTTTCTCTAATTGTACACAGATGCCAGTTTTCCTGTGCCAGGAATGTTCCTTTTATCCACTAAAAAGTTCTAGCAAGCAACTCCTCTTTCTGGCAAGGGCTTTGTAAATTCTTGAGAGTTAAAATAAATCTTCCTGCACCTTTTTAACCTCCTCTTTTCTGCCACATGCTTTCTTCCCTTGACCTTCAGCTGTGTTAAACTAATTTTAAAGGGCACAGTTTGCCCTAATTGCTTAACAGAGTATGATCAAGGAGAAATCCCATATATTGTCTGCTAACCCTGTGGTCATAATTTCTTTAAAATCATGTGTTCGTTTGACAGAGTGCATTGATGGGAAGTCTGTGTGCTGATGTTGTCCATGGAGGATTTAGCAGCTGCATGATCTCTTTTTCTTCATTGTTTGAAGCACCGTTGACAGTGCCACCTTTTCTGCTTGAAAACCACTTACCCTTCATTCTTCAAGGCACTTAAAAGAGAGACAGAAAATTGGTGTCCAACTGAATCACGAAACCCTGCTTTGCTTTTCTACCCAAATAAAAAATATGTGGGTGTGACTTTTTGTGTGATCTTCCCTTGAAGACTAAAGACAATTTAGGTGTGAATGCAGCTTGAACTTGAACACATAGAATTAAAAGGTAACTGCTGTCAGCCTCTCATTCCCAAACCCCTCCAGTGAGGTTGATTGCGGCTCGCTTGGGCTGTGGGTGCTGGCTGCCAGGCCTGTCACAGCCCTTGCCCCACCCTGAGTGCCAAGTGGAAAACTGCTTTCCCTAGCTCCTTTGTGAGGCAGATAGCTGTGCATGGGCAGATTGGGAGTTAGACTTCTGTTTATGATAAATGAAGTCATATTAAGTGGGGGTGCAGGGGTTTTTCTAGTTCACAGAATGACTTGGTTGATGGTGAAACTAGCCCTTTGAAAAGTATGGTGCAAGTAAAAGCATGAGTTTCCTAGCTGTGTCTGGATTTCTTAGGTAAACTAACTGCATGCTATTGGTTTTGAGCTGTTTCTAAGGGCTAATTGTGACGCTTTGTCCTTGTGTGGTACCTGCTAGCTCTTACTCCCCTGCTGGAGTGCTGGGTAGGCGTCAGTGCCATCACCACACTCCTTCATGGGAGAAAGAAAGCTGATGTTGGACGGCTCTTTGAGCTCTCACTTTCAGACAAAAATAGGGATGAAAACTAACTTTCTATTAATGGTACTTCTTGTGCTAGGTCCAGTATTATTTTCCCACTTACATATAATTTATTTCTTCTGTATTCTGTAATACCAAAAGAACAAGTTCAGAAAGCAGTGTGACTGCTTGCCCTTCTGTCTGTCATGTGTATTGCATACCTTGTGACTGCAAATTAATAAATAAATAATAAATTGGTATCCTTCCTTCTGTGCGCTTCCATTGATCTGTAGTTTATGTGCTACAGTCTTAAGCTCCAAAATTGTCAACCATACACCCATAAATGTTACTGATGTATTATTTTGCTGGTAGTTATAACAGCAGCTGTTGGGGCTCGTTGTCCTCACATGAGGAAATGTGGAAAAAATAAAGAATCCATGTGGTAGGGTTTATGAGGAGAGATGCAGCCCATCCTTGTGATAAGCAATGCAGCAGCTTTTTGTGTTCCTCTGTGGAACAGAGAGCTGTTAGTACTTGAGTGATGAAACTAACGCAGATGAGATAGTGTTTTTGGGGGGGATTTTTTTTTTTTTTAAGCCCTGACAGGGCTTCATCTTGCCAGAACACTGGTGAGAGTGTGAAGCGAGTACCTGAAGCATGCCCAGAACTGTTGGCTTAGCTTTGCTGCAGCAGTAACTGTTCATTTGTTTGTTCATTTTTAGCTTGGGTACTCTCCTAGCAGAATACAGAATTTGTTTCTAGAACTTGTATCTGCACCCCTCAATTTGCTGTCTTAAACCAAAATATGCGTTACTACACTTAAGCCTCTTAATGTTTTGCTGATACCCTTTCTTCTGTGATGTTCAAGCAAGTTTAGTAATGTTAGGTGAAATTAGGAAGCCTAATGGCTTTTATCTTTAAAACAAGGGTGGAGGAGGAAAGGAAAGAGACTGTTTGTCTGTGTGGATGTACAGGATATATGGTATTTGGTTTTCTATGCATGTTTTTTACTCCTTTTTTACTTAACACATAAACTGTGTTGTCATTGGTGTTTTTTGAGAGGTCCTGTGTTTAGTCAGCTGCATAAAATGATCTAATAATAAAATTCTTCTTCTGCACCTAATTATGGTGTTCACTTTTTGGAGGATTAAGAAGTTTAAAAGCATTGCAAACGATCTCATTTAAACACACCTTTCTTAATCCTGTCAAATAATGTTATATTTTTAACAGTGTTTATGTATTAGTAACTTTTAGTGATGACAACCTATACTGACCTAGAAAAAAAAGAGGCATCTTTTTGATACTGTTTCTTGCATATGCTCAGTGCTGAAAAGCTCACAGGAAAAATCTAAGTTTGTAACACAATGCTTTTTGAAGTAAAAATTGAATCCATTCTTGAGGGAAAGGGATGAGCCTTGTGGATGTGTTCAATTAATATCTCTGTATCAGTGTTTGCAAAGCGTGTATGCAAGCGGCAGGGCAGGTGGTGCCTCAGAGCAGCAGGCAGAGGTCATTTATTCATCCAGGGCAGTCTTGTGCTGGGACAAGGGCATGTGGGCTCTGCCTACCCTGGCCACTGGAACCATGTGGTCGTGAGGCAGGGCACTGTGGCACAGGGAGGAATTGCTGCCTGAGGCTGCTGTTGCTCACCTCATTCTCTTAGGCGGCTTCCCCACAGCCCAGGCTGTACAGTGTGGTTAATCTCTGTAAATCTTGGGCTAGTTTGCGGAGTATGTTGGAAATATATACAGCTTGTTCATGTGCAGCTTGGTTCAGATTGCTTAACTACTCTGTATTCTCCTGCCTCTTTCTTCATCATTGTATCAAGGTTCAGTTGCTTCTGTATCCCAACAAAAACAACACATCACTGTGTTCTATGTTGTCTTGGGTGTTTATCTTTTTTTATATTTGCTTTTTGTCCTTTGCACTTTACCTGCTCTTCAACCTCAACTGAGTACTTGCTTCCTGATGCCTGTTGGATTTTTTTTTCTTTTTCACACACTTCAGTGTGTCAAAATGCACTGGCCTGTTCTTAGTACCTGAATATCTGGCCAGCAGTTGAAGTTTTTCAGAATGTTCGCAGTTATGAAAGGATGGAATGTCTTAAGTCTAAAATAATCTATTTTCTTTATGTGATGTACTCTTAGCCTTTGTCCAACATCCTGGCTGTAACATTTACGTCATAAAGTTGTCTTCTGCAATAACAAGCTCACCTTGATACTTTGTGAATCAGCTGAAGTTTTATTTTTTATTTATGGTGTCATGACTGCTTTCACGTTGTTCCAGAAATTTCCAGTGAATTCGGTTGATTAGTCACTTTTTCTTTGGAGGCACCAGTGTCGATCCTGTGTCAATACAGATTCGTAGCTGAAATTCCCAAGTGGCCAAGCCAATCAATTCTTCTCTGGGATGGGAAGGCTAAGTGGTAAAGGAGAATATGGGAAATAAATGTTATTCGTTTGTATTGCATTTCACATTACAGGGACAGCTATGTTGTTTTGACCATTCCATTTGCTTGAAATGGCCTCTGCAACCATTGCAGTGTAGCCCTCTTGTTTGTATTGGATTTGAATGTTGTTTGTCAGCAGTTAAGTGTTTGCATTTTTCAGCATAGGTGATCTGATGCTACCGCTGGCAAGTGAAAATACTGAAATGTATTAGTCTTCTAAACTTTGGTTTTTTTCTACTTCATAATTCAGGGAGGAAATCATATATAGGGAAGATTTTCTGACCTGTCTTCTTCTTTGTTTTGTCTGCGTTATTTCAAAACAGTGAACTTATGTTTCACATTAGTACAATTACAGTGGATTAGCTATGTAAAATCAATTTTGATGCTTCTAGAATAGTATCCTAAATGTAGTGAACTATATAGAATTTAATTCAGTTTCATTTTTTACCTTGACAGTAATGGACTTTCTGTAGTTGAGAAAAGCTGTGCACCATGGAAAAGTACTGGAGTTCTTGACTGATTAAAAGTGCTAGTAAATTGCTCCTTGGTAACACCATGTTGCATGACTATTAACTTCACCTTTCTTTTCAATAGGCCGATTTAAAGGAATTCAAATTTCAGAAGGTTGCAGTGAATAATTACTTGTTACTGAGAAGTCAAAAACAACGACAAAATACAGCTCTTATCTGACACTCCATATTTTTCTCTTGGGTTTCGCTGGCTAACATTAATTATTAGTATGTGGCTGGCAAAGCAGAAAATTTAAGGCAGTGGTTTTGCTGTCATGAATGGAATCTGAGGGAGCAGAAAATAAAAATGCTGTAGGTGTTGGAAAACATTTCTTGTTTAAAGAACAGTAGTATAAATAAAGTTGAAAACGATCTCAGATGTACTTACATTCTAGTTTGCCTACTTACCTGTAGTCTTACCTGTAGTCTCTTTTGCCTTTTTTTAGGGTATTGTCTCTCTAAATCTGCAAGAGGCAGATTTGGGATGTAAGGGACAAAAGCCTTGGGAAAACTTCAGTCTGTTACCATTTGATCCTAAGGTGTATGGTGGCTTTTTTCCTCTGTGGCATGTGTGAATGCTTTGTTTTTAAAATGAATGTTAGAGTTCTGATAGCTAGAAATAAGCTTTGATTTTTATGAGATCAGTTGGAGGCAAAATGTGACAGCAGGAACAAGTGGTTGAGAATGCAGGAGTGTAGGTAAGTATGTGCATAGACATTGCTGACCATTTGCTGAGACAGAAGAGGTGTTGCAGAGGAGATGCTTCCCACAGTGCCATACTCTACAGAGCTGCAACTGTGCTAACAATCCAGCACAATAAACCTGTGTGTAATGCATGTGATATTTTAACTGATTTTTAACATTAATGAATTATAAAAAATAGATATTTGAGGAAAACTGTGAAGGGAAAAAATTACAAATCCGTAATAAATTGCATAGACAAATCAATTACTCAACTTCATAATACCAATTTTTAAACTAGTCTTATGTCCCAGTTTACTTTGTGTTTGTTAGTGTGTGGCCTCTGCAGGCTCTAACTTCAGAGAAGAGCTTTAGAGTTCAAAAGGTACTACCTTTCCTGCCTTCATTTTATGAGTTCCAGCACTGACGTTTTTCATTTCACTCTGACAAGGTTTATTGCACTTACTAGTAGTGTTGCAGTTGGGGAAAAGAGTTTCAGCATTGCAGCATGAAAAAATATGTAAGGCTAGAAAAAATATAATTATTCCTAGATGTCAGTGTTGTTTCTCCATGATAGTGGTTTTCCCGTAGCATCTCTGGAAGTGGGTATTATCTTGTATACTCATTTTAACTCTGATACCCCTCTACTTCCAGTTACAAAAAAGTCATGTTTATGCTCAGGTACTGTTAGTCGTATTATCTACAGCCGCCTCAGCAGAGATGGCACTATCTTTCATGTGGGTGACATTTTAAGACACTCTATCATTGAGTTTCATCTTGCAGCCATTTTCCTGTCTCTAACAAAACCACCTTCTATCAATCTCTGTGAAACGGTTTTGTGCAGGCTTGTTTACTGCTGCAGAGTAACTTTCTTTTTTCCCTTGCAACTTGAATATAAGCTGTCAGTTAAATTATTATTTGCTCCTGTGCTGGTTCTATAGTATCCTAGGCCTAAGTTTAGAAATAACCTTTTTTCTTTTTTAATCATTGTATGATATTTTCCTGTGTCTCTGCTGCATTGGGGCTTGCTTTGTGCCACTGTTGCCAATAGGGCATATTTTTTTCAGGAACTTTTTTTGGAAGGAGTTTGTACTGTGGAGATCTGTTTATTTCTGTGTCCCTGATGCAGTTATGTCTGATTACTCAAAGCAGTGTCTATGCTTACCTTGTTCACTGTCCAGTGGAAGTCTGGAACTCACACACCTACTAGAGTTTCAACTTGTTTTCTCGAAATGTTCTTTACAAGCAAAAAAGCTTGAGATGGATTTCCTTTGTTGATGGAAGGTTTTTTCATTTCTATTTTTTGGGGACAGCTTTCAGAAACAAGCAGTAAATATCTTAAACCATGTGAAGTGAGTGTATTGAGAATGAGAGTGAGTTCAAGTCTAACAAATGCTCCAAAACAGCTCAGGCTTGCTGATGTCTTTATTTTGGTAATCAGTGCTGCCAATATAATGAATAGTAAATCAAAAGCTTTTCTGACTTGAAGATGTGACTGTATGATTTTAAACCAGAAGGTATTTAGGGATTCCGTATTCCATTTCACAGATATCTGTATCAAATTTTCAAGCTGATTTTTGACTGCCAAATCTGCAGAAGCTGTTATGCGTTATGGCAGCTGATCTGTGCTCTTTCCTCTGTCATCACCAACAAGCTATCACTTCAGCTATGTTTCCGCCAGATAGGCGGCCTGAAGGTTACACTGGAGTAGCACTTAAGCAAACTCATTAATTGTGAGGAAATTTTGCTGGTATTGCTCTGGGAGGCGTCTTCATTTGATGAACTCACATTTTTCCGCTTCTTGCAATTCTGTTACAAAACTTCCTTAGAGCAAGCAGCCACCTTTCAGCCATGCTGAGGCTGCGAGTCTGTAGCAATTCTTATTGTATGAGAGAAACACCCAATTTTGTGAGGGAGGGGGAATTCTGACAGATGGCTGCCACTCTGCAGGTTTAAACTTGCCTGCCACCACATTTTCTGTACAATCTGCCAAGACCATAACCCATTTTTTTTTTTTTTTTTTTTTTTTTTTTTTTTTTTTTTTTTTTGTCATTGCTTAGGACTGTACTGCATATAGTTGCTCCTGGCTGAAAACATTGGGTGCATCCTACAGGTTTTCATAACAAAACTGTATTCATGAAGTGAGAAGCTATATATCCAGAATGTTGTTCACATGTTAATAGTTGCCCTTCTAAAGTTGTATAAGTCCCTTATGCTCCAGGTCAGTTGCAGTAAGTCAAGTCCCAGACAGTAGATGAGCAAAGGCTGGTGTGCTTGGCAGAGCAGCAGATAGAGCCAGCTCACTTTTGCTGTGTACTGATATTTGCTTTCCTGTGTTATGTGAGCTGCCTTTGTCCTGTGAGTGGGAAAGAAAAGCAGTCAGTCATAGAATCATAGAATATCCCAAGAATATTATTGAGTCCAACCCCTGGCTCCACAAAGGACCACCCAAAATCCAAACCCTGTATCTGAAAATATTGCCCAAAGGCTTCTTGAAAGCTGGCAGCCTGGAGGGCCCTAACCCGTCCCTAACCCCCAGCTGCCTCTCTTCTGACACAGCTCCATGCCATTCCTTTGGGCCCTGTTGCCGCAGAGAGCAGAGGGAGCTGCAGCCACATGAGGCTTCCCCTCAGCCTGCCCTGCTCTGGGCTGAAAACACCCAGAAACCTCAGCTGCTTCCTTATCTGTCCTTCACCACCTCAGTGGCCCTAAGCAGCTGTGTGGACCATGGTGGAAGGCAGGGTATATGGATCAGAGAGGAGAAAAAGATGATGTTTCTGGAAATGTAGGCTTTCCTTTGGGGCAGAGTGAGTTTGTTTTTCATCCCATATTTATGTATCAGTAGAGCATCTCCCCCATTTTGTGAGATACATCCTGTGCTGTTCTCTGCTCTCATGTTGAATGCCAGTGTCTTAGGTGGCAGCCATAGGCAAAAGGTCTGCTGCGAGATGAGCCTAGGCAAGTTGTGGTGCAGACTGGACAGAGCCTCTCATTAGGCATGTAGTGTGCACTTTCTCCTGGGCTTCTGGAGGCAATGTGGAGCTGGCACCACTATCCACAAAGCTATGCCTGAGTGCTGATGTCACGAGGCGTGGCAGTGGCTGCCTTGTCCCGCATCCCATCAGACCCTTGTGTGAGGCAGAGCGATGGCCTGCTTCTGTCCAGACCCTGCCCCTGGCATGGCGTGTTCTCAGGTAGTCCTAAATCCATGAAGAGTCTGTTTCTCAAAATGGAAAAGGATAATTACAATTTATTTTTCATCCAGTTCTTCTGTAGAGTGAAATGTAGCAAATGCACTAGCGTACTCATCTCTGCTTGCTTGTATTTCCCCGCTGACATTTTCTCTTCCATTTAAAGGGAGCAGGGAGAAACCTCCAATCATGGCAATTTTTCTTAATCGGACACTTTAAAATGAAAAGGAAAAAAAAAATGAAGCATGACACTGAGGGCAGAGGTCATTGTGTTCATCTCCCTGTGACATTTGTGTTGAACTGAAAAGCTGGTGGCTGGCATTAGAAAAGGCAGGTACTTATACTGCTTGTATAGAAAATAGGTGCATGCTGAGAAACACCTGGTAACTTAATGTAACAGTTTTTGTTTGAGATTGTGAAAGAAAACTGTAGCAGAAAGTTTCTTTCTTTCTGTGAAAGAAACTGTAGCAGACCTTCCTAAGAGGAGCCTTGCTTCAGGCAAGGTTTCACATAATTCATAAAGGAATGATTTTTTTATGTTAGAAAAGGGAAAGAAATGTGTAATTAGAATTTGTGTTCTTGAAGCTAAGAAGAAATGTCTTGGTAAACTGCTTTCGTAACAGAAATGCAAGGAGAATTAGTTGCAACTTTGATTGCACTGTAAGACCTTGAGTCAATTCCATGTACTTCCTTTTGTATTCTGTATGGGAAAAACAATTTTTAAACAAGTGATATAAAGGAGAGCTCAGTAGTTAGTACCATTTAATATTTCAGGTATTTACATGAGAAATCTTTATGTAGAAAATCAAATATTAAAGCCAGCTATGGTTTCTGAAGTGAAATAATTCAGGGTTGTTTGTGTTTATTTATGCATGCCAAAATAAGTAGAAGCTCAAACAAATACATTTTTTAATAAAGACTGTCATTTATATTCAACTTTTTTTATTATTGTCATCTACAGAATTATCATTTACAGAAACATCTTACCAAAACTTCATAAGAGCGTGTCTTCATAAGAGTGTGTAGTTAAAATTAGCTGAATGCCCTTTATACCCTTGCAACATATCAAGAGGAGTACTCCGTAACTTTCTGAAATATCTGAAACTAATGACTGAAAGAGTAAATGCACTTAGCAAGTGATGAGTTAAAGTTTTTTGAGAAGTCATGACAGCAAAGTTGTTGCTGTGTGACAGATGGCAGCAGGAAGGCATTCTGACAAAATGGTGTCTGACATGAAAGTGTGTGTGAAGCAAAGGTGCATCACTGAATTGCTTAATTGATACCCATTGACATTCATTGATGCTTTCTGAACATTTATGGAGACCAAATGTGGATGTAAGCACGGTGAAAGTTGGACTATGTGGGCAACATTTTCCCCCTAGCAGCTATATTGTCATTGCATTTGTGAAACAGTGGGTTGTCTCCACTGGTACAGGATTTTATGAGCATGACACGCAGGCTCTTGTTGAAAGCTGATGAGGAAGGTAGGGAGGATAGAGTGAAACAAGACCATGTTATAACAATTCTACAGTGGAAAAATCTAAAAATATGCTCTGTGATGAAGAGCAAGGTTTCTGAAACAAATTCTGTCATTTATGCACTTCTCATCCCTTTTAATGAAGGGAGGAAAGAATTCTGTTTGCAGCTTGGAGTGGTTGTTATGCTCATGTCTCTATGGCTACATTTTTGTTCTGAGGTTTAACTCAATCTGAGTAGAAAGAGCTGTATTGCTGAAAGCTGTGGCTGATGTGTGAGTCTTCTGTAGACTGGCTGAATTACTGTAGAAAGTGAAACTTTTGCTCTGCAGTGTTACTGATTATAAATATGCAACTGTTTTGAATGACAGGTCTCCTGGCATCTTGTTATTCAAAGCCAAATTTAAAAAAACACTTTTTGGCACAGAATCTGAATTTTAGGAAACAACTCTTTTTAGCAAGGCTGATGTGAATTTGAGAGGTTTTTTTTTTTTTTTACTTCTGTTTATTCTCACTGTTACTCATTGAGCATAAAATGTGCATGAATTAATGAAAGTATATGTATGTTGCTTACACTGGTCCCCAATCTTTCCTTTACGTATCCCTTTACCATTACTAACAAAACAGTTTTCATGGTGTTTAGAAGTGTCATCAAAATATGCATGTGGGTTTTGGATTGCTTCATAATACTGACCATCAGTGTTATTAGGTCAAAGCTGTCTGAAGGTAGTTTCTGTGCTCTGCATGTGCTTGCAGAAATGCAGCTGGAGTGGAGTTGAGGTTCAGAGGATGCATTCATTACCAATGGAAATATAGTGAGACAGCTGCGGCTCCAGATAGCTGACTGTCTGTGCACGTGCTGCCTTGCAGCATAGCCCCAGTCCTGCTGTGCATAAGCAAGTGACTGCCTCTGGTTTGCTGAAGTTTCCTTAAGAGCTATGTAGCACATTTATCTTTCATCCAAATACAGCTTATGCTGGTTTTCTGGAAAATGAGCAACAGTTTACCACCGTGGAACTTAATCCTTAAGTACTTTAGATAATTATTGGAAGAATAAAAGTCTGAGTTGCAGTTCAAACTTCAGAGATTCAGGTTAGATCTGGATGTACTGGAGTGCTAGTGTTTCTGGAGGTCCTTTTTGTTCACATCACCTTGGATCTGGGTTACTGTGTCTTTACTTGTCTTTCTTGAGATGTGATTTTTCTACTTATGCACAGTGAGTAAAATATGGGTTTAGAGCATTTGAAAAAATACTTGTTTTTAACAATGAGCAGGTTTATATGCAGTATGAAATTAAAATATGGTAATTTCAGTATAGGTGGCTTAAGCAGTTTCTCTGCCTCAATAAGATCAACTTGAGTGCCTGCAAGTATAGAAAAAAATGTCATTTTTTGGATAGCAGCATTACTGTTGAGAATTGAAGCTTTTAACATTCTTTTATTATCTAAATGGATGTTTCTGGCTTTTTGATCACAGGTTAAAGCAAGCACTTATAGGCAAAAAGCATGTCTGTTAAAATCAGACAAGAAAAATAAGATAGTTTTGTAGAGGATATGGATACCATTAAAAGCCTGGATCACAAATGGATTGAGCCCCAAAGGATGGTAGGAGGGATATTATTTTATTTCAGTCAATTAGACTGAGCCAGTAGATGAATAAAATGATGACACACCTATCTCTCTTCTTAATCAGATACAAGCTTTTTCAATTTTCAATGATTTACTATTATCATGTTTTGATTCTGGAAGAGCTAACCAGTCAGCCCTCTGAAGAAATGGTATTCTCCCCTTTTGTCTAATTGCAGCTGGAATTCTAACTGAAGGTTTCATTCTTGTTCTACAAGTATCACTAACACAAGGAAAATGTATGCTTAACCTGAGCTTGTGTAATTATTCAGCAGCTGTGCTCCAAATTTGCTGTCTCTTTTGTGCTTCACAACAATGCTTTCCTACCAGATTCTACCAGAGGATAAAAACACTGTTTTAAATGAAGGGGCTGGTTTTGGCACAAGTGTTGTGTTGGTTTTTTTTTTTTTAATCCATTACTTCTGCAAGTACCCTATGACTGCTGTTTTCATAATATTCTAAAATAATCCAAGTGCTAAAGAAATCCACTGTCAAAGTTACATGGAGCAGTGATCTTTAGTTCAGCATGTTTCAGCACAGTATGTTTGAATGTAAAAATATATAGACTGAGCTGTTAGGTTGCAGTCTGTTTTTCTTGGAAGGAGAGATTGTTGTAGTTGCATTGTGTTAAGGGAGTTATGGGTGTTTTTGTTGTTTCTTTTTAAAAAAGGTTATCAGTTATCCTGCCCTTGGTATCCCAGCTATTGGATCTGTTCCATGTACTTAGACTGGAGAAAGTGTAATGCCTCAGCCTGTTCTGTCTTTGCAAAAACCTTTACAGAACGATACAGGTACTGCGAGTAAGGGCTTATATGGAGTAAGCCCAAGGAAAATGAATGCGCCACTTTAGGATAGCTTGTTCCATTTAGTTTGTTATGGGGAAAATGTTGATCCCAATCCTTATCAAGGGAATAAGAAAGAAATGGAAGGAAAAAAAATAAATAAAGATAAATTATATTTGCATTCTTGGAAGAATGTTCTATAGGAATTAGAAAAGATGTGAAACATCATACGTAGCAGAATTCCTGGAAGTGAAAGTATCTTGGCAAATATAGGAGTTTCAGATGGTTGTGCTTTAAATGGGGCTACGCTTCAAAAATTCTGGCCTTGCGCCCAAAAGTGAGTGGGTGAACATGCAAGAACTTCCTGCTGAAATACCATTGCCTCATGAACAGAATTTTCTGTGTATGTGAGATAAGGATCTGGGGAGAACACAGCAAGGAGGGGGGGAGAAGAGGCAGATGATATCCCTATTGCTTGTTATTGTTAAACAGCAGGATTTGTAGATTAATCTGTTTGCCAATGCTGCAGATTGATGGGTAACCACATGATGCCATCTGCTACCTAGCTAGTATGTTAAATTTAGATATTGCCCATGGATGTTTTTATTTTTCATTTATCTTTTAAGACACTTGTTACAAATGTTATTCAGCTATCAAATAAGAGAGGAAATAACTTGAAAAAGTAAGAATTTATTTTTTAAATGAGGTATGTAGAACTTTTTAAGTCCTTTATTTACAATTTACTCTCAATTTTTTTTTTATTTAGGTTACAGCAAATGATTTGCTTAAAACTGTATTTTAACTGTGCATGCACTAAACTGAATCCATTAGTAGGTCTGTAGTTGAGAAAGTAATAGGTCCAGTCTCACTGTTTTTCTCTGTGGAACAAATAAGCAAGTTTCTCTCCATGTAACAAGTTTAATGTGCTGGTGAAGTGTGAAGACCACGTTTGGGGTGCAGTTCTTCGATTAAACCAAGGGAAATGGCAAACCCTGGAGACAGCACTCAGTTTAATCTAGAAATAAGGCATAATTGATTGGCTTTGTCTGGTATTTCTTAAAGTATGTTTCTTTGTGCTGTGCCATTTCATTGAGAAGACAAGAAGGGCAGGTTGGAAGAAAACCAAGTGGTGCTGGGGACACAACACTGTGTGCACAGTGAGAAAAGAATTGTGAAAAAGATCTCTCTCCTATGAGGGATGGAGTTCCAATTCATGACTTTAGCTATGGCTGGGGAGGGGATGTTAGTGCCTGGCCATCCTGCTGGTGTTCAGCATGCCAGGGAGCACTGAGAGGAGGAGAAAGGGCCAGAAAGCATGAGGAGGAACTCATCGCATTTCCATGTTTTGGACACTGTATCTTTTCTGTCTGCCTAGATCCAGACAGGGATCGGAGAGGTGGACCTTGAGGCTGGAAGGGAAGGTAGGGATTACAGAAGTTTTGAATTAAGAGGAACTTAGTGAGGTGTATAACCAAGATGTTATAATCACAATATAATCAAGAGAGTAAGGCAAAGCAGACAACGATAACAAAAAGAGAATAAGTGGAAGAGCTTACCCTTCGGTTGAGCTCACCAGAAGATACCAAAAGAGGGGATCTCCAGAAGAGATCCTTCCTCTCTGGTAGCCAGCTCTTAAATAGGTCTAGGAGGGGTGGAGCCTGGCTCCACCCCTTCCGGCAGCACAGGCGAATTGCCTTCACCTGTGCTCCTCTGGCTGACTCATGGCTCGCCTCAGGTGATCAATCAGAGGTTCAGGCCGTGACTCAGCAGTTCCCATACAGTGAGGAAAATAATTACAGTGGACTGTCAGAAGAGTGAGGAGAAGGCCTTTCAGTTGTGTTACAGGATCAGGCGGAAAGTGAAGGTATTGAATACTGGAGATGAGCCTTTGGACCTGTGCCACTTGTTCAAAAATCTTTGTTTCAACAGAAGTAAAAGGCCAACAAGCAGTATTTTTTGTGCATTGCAAGCCTTCGACTTAGCCTACCGTTTGGTCAAGCTGAGTTTAAGATTAGATGTTAGATCGTATAAAAAGCAGAATTTCTAGCTTAAACTCTGAAATGACCAGGGGCTGTGTAGAAGTTTTAAGATGCATCTTTCAAAGCATTTTCTCCCGAGCAGGTGACTTTTGAAGGGCTTACTGAAATCACTCTTATACTATTGAGTTGTCATCTGCCAATTTGTGTTCGAGTGTGAACTTATTGAAAGTCTTGGGTAAGTTTCAATACTTAATATCTTCAAACTGTGATGAAATGCCCATATAAACCTTGACTGTGGCTTATAATGATATGCTTTCTGTGGCAGTTTGGATAATAAAATATTTATTGGAGTAAGAATCTTGTGTGTATGTGCAGTATTTAGTTTGTCAGAGCTTTCCTTTCTGTGCTGTAATTCCTCTATGATTCTTCATTGTTTCAGTGAAAACCAGTGATATCTTTCAGTAATCGAATTTGTGTTCAGTGCAGATAAAAAGCACTCAGAAGTGGTATGCTTCATGTAATTATTAAATTTGTTATTTCTATTTCTGATTTAATTATAATTTAATATCTGCGTATATTTTGGGTTATGTTTGGGTAAATAACAGTTTACATTTCCCTATTTTATGCTATATGATAAGTTAATCAAATATGTAAACATTCCTTTAATAAAGTATAGTTCAGTAACATCTGATTATATGTCAAGGAGATGGCCTGCATAAAGAAAATATAAATAGCCTCTGTTCCAAGCAGTACACATGCTGCTGTTCTTTGAGGTGTTTTCATAACTGCTTTCACATTGAATGGTGCAGTAAAGTATCTACAGCTTTGAGTTTCATGATCCCCTTTGCTCCCCAATAAAAAGTAACGTTCCAGGAATTGCTCTGAGCAGAAACATTTGCAACTTCACAGGGAGATGTGGTGTTATTCAGAGCACATTCTGCACACTGCACTGTTCAGTTTAGAGCTCTGGCTGGAAACAAAGCCTTGTATAAAGGGGGAAAATGTTGGAGCTCTCTTCTCAGATGGAAGAGAGGAGTACAGCCTAATTTAGTTAGTAGCAGCCACACTTGGCATGGTCTGTGCATCAGCCTTCAGGCTAAGTACATCAGCAGAAAGCAAATAATACAGGTTTTGTACTTTTTAATTTTTTTTATCCCCCTCCCCCCCACCCCCCTCCACCCCACTAGATTCTGCATTTCTAGCTAAAACCCTTCCAAGGACAGTAACCTAGTTACTGCATGCCAAGAGGGAGTATTCCAAATATCTAGATATTCACTCCACAACATAGTATGTGCAAGATATCATCAAAATATCAAAAAATATATCAGTCATATTTTATTTTTGTCCTGTTTCTACAATGCTCTTGTTGCAGTATACTGAGATTCTGGCACATTTACATGTGCATAAACAGTAAGTAAAAATGTTTACATGTGTTGGATGTGAACAGGCGGGAATAAGCTGAGTTTTTTTTTAAATTTGTTCTCTGTTCTACACACAAAATTAAGCCTAGTCATCACAAGACTACATCTTTATGTTAAACTCCTTATTTTCAGATGTGAGCAATTCACTGTTCATCTACAATTGAATTTTACTATTGAACTGCTGATACTTAGAATTAACTTATCCGACTCTGCCTAATGGCTTGTACTAGTTAATAAGTACTTTTGGTGCTGTGATTGTATGCACAGGTATGTACATGCATGCCTAAACAGGTTTTAACTTGTTTTTCATTGGCTGTGTTGGTAAAATGGTGTGATTGTTCTGTGAGTAGAAGGAGAAAATCCTAAGCAGATCAACATCTTCCTTTTAAACAGTGTTGTTGGGCCTGGGGAAGATGTATTGTTTTTACTTTCAACATGTGGGTGAAATATATGCGAAAAATATATTGGAAATACTCCGAATTTAGCTCTTCCTTCATGACAGTCACATGGAGTCGCTGATGACAGAAAAAAAAAAAAAGCAATGCCACACTCTCTTTTAGGAAGAGTAGGAAGGATGACCTGGGGTACTGCTGACCTGTCAGTCTCACCTCTGTGCTGGGGAAGATGAAAGAACAGATTCTCCTGGATGCTATGCTGAGGCACATGGAAGAGTGGGAGGTGATATGAGAAAACCAGCAAGGCTTTATTACTGACCGGTCCTGCCTGACTAACCTAGAGGCTTTCTGTGGTGGCTGATGTCATCTATCTGGACCTCAGTAAGGCCCCTATTCATTGCGTGTGGGTTGGACTAGGTGACCTTTAAAGGTCCATCCCAGTTCAAACGATTCTGAATCACCTGCGGTCAGACCCAACTGTTCAATCAGCTTCTGCTTAACAATAGCTGTTATTCTGGAGCACCCTGTTGGGCGAGATGTTGTCATACCAGAAGTTGTGCATGCATAACACTTCTTGCAGTGAATCTTGGCAGTACCAGTCATGCATTTTATTGTTTGCATTTATAATGAGGCCTGTGAAGTGCTGTAATACTGTGTGATAATCTGGTATTGTGAAGGCACTTGGTAGCGTAAGTATTTCATTTAAAACTGCTTATGCATACATGTACATGGCTCAAAAATAAGTCCCCTTCTTTCCATTTTTTTCTCTCTATTTTACTCCAAGATCTTGTAATTATTCCTCTAGAATTTTTTGATACACTAGTCAGATAAAACAAAGGGCAGAAGTATAGGTAACAGTAAGAAATATGGTATCTCTCTTCTGCTCTGTCATGGATACTGAAGTGCGCTTTCATGCTGTTATGTTGTTAATGTCCTTCCTTAGGACTAGAGACTCTTCAGGATTCTAAGAAAACAATTAAAAAACCACTTTTCTTTAAGCATTGTAAAAATCTAGAGAAGTCTTTATCAGCCTAATGAAACTGTAGAAAAATAGAGAACAATAAAGAACTCCAGTTCAATCTAATTTCAGGGTAGATTACGAATTTCTGCTGTGTACTTTTGCCTATGGATATGTTTGAAATATGTAATTTTAAAGTACAGTTTTAATTTTTAAAAATGTGTACGCTTAAACTCTACCCTATCTGCTTTTTACAGCATCTGAAACATCAAATTTTGGTTGTTTCATCTTAACCATCATCTATCACAAATAATGCCAGGCTGCTTCTCTCACCATTAATTTTACTAATAGCTTATAGTTACACTGTTCACTCTGTATTTGAAAAGGTGGTGGAGCAAAGATTTCAGTTCATTTGGGCAAAAAATTTGCAGCTGACTTTTATGCACCCTCTGTCTGGAAGTATTTCATATAGCAATAATACAGATTATTTTGAAAGTGGGTTTGTTACATTTGTTTGTTTGTTTGTTTATTCATTTTGCTTAGCATGTCATATGAAGAAAGCTGATGCTTTGGTGTAATCCCTTTAACTGAAGTATTTGTGTTCCTATTGGAAAATGATCAATGATTCATTGTCACATATGCTGGGTTATTGTATTGTGATCAGGGTTCTTCCAAAAGACTGTAATTTGACCCTGAAAGATGCTGTGATTTGACCCTGAAAGTCAGAAATTCAGGAAAACTGGGAGATTTTTCTTGAGTTAAAAAGTACCTAAACACATCTATGTATAACAAGGAATTTGAAAGTTAGAAATAATTCACATCAGAACACTTGCTTTGCTTTAGGGGTATGATGCACTTCCCTTTCCTTATTCTTCTTGCTCTTTTTAGCTTTGCTGCTTTCTAGAATATTTCTGAGGAATGTGTATCAGCTTCTATTTTACTGATGAGTAAAAGTTACAACTTAATTTAAATTCTTTAAATGTCAGAAACATTCGCATAGCAAGATCACATAACATATTCTTCTGCCTTTGTACTTATAGTACTCTTCTGTTTTTATGGTCAAATTTATTTAGATTCTTGTATGTGCTTCTCTGTATCAGTAGTAGCTGGAAAAGGCTGTCTTCGTAGCAAACCATTGGATTTCAGCAGCCTCATTCTCCTCCTTGTTCATTCATGTAGTGTTTCAGTATTATTTTCTCTTCAGCTTGATGCTAGGAGATGCTATATAGTGTTCAGCTCCTCTTCTGGCTCTTTTCTGATGTACTGCTGTTTCACATGTCTCCTGAATTTACTTCTGGCTTTGTGCTGTGACCAGTGCACCCTTTTTCAGAGCGGGTTTTTGTGTGCAGCAAAAATATGCATGTGGTGATTGGGTACTGCTCCTCCATATTAGAAGGCTGCCAAGTACTTAGTGCATTGCCAGCTTAGGCACTGGGCAGTTTTTGGGAAATACTTTTTTAAGCCAGAGACACAGAGTAGACAACTGCACTGTCAAATGAGAGATTTGTGTCTGTGAGTACTTAAAGTGTAAGCTTGTTACTTAAGGATTGTTTAGCCAGAGCTGTTTCAATTTTTTGTTTTGTTTGTTTTGTTTTTCATAGGAAGTTTAAAAAAAAGAAATAAGAAAAGCAAATAGCTTAATCATCTGTCCAGCATCCTTCAGATACAGACACCCTGCAGTGCTCTCTCGTTTTGTTTGCCATCTCTGTTCAAAGCTCTGGTATTTGGGAGACTAAATGCTACTGCCATTTTCTGTTTCCCTACCAGTGAATTAAATGTTGCAGAGCAAGGGAAGGAACGCAAACATTTTGAGCACTGAATAAGCACTTCCACCTTTCAAAGCCTAAGCAAATGCAGTATGAGTAAACTAGCCTGCCCTACACTAATTCTCCATATGGCTGCAAAATTAATAATGTGATTTGGAGATAAAACAGGGGAATTGTGCCCTTTTTTCCCCCCCCCTGCTCTGCCCTCCATGTGTCCATGCACATGTATCTCAGCTTCTTCATCCATCGAGATTAGAGAAGATTGTGCCTTGAGGCATAATGCTGGCAGTGAGCGTAGTTGTGTTTGAGCATGGTGAATGTGGACTGCCACCACCGCTTTCCTGCGGTGATTGCCAGGAGTGCTCTCTTCAGCAGATGACTTACCCTGCCCTATTAGTGTTGGTGGTAGCTTATCTCTTCAGTTGGGCAAGTCTAACACTTTGCACTTAAGAGTCACTGGCTCACATGCAGGACAAGCTTTCAAGTGCTTCTTAATGTTTACCCTGTTGTGCAAAACTGCGAAGAAGTGGTAATGGAAAGGGATCACCTGGATTCCAATTTGGCATTGTAGCGGAGCTGAAAACATAAGCCTTATTTGCAAGACTTAGAACATGGAGAGAGATCTGATGTATTTATAACCCTTTATGATTTCTAGAGAAACTGGCTTTTCCTTTGAAAAAAGCTTACTTAGGTGCTGATACCTTCCTCAGAGTTTGGTGAGAATTAATCTGTTTAGCAGGAAAAACTCAGATATGCTCTACCGTGACAGAACATGAGAGGTAGTGCTGACTGATGGACTGAGCTGACAAAAAGATGTGGAGGTGGCTGTTGTTAGCAAGAGCAAGTGAAGGATGAGTTCCCTTGCTCAGTTGTGCATTCCCCTTAGTGTCTTGTCATATTCCCTACGGTTCATTTTCAGAAGAAGCCTTAGAGAATGTTAAGCCATTAGAACAAAGACAATTATAAAAATACATTTTTAAAAATTCTCTTAAAAAAAAAAAAAAAAAAAAAAAAAAAGAAAGAAAGAAACAGTCAGAGGCATGTGATGTCTGCATAGGTTATAAAACCCATGGCAGATCTAGGAAATTGAAAATACAAAATAAACTTCACCAGTTTAGGAAGCAATATTGCAGGTGATTCTGCTGGGTTTATATTATATAGCTGCTTTCATTTCAATCTGTAATGAAGCAATAAACATTGTTTTTCACAAGTCCACAATATAATGTTTTTAAAGCCTGTATCTTCACAGTATAGACATTCTTTGTGCAGGGGACAGCGTATTGCAAAAGTATCTGACATGATGAAAAATACAGAATTCTCAAAATTGAAGGTGTGTTTCCACATTACAAAAGGTTTCAAGTTAGAGAGAGGTATACCAGTAGGTAATTGTTTCAGTCACAGCAGTGAAAATCAGAACATGCAAAAAACAGAAATGCAGTTACCGCATGGAAGTATAATGTGCAACATCCCTGGACTTAAATCCTATAAAGATCATTTTGTACGCTTCAAATGCTGTGGTGGTTTTACATAAGTAGCTGCAATAGGAGGAAGCAGTTTCTGTTAAAAGGTATCGACTATCACGACACTTGCTTTATCTGAAGTACCTGTTTAATGCTACATCAGTGTCCTTTCTCTGAAGCAACATGAGTAGATCCACTGATCCCTGAGGAGACTTCTCATTTGTTCAGATTATCTTCAGTTCTTTGGGGTGAAGATGGGGGGTAGGGGGTGGGGTGGGGGGGGTAAGGGAGAGGGCTAAAAACCAATCACCAGCTCAGTTGGCCTTCCCTGCTGCAGTGCTGTGAGAGAAATTGCCAGCTGTGTTTTGAATTTGTGGATGGCTACTTCAGCACAAGTAGCGTGTCAGCTTTCCAGGAACAGGACATAAAAACTGGGGAGAGGATGTTTGCTTTTCCATTTCTGAAAACATCTGAAGTAGAGATCAAGAAGAGCTCAGAAGAGAGAGGAGGTGTGAGGATGTTTGTAGTCTGCTAGCAGCTGTTCTTGTGTGGAAGCAAGTAGCTGAGTGATTGACTTGCAACCTAATGATATTATTTGAGTGTCTTTTCATTGGGTAAGTATGATTTTTAAAAGGAGAGCAGTCAAATAGTGAAAGAAGTAATATTTGAATCTTGATACATCACATTGTCAGAGCTGAGTAATGAATACCAAGTTTATAACATGCTTTTTTAAAAAAAAAAAAAAAAAAAAAAAAAAGCACTAAATATTAGGAACGTACTGAGACATTTTGTTACTATTATCAGTGTAACGTCCCTTCTTTATTCACTTTCTCTGCTTCCATTAGTGCAGTCCATCTCAGATAGTTGAATGAGTAATTCCTCTACACCTGCACATCTATGGCAATAAGTATTAGAAACTGGTCTCTGGGGCTTGCTTCAGTACCTTCTTGCTCAATTTTCACCTCTTTTGGAAGGTTCTCCTTGCAAGAATTTTTCTCATTACAGAAGCAACTAATCTGCAGCTAGTCTAAACCTGCAGGTTGGGGCTGGACAAGAGTACAGGGTTTGGAACAGGTGACGAGTCTGCTACCCCTAATCACTACGATCATCCCTTTGAAAGGGAAGGCACTTATAACACTGAACCTCCTTCCAAGGAAAATAGATTCTAAAACATCTGTGTCTGCAATTAAAACTGTTTATAATTCATGCTAGTGCTTGTTCTGTGATCTCGCTGATCCAGGACCAATGAAAAGTGGTGTGTGTGTGTGTGCTGTATTGAGGATATTGTCACTTTCCATAATTTTTGCACTTATCTATATGTATTATAAAGGATAGCACACATTGTCTTTATGATATAAAAATGACAGAGAAATACAATGATGAATAGGCCAGTAAGATAGTACTTGTTCAAGAGTGAGTCAGAAAATTCACTGGATGTGTAAGCTTCATGCCAAGTGTCCTGAAAAGAGTGGATTCAGGCTAGCAATTAGCTATTGGTTGAGTAAGAGTTACAAAATTGTGAAACAAATTACTGTTATTAGCAGAAGTATTTGTTCTCTCGTCAAGCTGTCATTTTCACTGTTGAACCTGCTTCTGCCATGTGGAAAAAAATGTCGGATATTTTTTCTATGAGGGCTTGTTTCTTTAATGTAATTGTCCCCTGTACTGACAATGGTCTTTGTGACCTGGCCACTTCAAATCAAACCTGCAAAAGCAATAGAAGCTGTAAAAACTCAAGTGCTTTTTTTCTGTCTTTGAAGAGGCTAAATGAATGAATGCTGGATCTGAAATAAAAGATCAGCAGGAGAATGTGTAGGAATATGAATATAGCCTATACAGGGCTGACTTACACCAGCTCTATTGCTGCAGTTCTACAGTTTAAAGTCCAGTAAATACCCTTTGATTTAACACCTCCTTTGCTTTTAAGGGAGCTGTAAAATAGCAGGGCTTAGAGAACTCTGGAGTGAAATAGCCCCTTTGATTGCAGCTTAAAAGTGATCTGCAAGTAGAGCATTTAATAACAAACAACTAATTGTGGGGTATGTGCTGAATAGCAATAAGAAGGCTGTTGAATAACTGGCACTTAATCTAGATAACTGTTTGTTGATAATTTTCTTGTACTGGCAAAGATTCCCAGAACCCCACATCCTGATGAACTGTGGGTGGGAGCAGTCTTCAAAGTAATTTGATTTCAAGCAATATACTGGCCATCTGATAACACTTTTTTACTGTGGTATACCCTGTGTGGAGATATCCTTGAAACAGTTACAGCTTGAGGAAAAAAAGACTGAAAATGCTACATAGCTCAGAAGAGAGGAGATCTACTAGCCTGAGCTGATCTCCTTTATTTCAGTGCTTCAGCCTCATGCTGTGACACGATAGTTGACTCATCACCAACATCAGATTGAAGAACTCTTAACCTTAAAGGCATCATAAGCACGATGCGTCTTTGTGGAATGGGGGGTATTGAAGATCTATTGACACCACAGAGAAATTATCTTTCTTTAGTTTACAGATCTACAACTACTGACGTTTAAAATTATGTGCAGAATGTTTTCTGTTTAGAAAGAAGTCCAAAATGCATTGCTATCTTCACTGAAGAAACAAAAAAAGAAAAAAAATATGGACTAAAGGAAAAAATATCAGAAATTCAGGTGTCAGAATTCTT
This sequence comes from Lagopus leucura, assembly GCF_019238085.1. NCBI lineage: Eukaryota > Metazoa > Chordata > Aves > Galliformes > Phasianidae > Lagopus > Lagopus leucura. The sequence continues at coordinate 13,427,004 of NW_024962272.1, forward strand.
CAAACACCAGCAGTGCAAGTCTTTTCAGTGAGAAGGGCTTCTCCGAAAGTGGTTCCTCCTGTTTTATTGTATTGGCCCATGATGTCAGAGGTTGGATGTTGTTGGCATGGCAGTAGCAGTTGAACCTTCCCACCAGTATTCCGTTATGTGTTGTTGCCATACAGATGGCAACAGTGGGGCAGTCTGACAAAGTGGATGTATGTCTGAAGCAAAGGGGTGCCACTGAATTCCTCCATATAGAAAAAAATGACACCCATTGACATTCATTGATGCTTGCTGAACATTTGTGGAGGCTAAATGGTGACGACTGTGGCCCCTTGTTCTAAACATCTTTGCAGATTGTTACAGGTGGCATGAAGGCTTGCTCATCTCTGGTAAAAAGTATGGTGACTATACTGAAAGATAGTGTTTTGTAGGTGGGACTTAACTCTCTGAAATAGTCTTATTGTGTTCTTTTGTATCTGTTGTCATTTCCATGGAAATAACTAGAAGTTATTACTTTTGAAGCAACCTATGTACATGACTCTTAATCCCAGTCTGTTTTTCAATTTTATTAAATCTTCTTAGATACCAAAATGTATTGTATATCCACATACCTCAGTGTTACTTTTTAGCTGCAGCCTTTCTTAAGCCTGATGTTAGTAGTGATTGTTTTACCTTTTTTTTTTTTTTTTTTTTTTTTTTTTTTTTCACTATGGTAAAGCAGTAGCTGTTGTAAAACTTCCGAGGAGAGTGTTGAAAAGAAAGTGGCTAACCTTAATATTTTTATGATTGAAAAGGTCTTATATGTTTCCTTACTCTGACTAATAGCTATTCAATTGTTTTGAGAGTAAAGTGGTTTTTTTTGCCTTTTTTGCAGTGGGTACCTACTGTTAGAAGAGGAGAATAAGTATTATGTGTGCACACATGCAGTGTAAATTCTAAGCTTCTTGGAGCTGCAAATCACTTAGCTGCAAAATCATTACTAATGTGCTGTTTGAGCGCAGATAAAACCTCAAATCTGTGGGGGAAAAAAAATGGTAATAGCTTAAAATCATGTTGTAGGTGTCTCACTTATGCAAAGATTGGCATTCTTTTAAAACACGGGGGAAAAAAAAAAGCCATTTTTTGTTACTGGGCAGAGAATGCTTTTGTCTAGCCCTAGTATTTTTCTCCCTATGTTATGGAGAGATGAGGGTGTTTTTAACAAGCTCTCCTTTAAAGGAGTAACTAGCTTGACAAGAATACAATTCCCAGAATTTGTCTTGTTTTCTGTTTAGCTTGGTGGAAGTAACTTCTAAGTACTTTAGTAGAGCCCTGGAAAATAAATTAAAAGTAGAATAGAAAGTGTAACAGGAATTTTGTGCCCATTGGGATTAAACCAAAGATTACTTACCCTTACTGCTTGCTGCTGGCAGTCTTTCTTTACAGAGTCGTTTAATTTTGTGTGTACATATTATGTGGTGTGCGGCATTTTTATCCCATGATCAGCTCCCTAGATGTCTGCATAGCACTCAAGCCTGTGGATGAATCATAAGCAGAAATATTTTGTTTCTTCTGTTGCGCAGTTTAGGCTTAGAGGTAGAAAGCCAGTTGGCCAAAATATGAAGAGGAACTTCTTACTTCCTTCTGACCCTTGAGTTGGACTGTATTGTAGCAATGCTTGTGTCTGATGCCTAACTTCGCACTTGCTCTGGAGCTTTGAATTTTCTGAAATGTGGCTTGCTTTTTCAATAATACTAAATACCTCTATCTCTAAACGTGTACATGTTGTGTGAGAGAGTGAGAGAATTACAGCTTTTCTTTTCTATAAGCAACAGCACTGGGCACCGTGCACGCACTCCACCACAGCAGGACAGATAATTGAGTGCATCCTCTGCCCTGACTTGCTGTCCTGTACACAAAACTGTGCTGATCCTGGAGACCAAACCTTGTTGTGGAGCTGAACTGAACTAAGCAAAAAGGGCTGAGGTACCTTAGAGTGTCTTTTCTGTCCCTCTGCTGCTGGTCTAGGACAACACAGATCTTCCAGAGGTCCTGTACCTTGTATCCTGGTTCTGTATGAGTGTCCAAGATCATCTCAGATGACTCTCATTAGCTAAGTTCAGGATAATAATGTACATCTTACGCCTAATCAGAAGGAGGATACAGCCAGCACAGCCCAAAGCACAGCTCTGCTCACTACCATTTGAATGTTTTCAGGCCCTGTCAGGCAAATTGGGCCCTTGACAGGTTTGAGTAGTACAGCTCTATCTTTAGAACAGAGATATACAGGGGAATAACAAAGTATGCAGCAGAATTTTTAAGAAATCCTTGCTGTAAATATTTTTTTCTCAAGGGACATAATGTCATCTTACAAATTCATGATTTCATGAAATTGATTTCATGGAATGTTGATGATAACACTGAAGTAAATCCAAATCTTGAAACTTAAATGGAATGTTTCTCTCAATGTTTACTTCTCTGGCTGCCCATGGCAGAGTTCAAAGTCTCCCCTGTAATTGCTGGCTACTCCAAAGCCTTTCTAGAAGGTGAAGGTTGATGTCTCTGCCCAGTCTTCTGCAAGGAAGTCGCTCAGTGTTGCCCCATAGCGTGTCCCAGCTCAAGATACTTTGTCACTCAGGTTTAAGTGTGGTGATAGTGGCAACCCAACAGCAGGATCCAGCCCTCCAAATTCGTAAAACACAAATGTGATTTTTGCTCTTATGTTGATTTGTGGAACCATTAGATGATATGAGTTGGAAGGGAACTTAAAGATCATGTACTTCTAGCCACCTAGCATGGAAGTTGGCCAATTATATAATACTGCTTTTATCAGTTATTGGCTATTTTCGGTCTGTCATACACTTCTTAGTTGTCTACTTACTTCATTAGTGTACTTTGCCTGAGCAGATTCTCAGTGATGTAAACGGTGTAATGGATTGTATTCACATATGAAAGATTCCCACTTGGCATCACTTAAGTGATGCCCTTTCAGCAGGTGATGGATCATCTTGCAGATCTCTGCCAGTTGTAATTAATCAACTACCGGTACAAGATAGCTCACCTTTTCAGGTACTGATGGGAGTTGCGCGTGCTTATGTTACACCTCTGCACAGATATCCGATCCTACTAAGCTTGTCTTTGGTTTATCCTTTGCTATGAATCTACTTCAAGGGTCACTTTTTTGCTTAACTTCAGAAATTTAGAAATTGAAAAACTTCAGAAAACTTTCTCATTGATATCCAGTAATTCTTTGTACAGTGAAAAAAAACAACAAAATTTCTGGAGAACCCTGAGCGAGAGTTTAAGAAAACTTAGGAAGAATATTTAATAGTATTAGAAATCCTCTTCTTGCTTTAACATAGCACTAGATTCTTGGGGAACAAAAAATTACTTTCAGCGTGAGTGAAGACGGAGAAATGCAGAACTTTCCCCCACTAATTCCCAAAGCACATATGTGTCAAAAATCTAATGGCCTGCACAGGCAGCATTTTTTAGTTACGTATGCTGAAATGTGGGTATATATGCATGCCACATGTCTGTAGAATTCCAGAGTGGGTTTGATTTTTTCAGGTATTATTCTGGTTTTCACAAAAAACAGATACATATTTCAGCAGTTAGTAAGTTGGAGTCACAGCTGTTTCTCCCTGTAGTACCACGTAGAAACTATTCCAGTTCTAACAATCTCCTTCTCTTTCTTTTTTCTTTTTCAGTGGACAGTTTGCTGTAGTGAAAAAATGCCGTGAGAAAAGCACTGGTCAGCAGTTTGCAGCAAAATTCATCAAGAAACGGAGAACAAAATCTAGCCGACGTGGCGTGGGCCGCGAAGATATTGAGCGAGAAGTCAGCATTCTCAAGGAGATTCGACACCCTAATGTGATCACCCTGCATGATGTTTATGAGAACAAAACAGATGTCATTCTTATTCTGGAACTGTAAGTGACTCTATGTATGGGGAAGAATGACAGATTTTTTTGTGTTGTTATTTTAAAGAAATGAAGGTACTTTAAGAATGGTGATTTAATGAGTCTTTCTTACCACCCGAAGGTGAATGATAATAGCCTGAGGGTTCTTTTTCTTTATATTGGAGTTGTCGCTTCCTGATTTATACATCTGTTTTTCACTCTAAGTGTGTTACAGTGGTTAAATAAGTACAGTATACTTAATATTTTTTTGAACCTATTATTTTTATCATCATTATTGTTCTAAATCCAGAGCAGTGTAGAGCTCAATGATTTTAAGATTAGAGCAGAGGGAAGTACAGATTCTGGATGGAGGTTAGTTTAGCAAATTTTGTGGTATTTTGTTTTGGTGTAAAGCAGCGTCACTGAATTTATTTATTATTTTGCCCACGTAACTGAGAGTAGAATTCTCACAGTTCTTTCCTGTTGAAATGTAAACTGAACTTTCATATCCTTGTTTTAGTTCCCATTTTTTTTATCCAGTTATTTGCTAATTGACTGAAGTAACTGTGTTAGCAGAGATCACTTTGCTGCTTGGAGCCTGAGCTCAGGTTCTTCAAAGGCTGCAAGTTCTCTAGCTAATCAGTATTTACCCTTCACAGCTTGTCAGTGTCTGCTTGTGGGATATGCATGTCTTTAATTTGTTTAGATGCCTAACACAGGCTGTATTATTGCCATATTTGTTCCATACCATTTAAATGTTTCAGAATGTGTATTTCATGCAAGCAAATGCATGTGACTTGTGAGAATCTTGGGCAATACTTCTCTTTTCCTTTGCTGTTCATGTGATTTTTTTTTTTTTTTTTTTTTTTTTTTCTTGTACATTACATCCTTTTGTTTACTGGCTTTCATAACTGATAATTCCACATACCTTATAAGGATACTTCAGTGTGGCATGTTTTCAGTTTCAGTGTACATGTAGATTTGCAGTAGAGATTTCATAAACTGCAAATTACCTTCTGGAGTTATGCTCTAGTTGTTAGCGATAATGTATACACTGTAATACATGAAAACATTTTTACGCTTCTTTTAGTCCAGCATGTGATTGCTTATTGTAATACTTGCTATTGTCTGGGTGTTGGCTTCTTTAGTTTCAGATTTACACATTTGCATTAGTTTGAATTTGTGTAGATGAGAATTCTTGCAAAAAACTGAATAATCAACTTGTAAAAAGTAAGAACTTTGTAGTTTCTGTCAGAAGACCTACTACTACTGATGCTCAAAGCTCTTTAAAAAAAAAAAAAAAAGTGTAATAAATACTTAAAAAAAAAAAAAAAAAAAAATTACCTTGATTTCCCTCCCCTTGCTCTCACATTCTTCTTATATGTAACTTTACTGTTATCATATTGCTTCTTCTACACTTTTCTGTTCTGTAGTCTGTCTACATGAAAGTCCAGCGTCCTGTACTTGAGCCATGAAGAAAACTCATTAGCTGCAGATAGTGGTAGGAGGAATGGAGCTATTCCTCTCTTTTTTTTTTTTTTTTTTTTTTTTTTTTTTTTTTTTTTTTTT